>NC_091849.1:34184579-34487609 GCF_037783145.1 Equus przewalskii | reverse complement strand
AAGAGGGGGTGAGCACCCTTCATACTCCACGCGTATCTCCGTGGATTTATGACTCTGCAGCTTATCAACAAAGGAAACAGGGCCCACACAATCCCCATCATCCCAGAGACAGATTCTTAGCTGGAAGGAATCGCTGAGATGATGGAGTCCACTCCCCCTCATTTTACAGATAAGGAGAATCAGGCCCTGCAGAAGGTCATGGAGGCAGTGGGAGCACTCCCTGCCTCGGGACCCAGCACAGGGCAGCAGTGCAGGGGTCTGGTGCAATGAGCACCAAGCAGATGGGGGAGGTGGCTTCAGTAAGGAGGTAGCAGGAGAGGATTTCTGGTCACCATTGGGAAGGTGGTTACCAGGACAGGACAAGAGGTCTCCAGGGATAGACAAATGGCTACTAAGGGCCAGAGATCCCTTTGGATATACTTTTTCTGACCAACTGGGGTGTCTGGGGAGAAAAAAGACGGAATTAGGGCTTGGTGTGGGGTGGGAGGTGGGAGAGGAGAAATGGAGGTCAGAGAGATGAACCAGAAGGGAAGCTGAGGTTCAGGCCCAGAGCCCGGATGGTGGTGCGTGGCCCTGAAGAGTCACTGCAGAGAGCCGTCCCGAGGCCCCACACCCCAGGCTCCGCTCTGGCTGGATAGCGTTTGCCAGCACAGCATCCGTCTCAGGTGTCTGTCCAGCTTCAGGATGGAGTTGAATCAGCACAGATCCTGGGCCGAAGCACCCAGGACATTCACACGAGGACCCCCGGGTGCCACAGAGCCTTCTCAGGGAGGGGCTCACGGGTGCCAGAACCTTGGCATCTCTTGGCTGAAGGCGTGGAGGAGAGGAGCACCCTTTTGCAGGCTTTAAAATGAGGACAGTGGTTGGAGAGATGAAGGAAAGTGATGTGGAGAGGGGTGGGGGCTCTTTCTGGGAGGGTACCCCCAAACAAAGAAGTAGGGGGTCGACAGGTGAGGGGCCCCTGCTACAGGCTTGGGACTGTCTCTCCCTTCCTACCTCACCCCTGCAGACAGTTTCAGATGCCCTCCACAGAGGAGGAGGTGCCTGACGGTCTGAGATGGCAGACAGCAGCATGGAATTTCCACAGGCCTGCCCAGCACTGCCACCCCATCCTGCATGCTGTTCTCCAGGGGACATCCAACCAGCCAGCCAAGCACCCCAGGAAGCTCAGACAGCTCATGAGAATCCCACATTAAGCAGACACCAGAAATGATTGGTGCTCACGCCTGCACCCACTACCACAGGTGCAGCTGGGGCCACCCTGCAGAGATGGCTCTCACTCAGAAGCTCCAGGGAGCCAGGCCTCTCTTCCTGGGGCCAGCACCCAAGCTGGAAGGAGGCTGTGAAGCCATTCTCTCTTTGGAGTACCTGCCAGTTGCTTTGGGCCACTCGCCAGGCCCTCAGCTACTCCCTCAGGGTCTTTGTCCTGTGCTGCCCCAGAGGTCCCCAAAGCCAGGCCTGATGGGGTGAGGAGCTCTGTCCCTGGCAAGGCCCCCTGGCTGTCCCACCACTGCCCCCTGCCCAGCCAACAGGGGAGGCCCAGGTAGGAGCTGAGGGCCTTGCCTCAGACTTCTGTCAAGCACCACCCACCCGGCCAGCCCTTCCCAGCTTCCTCTCACAGCTACTGCAGGGCGGCTTCTCTCAGGCCTGTTCCAGAAAAATGAAGCACACTTGCAGCCCTACTGCTCCCCCTAAGCCCCTTAAAGCCTGCAGGCCTGCAGACCTGCACGGGCCACAGCCTTCCCTCAGCTCTCTTCATCCGCTGTGCCCTCCACGAGTTGCTTGCTGCCCCCCGGCCCCCCCTGCCCCCCCCCACCATCTCCCCAGTGAAGCTGCACAGTATATGCTGGCATTCCAGCTGCAGTGCCATCCCGTTGCCCCCCTTTCATAGGATGAGGCCTTCACGTCCCCAGGAATTCCTGTTTGGCGCTCCCTCCTGCAGGCCCTCCTCATTTGCATTTGACTGTGATGGCAAATCTGGACGGGGAGGAGCAGGGAGGAGGGGATGGGGCAAGGTCAAAGGAAGTGGGGCTTAAACAATGCAGAAAGTCCTCAGGTAAAGCTGGAGATCAAAAGTGTTCTCCAGTGTAGCAAACATACCTGCCCGACCCCTGGATGCCGGGGATTAACGGCCTATGGGATGCAGAGTCAATCTCCAGAGATCTTGCTCAGGAATGATATGACTCGGTTGCCCTGGGTGTGGTGATGAAGTGGACAGCTCTACAGCATAAATACTTGTATTCTTTCTTTGTTACAAGGAACACAGTTTGAAAGACAGGCTTTCAGATTTCCCCGCTTTGTCTTGATGCACGAAGGGAAAATAATTTGGTGCCTACAAAAAGGTTCCTGGACCCAGTTCCAACGTGTGTGTGGAGGCTTCCCCACTCCAACAAGCAGTTCTCCGGCGCCTTGCCGGTGTCCGAGAATTCAACCCAATTCTGACACTATGGGCCAGCAGACAGAATCAGATTCCACAGGTAAAGGGCTCAGTCCCACAAGACCGCCCTCCATTTGTGACGCCAGTGGCTAACCCAGGTTGTTATCTGTGCTTCTGACCAGCTGGCTACAAATGGGAGGTTCCCATGACTCGCCTCTTGATTTTGATCCGTTTGCTAGAAAGGTTCACAGAACTCAAGAAAACCCGTTCACTCTCTTCACTAGATTACTGATTTATGACAAAGGACGTTAAAGGATAGGAATCTATAGCCAGATGAAGGGTCCCGAACAAAGGAGCTGTCCTCGTGGAGCTTGGGGCCCAGTGCAGGGGCACGTGAAGCGCTCTGGCTCTCCCACATGGAAGCTCTCTGGAGAAAAAGGGTGAAGAGCTGTCCTTTGGGAGTTTTGTGGAAGCTTCGTTACACAGTCATGTGTAATGACTCAGTCATTGGCCATTGGTAATTGATTCAACCTCGAGACCCCTTCCCCCTGGAGAATCAGAGTGGGGAACAGAAAGTTCTAATCCTCTGGTCCCAGGGCTGGTGCTCCTGGCAACCAGCCTCCACCGGCTTGGGTGGAGTCCAAAGTCACCTTCATTCACATAAGACGTTCATTTCACCTTTATGCCCCCTAAGCATTTTCAGGAATGAGGACAAAAGATGAAATATCATAACAAAAATGCTCCCATTGCTCTTACTGCTCAAGAAATTCCAAGGGTTTTGGGAGCTGTGAGCCACAAACTGTGGACGAAGATCAAGTATATCTGAGAAATATATGTGTTTGGTCATTGAGATGACCCAAATATATTTCTTATACATTGCAATATTGCAATGCCTTTGGTTGATCCCTTTAAACAATGTGCACGAAGACAACAGTCCTGTCGCCTTCTGTGCTCTCATTGCGTTTTATCTAATCTGGTCTCTTTGGGCATCTTCAGAGCAAATTCCCAGAAAGCGACGGAGGAAATCATCTCACCCACCCCCCGACCTCTGGTTAGACCCCAGCGCGCCCCCCCAACCATCCCAGACAGAGGACAAATCATCTTGTGCTCAAAGCTTCTCCACAATCGAGACTCATTTACCCCTAATCTTCCCTTCCCCTGCTGGTCAGCCTCCTCTCTGACTCCCCTTCCACACGGGCCTAGGCTTGGAGGGCAGGTCTCCAGCTGTCCGTTCATTCTTCTTTCTATCCCACAGTGCAGAACCACTAGGTACCCAGCATTCAACATATTAGCTCTGAGGAGAGAGGAGGTTGGGAATTCCCTAGCATCCCAACTGAATACAATTTCATTTCCTTAAGTGAAGGTGATGCTCCAATAAATCCCATAATGGGCTTAATCTTTTTTAAACCTTAGTGTGAGTGACTTCACAAAGGCTCCAAGTTTGATTTCTGCTTATAAATCTGTAGTGACTGAGAAAGGACACTGCCCTGTGCTCGTGTGAACGGAAAGGTGCTGCCAGGTCGTGGTCATGGGTAGGGCCAGCAGCTGTCCAGACAGCCCCCTTCCTGCCACCAGGAACTGAGGCCAGGCTACCAGCCTTAGAAAAAGGGAACCTAAATGGCTGGTGGCTCAGAAGGGATGGTTCATTGGCTGTAATCTCACAAGAGATCAGTTTCTAAAAACCACAAAGCCAATTATTTACTTACATTGAGAAATATAACTGTCATGGGGACCAGAGCCTCCTGTTCGATCCATCAGCACATTCTCCCCATAGATTTGTCAACACGGGAAGGTGACTCATAACCAGAAGTGTAAGTGAACATAAGGGAGGCCATCTTGTCACGCTAAATGACCCTTTTCTAGTTAAAACCCTTCTAGCATGTAATCATTATAAATTACTACACACTTTCATGATTTTCTGGCCCTGATCCTGTGCACATACCTCTGCTGCAGTACTCTGATATCTTTGTTCTTAACAATCTTAACAAATTTTCCCAAGGAACAAGAAGGCCACCAGGAAAAAGGAATACCTGTGGGATATTCATCATCGTGGACAGAAGGAAACAACAGTGAGGGGTCCTGGAGTCCATCATGCCTGAAGGCCAACATTTCCAAACACCCTCCTTATTGCTCATTTTCCCTATATAACTGCCTCAAGATTTTGTAATTCTTTAAAATGGTTTTTTGGGACATTGGTCTGCCATCTTCCGATTATGCTGGCTAATCGGATATAAATGCTTCCTTTCTCTATCTCTAACTTGCTGTGATTAATTGGCTCAGATCGAG
Organism: Equus przewalskii; assembly: GCF_037783145.1. Taxonomy (NCBI): domain Eukaryota; kingdom Metazoa; phylum Chordata; class Mammalia; order Perissodactyla; family Equidae; genus Equus; species Equus przewalskii. The sequence continues at coordinate 34,482,946 of NC_091849.1, read as the reverse complement.
GTGAGCAGAGTGCGCCACTGCTCAGTAACAGAAGTTTGGGGTAGAAACAAGATCGGAGGGGGAGGCCCTTGCATTTGTGTAGTTCTTTACTGAGAAAATGTCATCAAACAAAACAGCCGTGGAGGGCTGTGGTGATCAGGCAGGGGGAGGCCAGTGGCCACAGTTCTTAGCTGCCCCATATCTGAACCCTCTTCTTATTCCTGGGGGACTCCCCATATTAAGCAGAAAGTCTGCCTATTGGCAAGGAGCAAATTTTCCTCTACCATTCTAGGTTCTTCTGGCTGGTCTAAGAATTAAATTGACATGAGACAGAAACACAGGAGAAAATCAACAAAATTTTAATAACATGTATACATAGGAGAGACCCAGGAAAACTAACTCACCAAAATGGCCAAAGCCCTCGCCTTAAATACCATCTTCAGCTAAAAACAAAATAGGATGTTAGAGGTGAGGAGAGTCAGTTATGGGAGGTTACCAGGAGAAGCACAGTAAACCAGGGCAAGGTTGTTATGCAGGTTTAAGTTGTTTCCTTCTCCATTGATAAGAGTTTCTAGAGATTTGGATTCATCCTTCTCTTCCTGGTACAGCAAGAGAGACACCCTTACAAATGGAGATTTCCCTTACAAATGTAAAAGTCTTTTCCAAAAGTTAACTTCTACTTGGTTTTCAGAGCTCCTCTTGGTACCCAACCTCTGAATCTCAAGTTCATGTGCCTGATGAACAGTCAGCTAAACACTGAGACATCAGAGCTTGGAGATGAAGAAAGGTTTATTCAAATTGGCCAAAGTGAGATGGTAGGAGCATGGGTTCACTCAAACTTGCCTTAACCAGAGCATAAAGCAGGGGGTCTCATAGAGCTCAGGGACTTGGCAAGAGGAGCTTTGGAGAAACAAAGGGGTCCCTCCCAATAAGCCCCTGGGCAATCTGCAACAGCTCCTGGGAGCTGGCCATCTAGTGATCCCAACCTCCCCGAAGGCATTCTCTTTCTTCTGCAAAACAAACTCACAAATCCTCGAGACCCCATCACCCCTCAAGTTAAACAAGGAGACAGCAGATAGATTGACAAGATTCATCTATGTCTGTGTTGGCAAAAAGATAAAAAGGCAACCATGTTCTTATCAAATATCAACAGTAACCTCAGGTACCCAGCTTCACTAGCATCTCTGCTGTTTCTTAAAAAATAACCAGCCTAGGGGCCGGCCCAGTGGCGCAGCGGTTAAGTTCGCACGTTCCGCTTCTCGGCGCCCCAGGGTTCACTGGTTCGGATCCCGGGTGCAGACATGGCACTGCTTGGCAGCCATGCTGTGGTAGGCGTCCCACGTATAAACTAGAGGAAGATGGGCACGGATGTTAGCTCAGAGCCAGGCTTCCTCAGCAAAAAGAGGAGGACTGGCAGTAGTTAGCTGAGGGCTAATCTTCCTCCAAAAAAAAAATAAAATAAAATAACCAGCCTAAATAATCGTTATGCCAAAGAGACGTATTTTGGGTGGCAAATTCTGTTCCCCTACAGTCCCACCTTTGAAACTTCCCCAGGAAGTTTCACAGTCCAGAAGCTAATTTGATAGATTGCTCCACATCTCATGAGCCAGTCACCCAGTCCTGAGAATACATCAGTTCAGTGAAACAGTCGTGTCTCATTTCAGGGGGTGGGGATGCAGCTGAGCTCCCAAAGTCAAGCCTATATTGTGTGGGATATCAGGTACTTAGTAAGAGGCATTTCTACGGAAACAAAAGAAAAACAAAGATTGATGATTGGAAGAAATTATAAACCAGTTTCTGAGTTCTGAGGGGAGCCAGCCAGGAAGATTTTTAGATGCCAGGGTTGAAATATCTTTTGCAGTTTGAAATGTCTCTGATGTCATTGGGTGTTCATGCAAACTCTTAAGTGGCTTATGAAGCATCAGGCACAGAGACTGTCCAAACATGGGTTTCCGTGGTGACCTCTCCTAAATCTACATCAAGTCGTTTCCATTCAGTTTGCAGGGCTTTAGGAAAAGGGGCAGTTTTAATTCTCAGTGATTCCAAGTCAAAAGTGGGAGAAAATTGGAAACATTAGTTTGGAGAATTGTTGCCAAATATTTGAGGAAACAAGAAGAATTCAGGATCTAGTCCAGTTTACAGGTGGAAAACAAAACCTCAAAAGACAACAAACAGCACTAGACTCTAACAATATCCACAAAGGTGTATTATATTTTCCACTGAAGCATGCTTTCTAAAATCACCCTCAATTTTACCAAAGATAGCCAAATTAAGACTAATTTGTTTGCAAAATAAGACTAGTTTCAATAAACTTGGTCTGATTATTTATGTAAATGCAGCAAGAATAGCAACTAATCATATAAGCTCATTTAAATCTTCTTTGCTGGAACTTTTCATAAGGAATCTCCAGATTGAATTTTTAATATACTCTTGAGGCTAAGAAACCATGCCAAGGACTTGCCATCAGACTTTGCCTGCATCGTCTGTAGATTTGGGTGAATTCCTTTCTTCTTGAGGTCCCTAAAATGTCCTGAGGTTCCTTCACATGCCAGCAGGTGACCTTCCTTACTCACCAGGTTAGGCTGCTGGGAGCCCTGTAAGCAAAGTATCAGGCTGTTTTTTCAAGGGGCACTATTGGCACCATAAAGTCAATCTTCGTTCCTTAAGGCTGTTTGGTCATTTCTGTGTCTGTGCATGTCTCTCTCAAATATGACATTCTAGTCAAAGCTTTGGTAATATAACCAGTTTCAAATTGTGTCCTGTAACAAGAAGAACAGATTCTTATTGAACTTATGTAAATAACTATATTGCTGTGAAAATAGGAATATCCCCTAAGAGGTTCCAAATTCCAGAGAGATGTGATAGGGTGAAAAATTATTTCACCATTGTTCACAAAGGTATATATTTTACCAAATTGCTCTAAGTCATAGGTAGCTCAAGAGAAAAAAAATTCCTTAAATCTTGAAAACAAAGATTAAAGAATCAGTAATATTTCAAATAAAAAGTCATAAAAATTTATAATCATATTCATCAATTTATTTAGTCTCATTGATATTTAATTCTTGTTGATCTTGATCTTTTGTTAGCTGTTTTATGAATCTAGTTTCTTAGAGTTCTTTAAATTCTTTTTTTTTTAAAGATTGACACCTGAGCTAACAACTGTTGCCAATCTTTTTTTTTTCTTTTCTGCTTTATCTTCCCATGCCCCCCCCCCCAACCCCCCCGTACATGGTTGTATATTTTTAGTTGCAGGTCCTTCTAGTTGTGGGATGTGGGATGCTGCCTCAATGTGGCCTGATGAACAGTGCCATGTCTGCGCCCAGGATCCGAACCCTGGGCTGCCACAGCGGAGCGCGGGAACTTAACCACTCGGCCACAGAGCCGGCCCCTTTAAATTCTTATCCAGTTCAGTTTTATGATCTTAAAGTTGTCAGAAACCTATATGTCAAATATAAGTCCTCTTTATGAATCTTCTTTAAGATGAAGCATTTTTGTAAAAGCATCAGAGTAAAACAGCTGTCTATAAATGGCAAAGTACTTAACATTATGATTCAATTGACAAACTTGGTTATTTCTGTGACATACAAGATAAAAACTGAAATTATGATTGATAACATTACACCAGGACATATCAGAATTTTAGGAGTTTTATGTAATTTTTAGAACACATATTAATAACATTCATTCACGCAATATAACCTAAGATTTTTATCATTATTTATTTGACACTATTTCCCATGTACTATAACACACCAAATAAGCCTAATTAGTTTAATTTCTCTCTTTGAGATGTTTCAGGGGCCCTCTGAAACATCTCAAGGTTATTTCCAGGTCAAAAGACTTTAGAACTGGATTTTTAGGAAGTTTCTTCAAAAATATCAAAAGATTTGGACTTTTGACTATATACAATCACAGATCATAACGAAACAATATTTAATTATCCACTTTACCAAAGTGACAATAAAATATTTCAAAGGCAAATAGAGAAAGTTACAACAGATTACTTGAAAGCTAAAGAACTTTCTACAATCTGTTATCAAAAGCAGATCAATAGTCCAAGAAAACTTTGTCCTCTTAACAGAGAGAAAAACCAATTTCAAATTTTGCACCTGCTTATTTTTGATATTAAAATTCATTCACTCAATTAAATTCATTCTAACCATAACCAGTCCTGACCATGCATAAAAATTCTCTCCAAAGATTTCCCCTTCACAAACCTTCTATATACCTTCCTTTTTACATTCAGATTTTGTTCCATTCTCTCCCTCCTTTTTAGCCTCTACTAAGGACAAAACTTACTCTTTTTTTTTTTTTTTTTTTTTTGCTGAGGAAGATTTGCCCTGAGCTAACATCCAGTGACAATCTTCCTCTTTTGCTGAGGAAGATTCACGCTGAGCTAACACCTGCTGCCAATCATCCTCTTTTTGTATGTGAACCACCATCACAGCATGGCCACTGACAGACTGGTGTAGGTCCACACCCGGGAACCAAACCCAGGCTGCTGAAGCAGAGCACACTGAACTTAACCTCTAGGCCACCAGGGCTGGCCCAAAAATTACTTTCTTCTCCTTAAAAAAATGCATTTCCATTCTTCAGCCTTTCTTTTACCAAAAACATATATCTTACTTTCCTTGAAATTCAGAGATGTTTTCCCTATTTTCAGTTGTCTTAATTACACACATTAATTAGAATTCTCAACCCTTAGACACCTTAATTTCCAGTGATACCAGCATTTTTTGGGGATTGGCAAGTGTATGAATAACACTTCATAATTTTTAGAGACATACATTTTATCATAGCATAAATTTGTAAATGTGGCACAAGACGAGATAATTAATAGACCTACACGTCTTTTACTTTCTCTGTAATAAGAAGCCAAAGTAAATAAAGCTATCATTTGTAATTAATGTTCAATATTTTATCTTATTTAGAAATGATCTAAGTATTCAATGAGTTTCCATCATTTAACTTAATTTAGCAAAATTCTAAGGTTGTAAGTTACCAAAGAGATTTGGGAAACTGTTTTTTTAAGTATGCATACTGCAAAACATAATTTGCTAAAGAGCTCACCTAGAACTCCTTTCCCACTTACATTTTTTTAATTTACTTATTTTCAACAATTATGTTTAGATTACTTATTAACATTTCGTCACACCAAGTTATTTTTCTTGCTGACAAATTTTGTAAGACACAACATGAACTTATTTGACTTTTAGTAAACCTAAGTAGAATAAAAATTTTATACTTAGTTATACCAAAGACGTGCCTGTTTTAATACAACCAACAAACTTAAACTAGCTTTGATATAGAATATTTTCCTAGATCACATAAACTTGAGAAGCATTTGGGTTGGTTTCCGTATTTCTGAGTATTGGAAAACACCCAGTCCTTAGAAGTGCTTGCCCTTCAACCCAACTAAATAGAGATCTTTACAAATTAACTTTAGCAATACCATCCAGAGGTGGAAAAATATCAGACATCTACAACATACGTATATAGACACACAAACATACAAGCCAACACAGAGATCTTATAGCTTTTGTTTTTCAAAAAACTTTAGTCATGAGACGGCTACAATAGTACAAAATTCAAGTTATAAAAGAACTATTGGATCCAAATTTTGTTTGGCCATTAGAAAAAGTTAAATATCTGCTCAGATGGCTAAAGATTTTTTTTAACTAATATTTGGAGAGAAGACACTTATGATTTGTATTTGTCCTTGACAAGTCAAGTTCCAAATGACCTTCCCCTTTTGTTTTTTCTTTTCTTTTTTTTTTTTTTTGAGGAAGATTAGCCCTGAGCTAACATCCACTGCCAATCTTCCTCTTTTTTTTTTTTTAAAGATTTTATTTTTTCCTTTTTCTCCCCAAAGCCCCCCAGTACATAGTTGTATATTCTTCGTTGTGGGTCCTTCTAGTTGTAGCATGTGGGATGCTGCCTCAGCGTGGTTTGATGAGCAGTGCCATGTCCGTGCCCAGGATTTGAACCAACGAAACACTGGGCTGCCTGCAGCAGAGCACACAGACTTAACCACTCAGCCACGGGGCCAGCCCCCAATCTTCCTCTTTTTGCTGAGGAAGACTGGCCCTGAGCTAACATCTGTGCCAGTGGAATGCCTGCCACAGCTTGGCTTGACAAGCAGTGCATAGGTCTGTGCCTGGGATCCAAACCCCAAGTGCTGAAGTGGAGAGCCTGAACTTAAGCACTATGCCACTGGCCACCCCTGTTCTTTTTCTTTTGATAAGATTTGCCTCCCTTCAGTTTGTAGTTAAAGAGATGGCCTTGATAAGAGTTAACATTTACATCTCAAAGCCATAGGGAAAGAATGCAAGTTCCTCCAGAGAGGACTTTGGTTTCCCAAAGCCAACACTTACAAGTTTTTTGAGATAAATCAGTGTTGTTTTAGGATTGGTAAAAACAATAGGTGGGCTTTGAATCATTTCTGGAGCCACACTTCTGGTCCTATAAAGACTCCATTTGTAAAACAAGGACGGCTGTTTTTAGTTTCTCAGAGAATTGGGTTGCTGCCTAAATAACATTACAGGTTGATCCACTTACCTAACTGCCTCATCCTTTTCCTGTAAATCCTTGTACACAGTTTCATTTCAGCTTAGGGAGGAGGCCTAGAAAACTTCCCCTCAGGCTCCGAATGTCAGCTGTGGTCATGAGTTCAGTCCAATCAGAGGCTTCCCGTCTAATTTTCTGCCTTTTTCTCTCTCCACTAGTCTCAGGAGGTAATCCATCCACAGAAACTTCTGGGGATCCTCCCTGGGTTTAAGAAATTCTTTAACTATGGCCTTCCTGTTTAAGTGCACTTTCTAAATTCTTATCTAATTGAGATCTTATCTAATTGAAATTCCTCATAATGGACAGTGCTCTTAAACTAATTTCTATTCTTTCCTCTCGTTAAGAGAATTCCCAAGGCTAGCCATTACATTCCTTTGTTACATTCCTTTGTGTCCTCTTTTTAGTCTTTCCTTAGGTACCAATAAGAAGATGAGAGCTCTCTAAAAATAATTTCAAATATAGCCAGTTCTAAGGACCCATTATCTGGCCTTTGACAAGTAGGATCTCAATAGTGACTCAAACCAATAGGCCTTTTTATGGCTTAACCAACAATGTAAGAGGTGTCCCCCAAGAGAGGGCTAAGGATACAGCCCTCACAAGATTCAGACAGTTCACTTCCAAGGATAGTCTAAGAAAGTAAAAGCCTTCTTGGCACAGGCGGACCAAAAAAGCAACAAAGGTTGAGACAACAAAGGCCTCTTACGGACTGGGACCCCTTATGGCAAACTCCCCTGAGAACTGGCACTGCCAGACAAAGAGATGCCGGCCGCAAGCCCAGGCTGTTACCTGTGCTTCTGACCACTGGCTACTGCTGCTTGGAATCCCAGTCTATGCAACTGGCTGCCAAATGCGCACTGGTCTGTGCACCTTCCAGATGGCAGAGACCAGAGAGAACCGGTCACAAAGCCAAGCTCTCAGGATATAGAACAAGAGGAAAGGAAAACCTGATCAGACTAAAGGTTATTCACGATAAATGACACAAAAGACAGGGACAAACACAGTGACCATCTCTGGGAGGAAAAGGATTGTGGACGCAAATAAACAATAATCATTCTATAGATAAAAGAAATAAGGTAAATTTTACTTGAGCCAGAAGGAGGATTATAACCCGGGAAGGCCTTAGGCAGTCTTCTGGAGAAGCATGATTTTCAGTATAGTCTTATATGTTTTTAGAACAAAGAACATACATTAAACACACCCAGAATACATTTTCAAAGTTTCAAAGAGGTATTTAGTTGCAAATTAGCAGGTCAACATGACGCTCATGTCAGGAAAGGGACTAACATGGGTGGGCATTACCAAAAGACCATAGGAGGGGAAGTCTGCATTCTTATCTCAAGCGAGTGCATTCTTGACTTTAATGGTTATGCAGATGTGCAGTGTAAGCTTGACGGGCCATAGTCAGGCTTCCTTAGTTCAAGGTGAATAAGTTGGGAACCTGAATAGTTAGCCCATATACCTCAATATGTGAAAATCTCTTGTCAGCATCAGTAAAGCCAAGAGTACTCTACCAAATTTACCATAGTCGCTAAGCCCAACTGACTAGTTCCACAAATGTTTCCTCCTGCTCATTCAAAATTTAGGGAAAAAATGACTCTTACTGATGCGGGGTCGGTGAGCCAAGGAGTCGAAAGAAAGATGTCTTGGACTCTCAAGATCTGGCGGTAGTGCTCTTTTTATTTAGAGAATAGTGTGGAATAGCATGGGGACAGGACCCATGGGCAGGCAGAACTTCTGCTGCCGCTGCATGGAGACAGGACCCATGGGCAGTCAGAGCTCCTGCTGCTGCTGCATGGGGACAGGACCCATGGGCAGGCAGAGCTTCTGCTGCCGCTGCATGGGGACAGGACCCATGGGCAGGCAGAGCTCCTGCTGCTGCTGCATGGGGACAGGACCCATGGGCAGGCAGAGCTTCTGCTGCCACTGCATGGGGACAGGACCCACGGGCAGTCAGAGCTCCTGCTGCTGCTGCATGGAGACAGGACCCATGGGCAGTCAGAGCTTCTGCTGCATGGGGACAAGACCCATGGGCAGTCAGAGCACCTGCTGCTGCTGCATGGGGACAGGACCCACGGGCAGTCAGAGCTCCTGCTGCTGCTGCATGGGGACAGGACCCATGGGCAGGCAGAACTTCTGCTGCCGCTGCGTGGGGACAGGACCCATGGGCAGTCAGAGCTCCTGCTTCTGCTGCATGGGGACAGGACCCATGAGCAGTCAGAGCTCCTGCTGCTGCTGCATGGGGACAGGACCCATGGGCAGGCAGAGCTGCTGCGTGGGGACAGGACCCACAGGCAGGAGGAGCTGCTGCTGCCCCCGCTACTGCTGCCAATATGGGTGGAGAGTAAGGTTAAATTTAAGGCATGGGTATGTGAGCCATCTCTTTACAAGACAAAGGAAAGAACATGTATGGTATCAGTGCAGGTGGGGTCTGGCCATTGGGTGGTCCCACAACTTTTAGATAAGAATCAAATCAGATTAAGTAAAGGCCAGAAGCCACCACCCTAAATCAGTTACATGAGGTTGCCAGACAGTAACCAACTTAAGTCCTTGCCTTCCCCATTAAGAGTTTCCAGAGATAAGGCCATCCTGCCTTCCTCCTGGTGCAGAGGGGGAGGCATGGAGATTTCCTTACAAATGTAAATGTCTCTCAAAGGGCAAGCAAACTCTGCTCCTTGGAGCCTGCTTCTCATCTGCAGTTTTAAAATTAATGAGGCTAAAATCCTCATCATTACTACTCCTGATTGTAACAGACCCTGTGGGCAGAGATCTGGGAGACTGACATGGTAAGAACTCTTACCTTCCTCTGGCGCTTGTCAGAGTCCCAGGATCTCTCAGCTGCAGCAGCCTCGGAGGGAACCGTGTCCAGCCAGGGAAGAGAATTCTGCTGGCTGCGCCCACTGCCGAGGAGGAAATTTTCCTTCTACCCTCTAGGTTCTTGTGGCTGGCCTAAGAATTGAATTGACATGAGACAGATTAACAGGAGAAAATCAGCAAAAAGTCTAATGACACATACACATGGGAGAGACCCAGAAGAACTGAGGAACTCGCCAAAATGGCCAAAGCCCTCACCTTAAATAGCATCTTCAGCTAAGGACAAAAGAGGTTGTTGGGAGTAGGACGAGTCCACTCTGGGAGGTTACCAGGAAGAGCACAGTAAACGAGGAGACGGTTGTTACTTCTCCATCGGTTGCCTTCTCCATTGGTAAATTTCTAGAGATTTAGAGTCATCCTTCTCTCCCTGGTTCAGCGAGGGAGACACCCTTACAAATGGAGATTTCTCTTACAGACGTAAACTTCTACTTGGTTTTCAGAGCTCCTCCTGTGTCTGCTGTTTCTTAGAAAATAACCAGCCTAAAATAATCCCTATGGCTAAGAGACATATTTTGGGTTGCAAATTGCTCCCCTACAGTTGTTTCACAGAAACGCAAAATAGCAGATACTCGCTCTGGTACCCAAACTGAAGTGGGTTCCCTCCTGGGGAGGTAAATCGGACTCCCCACCAGAAGTAGCCCTCACACAAAGTCAAGGGTATTTGCAGCAAATAGGAGAGCATGAGAAATCATTTCCGGAGTCATCGAGTCCCCCAACAAAGGGAAGCAGGGACATTTATTTAGGATGAGGGATGGATATTCAAAAGGGGGAGGTGGGTATTCGCTTGCACAGACTCAGTTGGAAAACAGCTTCCACATACACTGCAGGTTATGGCAATAAGGTCTAAGCTCCTCCTAGAGAGATGGCAGCCTTAAACATAAGGCCGAGGTCACAGGCCTACCTCTTGGTGAGGCTCGGTCTGGTTCAGGGAGGTTGGCGATTGCATCTCCTTAACAGAGCAAAAGGAAAAAGAACGATTTGGAAAAACAAAATATCCAAACCCACCCTTGTGTTCCTCGAGGTAACTAGTCGGTGACAACACTTCCACCCATCTTTGCAGCTTGGCTGCGATGCAAGCCCCAGGCCGCACACAGCACAGCTCCCTACCCCGACGCGCTCCCTACCCCCTGCCCCCAACCGCACCTCAGCCTCAAGTGGGAGCCTGGGGACGGGAGAAGCCTTGATTGCCATGACAGTGGTGGCCTGGCTATGTCTAGTTTCCAAAGCCAACTGTCCTTCCAAGAGAATCCAGCAGCCCCCCAGCCTCCAGGCCTGTCTCTCTGCTGTGCAAACTGCAGGGGCCAGGGCCTTAGGGCTGCCCCTGGTGTCCTCTGACGCAGCTCTGCCGCGGAATTTCAGACGCTGCTCCTGGTTGACCACGTCCAGGCTGCATTCTCTGGCCCTTGCAGAGTTTGGACTTCCCGGTGTCCTTTAATAGATTCCATTTCCGCTCATATCCACCGGCGTCATTCTCTGTGCCACCTGTCAGCTGTCCAGAGTCACACAGCTGGTGGGTGGCACACCTTGGAAAACTGAGCTCGTGGTGCTGCTCCACCCGCCCTGCTGTCTGGTCAGGGAGCCACAGACGGGAGCCGGTGAGTGCCACGTGAGTATAGCGGAGGGACACGTCCCTGCCAGCCCTCTCAGAGTTGGTGGGCCTGAAGAGTGAGTAAGCTAAGTGGCTGAGAGGAAAGGGGAGGGTTCTGGGGAAGAGACGTTATCCTGAGCCTAATAACCCTTTGGGCAGTAGAACTCGTAATGGTCTCGGGGATCACCAATGTGTCACCCCCTCCCTAGCCCTTAGCTCTGAGCTGACAGCAATGGGGAACCAAAAAATGAGCACTTGGTAACAATTAATTGCTAAGATGCAAAGAAAGATTGTCTTGAATATTAAAATTATAGATACAATGCTATTAGGAGCATGATTCAGAGTTTGTGAAAACATTATTTATATTGATTTATTCCCAGAGCCATCAAGACTCCTTGAAAATAATTAAAGTTGACATTTCCATTGCTGAAGCTAAATGTTGATATCATATAATGAAAATTATATGTTTGGGATGGGCTGTGTCACGAAAGCATTAAAACACCAACATCTGCGGCTCTCGCTCCACGCCCCCGTTATACATTACCCCGCCACCTATGGACAGGCCTCTGAGGCTCTTCACCCATTGGCCCCTGGCCCAGGCCCATAGCCATCAGCCACCACAGGGCCTCTCAGAGCCGACAGGAATGGCCAGGACCAGCACCCCAGGGCCTAGAGCAGGGATGGGGCTCAGCGGGGTGGTGAGCCAGGGAGGGGCAAGGTCCAGACAGGAAGCCAGCTCAGCCAGGTCCTGGCTGGTGACTGAGTTACTGATTCTTGCTGTCCTTGGAGGATGAAAGAGAAGGGAGAGAGAGGAGGAGAGGGGGTGAGGAAGGAAGAGAGGGTGAAGGAAGGGGAGGGAGGGAGGGCAGAAAGGTCTCCCCCACACCTTGGGAAATTCCTTACACTTCTCTGACCACAAAGCTGCAGCCTCCAGGCTGGCGGCTTAAGGCCAGTCTCTGCTTCTCTTGAGGCAGCCCACAGCCAAAAGGGTCTTTGCCTGCGGATGGCTTTGTAAGAGCCAGTTGTCTCCTCTCGGGAGCCCATGTCCTGTCTCATCATCTCATCCTCCAAAGGCAGTTGTCCTGTTCTCTTGCCTGCTTTCTCCACCAGGCACACAGGACAGTTGGCCTCTCGTGTCACCTTTACAAAACCCTAGAGCGGGGGGAGATGCTCTAAGATGATGAATTTCAAACAGCAAGATGGGGACCCATTAGTGAGCGGTGAAATCAATTTCATGGGCTGTGACCAGCATTACCAAAAAAAAAATCACGTAGAATCTATCAGAGTGTACGGCAAGCAGTGAAGGGTACGTTTCGACGACACCTTGTTTAAGTAAGTTATATGCACGGATGTGTGATCCTGTATAATATTCATTTTTTGAAACAATTTGAAGCCTGTTTGTTGTTCTAGGGTTTTGTCCAGATTTTAATGCTTCCATATCAGTTTCTGAAGTGTGGGTGAAATGGATATATTCAACCCCACTACGCCTGTTAATTTCTATTTTTATTCCAAGGGGTGTTTCTGAGGGTCGGGATGCAGTGGGGAAAGGAGGAGAACCAAGTTGTGTCGGGTACACACACACACACTCACACACGCACACACACACACACACACACATATACATGTACACACTCACCGACCAGCAGAGACTCAGAACCTGTACTCTGTCTACATATTCTCTACGTGTGTTTCTCGGGCCCGCACAACCTCTGCAGGAACGGTCAGTCAAATGGACAATCTAAGCACTTGATGTTGTGTTCATTAAAAGCCCACAGACATGTCACCAACACTAGGTTTTCCCTCATTGGTGACTTCCGCGGGCAGCAAGCGTGGAAGCAGGAGCTGCATGCTGCTGCCAGTCAGCGACTCCCACTGCCTTCGAGGGTCACCTGAGGGCTTCTGGCAAAGTGAACCATCACTGCCTTGGAGCATCTCCTGTGTCCCCTCCTCTGTGTTAAGAGTTGGGGATTTTGAGGCATAGGAGCCAAGTCCTGGCCTCGTGTTGTCTCCTCAGATGGGAGACAGGCCGGGCGGCCGCGACAACACAGGGTCCTATGTGTAAGGCTGGAAGCGGCTTTGGCAGTTGTGGGCACCAAGGATGGCAGGGCGAGTGCAGGGACATTCCTGGCAAAGGAGGGCACCCGACATGACATGAAGGCGCAGGAGCCTCAGAGAGCCTGGCCGGGAGGGGAGGATGCCCGCACCTGGTTGACTGAGGCCTCAGGATCCCAGAGCAGGAGCAAAGCTCTTGAAAGGGCTGGGTGGCCCCGGGCGAGGGGGTGGGAGGAGGGGCTCCAGAGAGAGCGGGTACCACACGGCGCTCAGAGGCTCGGCTGGGTCAGGGGCAGAATGGGTGTCTGGACGGGCGTCTGAGATGCGCAGACTGTGGGTCAAGTCAGTGCACTGCGTGTTCTGAGAAGGGAATTTACGGGAACGAAGTTGCCCCTCCCCCAGGGAGATGAGGCTCCCTGAAGGTCCAGAGGAGCCGGCCACAGGAGCCGTGGGCCTCCTCAGAGTCTCGTCTCACCTCAAGCTTCCTTATGCCCAAGCACTCCAGACCTGCCCTTCCTCCCTCCCCAGGCCCAGGTACAGCCACTGGAGGTGGGGCCACAGGCAGCCCCCATGCCCAGCCTGCAGTCCTGGCAGGAGGGAGGCAGGCTGATAGAGAAGGGGCGGGGGGGGGGGGGGGGAGAGCTCTGGGGTGGCTTGTGGACATGGAGGAACACAGGTTGCCTGAAGGCCTTTTCCCTCAGATTCTGGGCCCTCCCTTCAGCACTCCTACCCCCAGGCAGAAGGAAAGGCCCAGAGAGGAGGAAGCCCAGCGAGCGGCCTCCAGGCACCCACCGGTGAACACTGTTCTCCCCCCTAACTTGTCCCCTCCCCCTTTCCCTCTTCCCAAGAGCCCCTGCTCTCTTTGGGGTGACCTTGGTAGGACTCCAGAGCACAAGACAGGTACTTAGGAGGAGGGCCCTACTTCTGAGAGTCTGGGTGGCCAAAGAGAATGATGGACATCACCTCCAAACCCCTAAAACCTGGACGAGATGGGGGTTAAACCAAGAAGCTGGGCTGCTTGGCGGTGGGGTGGGCCTGCCGCCCTCTCTCACCCCGGTCTGGCCTCTTAGATGCCTCTGCCCTGCCAGGCTGGGCTGCATCCGTCCCCATCTTGCCGGCCCTCCTCTGCTCCTGGTTGCCAGCATCCAGCCTGGCCCCTCATGGGTGCTGGATGACTGTCTGTGAATTGAGCCGAGCCGTCTGCGTCATTAAGGCACCTGGCTCCCGTCAGCACTATGCGGCATTTGCCTGGAGATGGGGCCATTGTGTTCTCCATCCAGAAACTCTGTAGGGAGGGAGAAGATGTTGCCTTTGCAAGCTTCCTGTTAACTGTCACCCTGACCTTAAAGGCTGGAGACGGTTCTGGTGACCAGGGAAGGAGGAGGGAGAAATCACAATGCGATACAAACTGCGGCTGACACGTGTCAGGCACAGCGCAGTGGCTCCACGCGCATGCTGCAGTCAGACTGCTGGGTCTGCACCCCTCCTCCACCCACTCAGCTGGGGCCAGCGGCCTGTCTACCCTGTGCCTCAACTTTCTCACCGTAAAACGGGGATAAGGAAGCGGGGCGTGAGGCTTTCGTTAGTTCGTGCAAGAAAAGCCTTTAGATCAGGGCCTGGCGCTGAAGGGGTGGCGGCTTTTAGGTGGTGTCTGCTGTGTGCCCGGGGCAGTGCTAAGTGCTGGCATAGAGTCCTTAAGCCTTAGACCCGTCTGTGAGGCAAGTTCCATCAGGAGCATCTCTCCTGAGCAGTCTAAGGTCTACACAGCTGGTGAGAGGCAGAACTGGGATCCGAAGCCGGTTTTGCCTGCCTCCAGAGACTCTCCTCCCAAAGCTCGAGAGAAAGGGGAGGAGCTCAAGCCGTGCCTGCTCCCCCTGCACATCGATACCCACGTGCCCAGGACATGCCTGGCATGGCGCTGGGGGCTGAGGCCACAGAGGAATGGGCCACAGACCACAGGAGGCAGCCACGATCAGGTATTTATAGTCCAGAGTGGTGAGCTGAGGCAGAGGTGGGCCAGGGTCCTCCTGGAGCTGACTGGAGGCACTTAGCCCAGCCCAAGCACCCAGGATGGCTTCCTGGAGGTGACAACACTGGGCTGAGCTTTTGCTTAAATTTACTTTATTGGGGTATAATTTATGAATAACAAAACACACCCGTTTTAAGTAAACAGTTCAATGAGTTTTAACAAATGTACATACCTGTGTAACCAGCACCCCAATCAAAATACAGAACGTTTCCATTACCCCAGAAAATTTTTTCATGCCCTTTTTCAGTCATTATCTCCCACCCCACTCCAGGCAAGCATTATGGCTGAGCTTTAAAAGATGAGCAGGAACTAGCTAAGAAAGGGAGATGGCAAAGGCACAGAGAAGTCTGTGATTGTGATTGTAGGAAGCTATGAGCAGCTCCTGGTTATTGGAGTCGGAGGAGCAAACCAGGAGCTGAAGCCAGAGATGTGAGGAGGGGCCCGTCTCTGGACCAAGGATCACAAACCCAAATGCCAAAGAAGCCAAACATGAGACATAACTAAGGGAAGCAGGGTGTGTGGGAAAGAGCAGAGGAAGCCCAGTGGTGCTGAGGGGCAATAGGGAGTGGTGGTGACTGTGGCCAACTGGAGCTTCTCCTACTCAGCCCCTTTGTGCTATTGCCTGCAGAGATTTGGGCCCAGTGGGGCCATCTGGTTTTGTCTTTTCAAGTAAAGCCAGAAACCCAGATTCATATGTGAAATATCCTGATTTTAAGAGAAACAATTAATTTAAATTTCTCAGAAACACTGGGCAGCCCAGTGCCAATGCAGCTGCAGGCTGTGTTTGACCTGTGGGCCACCAGTTTGAGGCTCTGCTGTGGGCAGTGGAGGTGCTTTAACCAGGAGAGTAGCAGGTTCCCCTTTGTGTTGTATAAATGGGGCTCTGGCAGCCACGAGAATAACTGATAGGGGACAGCCATGAGATTGGGAGTGAGCCACTTCCCTGCTCTGGACCCCAAGCCCCATAGCTACACAAGAGAAAGATGTCTAAAGTCTCCACCAGCACCAGAGACTGAAGACCCTCCTTAACTTCGACCTCGTCCTCTGGAAGTCCTTCTAAGCATCTAACCTGCAGTCCTCTAGCTAGCTGCACAACTCGTAAGCAACAGTTTGCTCCAGGCTGAGAACCCAGGCGCTAGAACAAAGACCCCACGCGCCCTGGGCTCCCCTCTGCAAACCAAACCGCCCACCACTCCCTCCAGGGAGGTTTTGATGGAGGTGCCAGGGACAGGACGCTAGCGGGCTGTCCATGACGCACTGTGCTGGTATGAGAGTTAATTACTACTTCACAAAGCTGGAGCCACCTGTGAATTATTCATGCATCCTCCATTGTCTGAGAGAGAGAGAGAAAAGGGATGGCTCAGAGGATGGCCGCACCCAGACTGGGGGGAGCTCCAGGCGCTGCCTCTCACTGCACACCCAGAAGGACCCGTTCCTCTTACTGCCCCCCAGGCCTGGCCTGGGCCCAGGTGGGGCTTGGTCTAGCTCACTGGGTGACCCCGGGCCCCTCCCTTGCCCTCTCTCGTCCTGGCAACACTTCTGGACCAGGTGGCATGCTCTGACATGGGGGTTGGATACCTATGGGGCATCTCCCGGACCCAGGCCCCTGTCACGTAACCCGGAGGGCAGTAAGGTGTGTAGGGATCAGGACCTTGGCCTGTCACAGGAGGCACGAGCTTGGGGAGAGAACGACCATGGCCAGAGTTAACTCCCAAGCAGACTGCAAGCAGGCAACTGCAGAGCACCGGCCACTGTGGGTGGGAGAGGCGGGCGGGGGCATGGGGTGTGACATTTGCCTGACCGTCTCTCTCACACACACACACACACACACACGCGCGCGCGCACACGGCTGCAGGGGGTGGATGGCAGATGCCCTGAGGACCACCTCCCAGCCCTTGTCGTGGCCGCTCCCTGAGGGCTTGGTGGGAGCAAAGAGGCCACTGGCCTTGTCCTGAAGAGTGGCACTCTTCAACTTCGCCTTCCTCGACGGCATCCGGAGCCCTCAGAACCTCCTGAGGGGTCCCAGAGGCCCTGTCAGACACCAGTTCAGTTCATGGGCCCAAACATCAACCTGCCTCCTCGTGGCTTTCTAGGAGGAAGGGGGGGCGCTGAGCAGGGGAGGGCAGCCAACTGCGTGCCTGGTGGGGCCCTGTGCCTGCTTCCCTGTTCCTGGGCGTTTCTGGCCTGCTCAGGGGGTTGGGGGCGGGAGTCACTCTTGGGAATGCTGGACTCAACCCCCACCAGCCCGGGGTGCCCTGGAGCAGACCTGACTCTCTGGAACAGTCCTGCTGGCCCTCGAGGTCCAGGCCCAGCCCAGGGGGCGGTCTGAAGCCCAGGCCTCTCCCACTCCTCCCCACCCGACGGAGCTCAGCCCTGGCCCCAGAGGAACCCGTCCTCCCGCAGCACACAGCGATGCCTCCCTCCAGCCTGGCCCTGGCACCCTGGGACTGCACTGGACAGACGGGGACGGGGGACCAGGAGGGAGATGTGAGCACAGGGGATAGCACAGGGGCCCAGGGAGGGAGGGGCGGCTGTCCCAGGGGGTCTCCCACTCCTGCTTCCCCCCAGCTGGGCTACTGGCACTCGCATTTCCACAGCCTCCCTAGACTCTGACAGCAGCCTCGTTACAGGAGACTGAGGCCCTGGGGGGCAGACGCTTGTTGGGGGGCAGGCACCCACCCTGAGGCCTCCTCCCCGCGACCTCACCCCCACCTCCCTCAGCCTCTTCCCTTCGCAGGAGCTCAGTCTCCTCATCTGTAAAATGGGCGCTTTGGGCCTGGTGACCCCCAGGGCCCCTTCCCGATTCCCCCGGGCCTTCTTCCCTCTCCGTGTGCTGCATCCTCCCAGCCTCTGGCCTGGATTCCCTTTGGCTTGTAACCAGCTGTGCCACCTCAGGCAGGACTTCAGCCTCTCTGAGCCTGGTCACTCCTTTGTACACTGGGGTAATGTTCCTTGCCCTGCTGACCTCGGAGCCCGTTGTGAGGGTTCAACGTTATCAAGGATGGGAATGTGCCTTGAAGCCATGAGGCTCCCTGCAGATGTGCAGAGAGAGATCATACAATTCTGGGGTCTCAAAGCACAGCCCAGCTCTGCTTTGTCTGTCTACCCAGTGTAATTTCGTATTTGACCGCCATTAGGCAGAGCGCGCACCGTCCAGTTCGCCCCAAGCCTCCCCTCGGCCTGCTCTCTTAGACCAGCCAGCCGTGTCTTATGTCTACCTTTGTGTCTGGCCCTGAGTTTTAGGGTATCAGAGTCCTTACTCCCAGCTGGAAGCTTCTGGGGTCCTGTGGTGCCTCCAGACAGGGAAACCACACAGCTGGCAGGAGGCCCGGCCGGCTGCCTCTGCCTCCTGCCCCGCTCCCTGCACCCTTCAATGCCAGGGCACCCCAGCCTCCTGGGCCCGCAGCTGGGAAGGGGCCCCCAGGTGCTGACTGCGGCCACGGCTTACCACCAATTGCTCCCATTGATTCTGAAATGGCCACAGGTTTTCCCTTTTTCTGTTTAGAAATTTGCTGAGGCTCCCCCAGCCTGGGCCCCCCCAATCCAAACCCTGCCTGTGCTCCTCAGACCTTAAAGAATATTTAACCACCTGTTAAATGATTTATCCCGTTGAGGCTCCAGAGCTCAGGGCATCTCACGGGCCTCCTCGAGAATTAACTAGAGCCATAAATCAAAACGACGTTTGAGAAATTTCCAGCCGCCCCAGACAGCAGGCAGTGTGGCTCGGGCCCAGACAGGGGAAATGGCATTTAGATGGGGGGAAATGGCACTCAGGCTGGAGAGGCGAGGGTGCTGGCTGCGAGCAGCCTCCAGGCCAGATCAGAAGGAGGTGCTGGGCCAAGGACGTTCTGCTACGAGAGGGCTCTGCCGGGACGCCAGCAGGTCCCCTCGGCTCTTTTTGTCAAATGCAGGCGGCACCTTAACTCCTCACCCATCCAGTCGGCGAAGAGCTTGCCCCCTGCTGTCTCATCTGATTTCAAAACAGCCCACAGGACCGGCGCTGGGAGTGAGTACAATTAAGCCTAACGACGGGATTCTGGGCATCTGCCACCGGCGGCGGGGGCAGTCTTGACTTGTGGCAGCCCAAGAGTGACAAGAGTGGCGGGACTTAAGGACCAGACAGCGACTTGAGTTGAGGCATGGAGGAAAAGGAGACCAGGAGAGGCTGTGGTTGGATTCGGGGTTTGGCTCGAGGAGGGCGCGGAGCGAGACTAGAAGAGGTTGATAACGAGTTCCAGCCACGTGCTGAGGCCAGATCCAAGTGGCAGAGACCATTCTGTGCTTTTCTTCCCCACTATCACATCTGCCAGAAATAAAAACAAAATGTACTGGGACTTAGTGTGTCTGTCACTCGCTAAGGGCCTCACCTGCGTCGTGGCCTGGAGTCCTTACAACAGCCCCGGGAGGTGGCCCTCTTATTCTCTCCATTTCATAGATGAGGAAACCGAGGCCCCTGCATGCCAGCTAAGGGACAGCTCCAGGGTTCACACGCCGGCTGCCTGACCCCAGACCTCCATCTGCGCCCACCACACCTACAGCCTCCTGTGTCTGGAGGCTCTGTGTGGAAGGTTCGGTGGCACAGAGTGCTGAGCGAGGAGGCTGCAAGGAGCCCTGGGGGTCCCATGGGCCCCTTGTGCCAGAGCTGTGGGCCGCAGGCCTCAGGGACCCCAGGCAGCCAGCCACTGTCGGCTCCAAGGCAGAGGGGTGGGGCCGCAGCCTGGGCTCATTTCCATCCAGGAGGGCACCCCCAGGGAGGCATCTGCACCCCACTGTTTCTGTGCAGTGGTGAAGGGTTGCCCTGAACCACCCTCGCTCCCGTCTCTTAGGGTGAAGTCTCGGGCCCCAGCCATGAGGGCCTCCCCGTCGAGGCTGGGAGCCAGGGTCCAGTGGATGAGGTGCCGTATCTTCGGGAAGAGACGTGACTTTCAATATTCCATCCCTTGTCCCCGTAACTCTTGACATGTTCTGGAAATGCCAACATTGGGCACCCAGGTTTTCTCTCCCAGACTGCTTCACCCCAAGTGCAGAACAAAAATCCCCTTTTGATTCCTGAACCCCAGTTTGTGATTTGGAAAATTTCGAATTTGGAAGGAGATGTGTAAAGGCCTGCTGGAACCAGCGTGGTTGCCCAGTGGCCTCTGTCCGTCACTCAGTGTTGCGGGGGTGGGGGAGGAAGTGACATAAAACATTAACGCCCCAGGAGCAAGGTGGGACGAGGCACCCTCTGGCCCAGGCGGTAGCCTCGCCCCCATCTCTCCCCTCACCCCATCTGAACCTCCTCGAGCCTCAGGATCCTCCAGCCCCACCGGGGATGGCCTGAGGGTGTTGTCTCCCGGAGGCTGGGATGAGCCACGGCTCGTCCCACAGGGCTGTGGGGAGGGGTCTCTGCAGGTGGCGGGCCCTGGTACAGCAGCCTGTCAGGTCAGGTCTGGCCCACGGCACCCTACAAAGCAGGGCTTGGACATGCCCTCCCCCACCTACCCCTGCCCAGAGTGTAAATTCCGCCAAGTTCACAGACCAGCGCCCCCTAGTGTCTGCTCAGAGCACATCCCGGGACCCCCAGGCTTGGAGCCACTCACCCACCGGGCGAAGGGGCATGAGAGGAGGGCAGGGTATGTTCCCCACCCCACCTGCCCACCCAGTGGGCTTCATGCTGCCCTCTTACCACCTCCTCACGCTCCGAGCCCAAACCTTCCACCAACCGCTCTCTTCCCTCCCCCAGCGGATCCTTCCCATTCTATGACTCGGTTTCTCAGGCCAGATCCCAGCTGGTCTTGACTCAGAATGTCAGGGCCAGAAGGGGCTCAGGGACCCCCTGACATTGCAGCTGTGAAGACTGAGGCGACAAGGGCAAATGACGTCAAGGTCCTCATCCCAGGCACACAGCGAATGCTCGATTGGCCAACGGGGCCAGTGCCTGCTTCCTGGAGCCTCAGTCCTGCCATTGCTGAGGCAGCTGCGGCACTGGGCTTACCTCCCTCCCACAGGCCGCAGCTCCACCCCTGCCCACAGCCACCTCCCAGTCCCCAAGCTACAGGCCACGCCAGGGCTTCATGGATATAGGGAGTCCCACTTCTGCCTCTGAGGCCCTGTGAGCAGACTTAGGAACTGATATGCAGGGCGCTAGCTTTCCAGACAGAGGGAGCTGGGCGTGCAAAGGCCCCACACAGCCCAGGGGACCAGCGAGGCCTCTCGCCTGGAGTAGGTGAGTGTGCTGGGCCCCTAGAGTGGACTCTTAAAGTCTCCACTCTGAGCGACTGTATCACAACACTCCATGTGGGTGGAAATGATTCAAGGGGCTTCCAGATGAGTGAAGAGGAAGGTCATCCCCATGTTCACCTGTGGGCCGCATGGCCATCCTCTGTCCCCGCCAGGACAGGGGCAGGCCTAAAGGCTCGAGCAGAGCGGGGCAGGGGGCTGGGGTGGGCCTGATGCACCCACACCTGGACTCAGGCCAGAAAGAAAGGCCCTGCCATCTTCATGGCTCCTGTCAGTGGAGCTTCAGGGTCACCTGCACCGAAGTGGCTTTAAGAGGCTGACAGGCTCTGGCACAGCTCACTGGGCCTCCGAGTAACGTGCACGTGTTATTAGCACACTGGGCACCGGAAGGGAGGAATGGGGGCCAGCCCAGCTCTCCACCTTCACCTCTGGGTCCACGGTCAGTGGAACACTCCCCAGGGAGAGCCTGGCGCTCTGAGCTGGGCGCTGCAAAGGTCCCATTTAGTGCTCGCTGCAGTGGGAAGGGTCTCTGGAGCCCCTGGGAGGTGCTAGGGAGCAGGGAGGGGGTGGTGGTGGTTGGGGCCCCTCCCCGCTGCCCCTCAAGAGACTCAGAGGCAGCTCCAGGTCCCTTTCCACAGCCCCAGGGCTCAGAAGGAGTGGAGGAGATGCAGAGTCTGAACCAGAATCTCGCGAGGACGAACTTCTATGTTATTTGGGGGCATAACTGGAGGGGCTGAACTCACACAGAAAGCAGGAGGAACCCACTACCTGACACAGAAATGGACCTTCATAATTTCTAGCTTTAGAGGCTTATAGCTCGTCATGGAAATTTTGCATCAGTTCTGTCTTTTGCTGGCATAATTAAAGATGATAACACATGGAGAGCATTAGCAGCCAGACTAATGCAGGAAGCACTCAGCGTGGTGGCTAGTGTTGTTCTGTGAGAGCTGCAAGGACACAGGACAGAGTGACGACCCCCTGTCCACAATCAAGCCCCTGTTCACAGGACGCTGGAACTGAAAGAGGCAAAATGCCCGGACAGAGCCAGGACTGGAGTCCACACTCCCATCTCCCACCTTCCATCCTTCCTTGTGCTGCCACAGCTCCGGTCCTGGCCTTTAACACGGCGGTCCCTGATGCAGACCCCAACCCTGACCCCAGTCCTTAGCAAGCAGCATTCAGAGCACAAGTCCCCACCCTGGGCCAAAGCTTTGTTCCTAACCTTGAATTGACAGGAATGCTGGTTCTACCCAATCTCAAGTCAGATTTCAGTCTCTAAAACACTAACCCAGCCCTCCCCAGTCCCAGCCTGGGCCCCATGCATGTCAGTGTCCTGCCCAAGCCACATGACAAAGCCCTACCTGGGCCCAGGCCTGAGTCCAACTCCACTCCTGCCCCAGAGTGGGCAGTGTGAGGTTCAGAGAGGTTAGGTGACTTGTCTAAGATCACACAGAGTGAATAGCAGAGTTGAGCCCAGGTCCTTGAGGCTTTGGAGTTTCCTAGTGTGGGTGGGTAACAGGAGCCCTGGAAGGTGCCAGGGGGGATGGTGGGCACCCTAGGCCAGAGATGTTGACACGGGTACACCCCTGATGGTACCTGACCTCAAGGGAGCCCCACAGTGTCTGGAGAAGTCAGCAGCCCAGTGATCGTTAATCTTCATTTTACAGATAAGGAGACTGAGGCCCAAGGAAAAAGCCCAGAGTCACCCATCGGGCCTGTAGCAGAACAGTGCAGGAGCCCATACCCACTGACAGCCCACCCAGGGCTCTCCCACTGCCCCACACTGCCCTCTGCCCACTCCGTGGGGCTGGGCAGCAGAGTCGGCGTGGAGGAAGAGATGCAGCAGGAAACTGTACAAGATCGCAGACGGTGGAAGCCTGGTTTCTAGTCCTCACACCTGGGGAAGAGCTGGAAGCTTTGCCCTGCCCCAGAATGGCCAGTGCAAACTCACAGGTGCCTTCAACTGGAGGCTCCGCGGGCTCCCGAGCAGCCGGCCCTGCAGACCCCACGGCCAGCAGTGGGTGTGGATCAAAGGAGCGAACCGCCCTGCACCCCATGTTCCCATCCGTACGGTGGGACCATACGGTTATCTCAAGACATTGCTGAGTAGTGGGATCAGATGAAGGATGCCGGCCCCGGCTCAGTGCCTGGAGCTCCTGGCCTTAGTTTCCTCCTCTGTCTCCCCCACCCCATCTCTGGGAAGTCACCTCTGGGCAGCCCTTGCTTGCCTCTGTAGCCAGCAACCCCCCCCCCAACTCCGCCGACCGCCCTCCCCATTCTTGAATCTGGCCTGAGCAGTGCCTTGTTCACACAAACACCAGTGGGTATGAAGATTGATACTCTGAATCTTCTGGAATGACCCAAAAGGCCAGCTGAAAGTGTGCAGCCCTTCCCACCTCTGGAACATTCCGGCAGACCACTCAGGCGTAGCTGGCGAGGCCCCAGGGCCTGTGTGGAAATGCCCAAAGCTTGGAGAAACCGTGAAGGCCAAAAAATAAGGAGTGACCCTAGGGCACAAGGCCAGGCAGAGGGGCCAGGGAAGGAGCCCCCTGGGCTGGGGAGGATGGAGGTCCAGGCGGGGAGCTGTGTGGTGCTCAGGGCCCAGAGAGAGGAGCAGTCATCGTTCCCGGGCCAGCAGAGGGTGATCCCACTGGGAGAAGACAAACGGCCAGATGGCAGAGGGAAGGCACCGGCTGCAGCCTCCACTGGGAGAATTAATTAAGCCTTCAATTAGCACAGGCCTGCCCCCGTCGGCTCCAAGGGGCACCCAGGGCCCCAGCTGCCCTGCCCAAGCCAGGAGTTAATAACTCACCGCCTAATGAACTCAGCAGATAGACAGCCAGAATCACCCACCGCCCATCGCCTGCCTGCCAGGAAGCGGGCAGGAGGGAGGGCTGGGTGCCTCTTTGGATCCCTTACCCATGGAAATTCAGCAGAGGTGGGGTGGTATGGGGGACCCTCTTGCCCCTGGGGACCCGTGTGTCCTTGTACTATTCCCAGAAAGGAAGGAAGCAGAACCCCAGCACGTCAGGGCAGGGAGACCCTGAGAGGCTTCATTTCAACATTTACTGTGTCTGACACTATGTGGGATGCCGGCGACAACGATGAAAAAGAGCCCAGCCCTGCCCTCCAGGAGCTGACTGTCAGCTGAAGGGGTGGGGAGCGGGGAGGACATAGACCCAAAACTGACCCTCACCAGAGCATCCACGGCCAGTGCCGTCAACAGAGCACCCCAAGAGATATGGGGGGAGGGTCTCAGCTCAGGGCTGGGGAGAACTGCTTGGTGGTCGCCGGGTGAATAGAGAGGTCAAGGTCCTCTAGTCCCACCCTTTGTTCTCTAGGTGAACAACCTAAGGCCCAGAGAGGGCAGACGACTGGCCCAAGGCCACACAGTTATTCAGAGGCAAAGCCAGAATTAGAACGCAGACTAGAACCCACGTCTGTAAAGAGTGTGCCTCTCCATGTTTAACAAGGCTAACTGAGGCCCAAAGAGTCACTTAATTGGGACATTGAAGGGAGCCCTGCTGGCGCCCACACCCCCAGAGAAAGACTGGCCGTCCAAGGGGCATTTCACACGGCTCACCCTCCGGTGAGCACTGCCTGGGAGTCCATACACTGTGTTTTCACTCAGAGCTCATCAGAGAGCAGCGGCCACCCAGCCTCCTCAACGCACAGGCTCTTCCCGCCCCCCAGGCCTGCCCCTTCCACCTCCCCAGCCCCTGCTCAGCGCTCTCCACCATCCCCCAGCACTTTGGGCCTATGGGCAGCTGCCAAGAATGGCCAAGCACCACTTGACCCTCCCTGGGCTGGCCAGGGCCAGGCTTACAGCCTGCTGCCCAGACACAGCCTGCCCCAGGACCACCCAGGGGGCTGGTTGAAATGTCCCAGGTCCCACCCAGGACCTGATGAATCAGAATCTCTGGGAGTGGGTCATAGGAATCTGCACTTAAAATGGGCTCTCCAGGGTTCCTTCATGAATGTTGTTAGTGCATGCACCAACACAGACGAGGGGCCAAGCTGGGGTCAGGTGCTCGATGCATTTTCACGAACCACACATCTGTTTAATCTACACCAGGTCAAGCAACAGAAACTTAATAGGCCTCAGAAACCCCATGCCCCCTTCCAGTCACCAGCCCCCCGAGAAGGTGCTGCTCTCCTGACTCCTAACAGCGTAGACCAGTCTTGCCAGGTTTTGAACTGCTTGTGTACGGAATTATACAAACACTGTGTCCGGCTTTTCCTGCTTGACACCGTTTGTGAGTTTCTTTCATGTTGTTGTGTGCAGTTGTCGTTTATTTACTCTTACTGCCTATGATTGTACCACAATTTGTCTGTGTTTACTGTTGGTGGGCATTGTTTCTAACTTTAGGATACCAAAAGAGGGTTGCCAAGAAAATTGGATTACGTGTATCTCCGTGAACACTTGTAAGCATTTCTGAAGGGAACTTATCTGCAAGTGGAATTGTTGTGTCATGGGGTTTGCTTGTGTTCAGGTCTAATAGATACTGCGAATGATTTTCCAAAGTGGCTGGACCAATTTAGACTTCCCCCGGCGCGTCTGAGTTCAGTGCATCCACATCCTCACTGACAGTTGGTACACTTCTCTTTTCATTTGAGCCATTCTGGTGGGTGTGTAGTGGTATCATTTTATGCTTTGATTTGCATTTCCCTGATGAGTAATGATGTTGAGCCATTTTCTTATGTTTATTGGCCATTCAGGCATCCTCTTTTGTGAAGAGCCTGTTCAGATCTTTTGCCAATTTTTAAATCAAATTGTCTTTCCCTTACTCCTACTTTATAGGAGTTCTATATATCTCCTGGATTCCAGTCCTTTATTGGATACACGTATTGCCAATATCTTCTTCAAGTTGTTGTCTTGCCTTTTTACTCTTATGATATCTTTTGCTGAACAGAGTTTTTAATTTGAATATAGTCCAAATTATCCATTTTTTCCCTTTTGGGAAACATTTCTTGTGTCCCGTGTCCAGGTGATTTTATGCACACAAAGGTTTGAGGGTGGGAGTGGAGCCCTTCCAGATGGACAATAGTCCTTGTTATTGCTAAACCCCACTTCCCCTTCAGTCGGAGACACAGAATTCACTTTCTCATACCGACTGCACTTACCGAGTATTTATCCACTTTTGGGCATGCTACATGTTGTAGGAGATGTCCTCGTGGGCATCTGCTCAGCCTGTGTTCCCTATACCACGTGTGCTGAGAACATTCCAGAGAGGTGGGCCGTGTTGTCAAGTGACCCTGGCACCCCGGCCACAGGAGATTGGCCAGGCGTGGACACTTGCCAAGCTGAGCCGATCAGGCTCTCTCTCCCGGGGGGTTGGAATTTGTCTGAGGGGCCCTACTCTCAGTCCAGACCGTAGCAAGGAGGAGACGATGGGAACTCAGGAGCTGAGGCTCCCATGGGGCTTGAGATGAGCCCATGTGTCCCCACACCCCTGGAAGCCACAAACATGGCCTGCAGAGGAAAACAGAGGAAGCAGGTGTGCAGGGAGAAGCGGAGGTGAAGAAGGGAGTGTGGATGCTGCCAAGGTAACCACTGCCTGGCTCTTGGCCCTCGTGGTGCATTCCTGCCCCAGGAGTCCCCAGACACCCAGCAACTTTCCAGTAAATTCCCCGTTTTCTCTAATGTGAATCCTGTTCTTGCAAGCAAGGGCGTCTTCACTAGGACAGGATTCTCATCTTGAATCCTCACAGCGACGACTCTTCCCTTTTTAGAGAGGAAGAAACTGAGACTTGAAAGATGGTAAATACTTTCCCCAAAACCTGCTGCCACTGAGAACCAGAGAGCCAGGACTCCGGCCTCATCTGCACGGCTCAAAGCCTGCTCTCCTTTCTCTCCAGCACAGAGCCACACACACTGGGCCAAGGTCAAGGCTTCCCAAAGGGTGTCCTGTAGACCCCCGGGCTCAGGAAATGAGTTGTTGCCGGAAGAAAAGCATTTTGGTTCCCTGATCCAGCTGTGGGGACACTGGGCGCATATTGAACGGGATAGTCTCTACTGCAGAGCATTTCAGAGCCTTTGATAGAAGGGAGCACATGGGAAGTCGACAGAATGCAGTTTCTCTAACTTATTTGACTATGGCCTCCATTTGTAAGGAGCATTTAATGAGATTAATGTTTTATGGAAAATCCCATAAGGAACCAAATTTCTCCTCCTGCTCCAAGGTGGTTCCCCGGAAGGGAGGGTCCTGGGCAGATAACCAGCAATGTCCCTCCCACTGGGGAGGTGACCCCTTGTGAAATACACTGAAGGAAGTTTATACACCTGCTTCCTGAGGGCCTGACTAACCTGAAGCAGCATCCCTCCCACCCCCACCCAATGAAGCCACTGTAACTGGATCCCACCGTCTTCCAAGGGGTGGGTAGGATGGCAGGGCCCACCAGGCTGTGTCACCCCAGGAGCCTGGCCCTCGGCTTCTGCCCAGCCAGCCCCTTCTCCGCAGGAATGAGGCCCAGGGGGGCAAAAGAGAAAAGAAGAGAGAAGGGAAAGGACGAAGGAGGGGAAAGAAGACCAGAGCAAAGGAAACAGGAGGCAGACAGCCCCTCAAATGGGGACGCTCTGCCCGTGCGTGTGCCAATAGGACTCCAGAAAACCGTCAGGGATGGTGCCAGCCTGGGGCTGGCAGCATGGGGAGCCAGAGCCACCCCCAGGCCTACAGGGGCGAGGGAGAGAGTGAGCCCAGAGAGGGTGGGCACAGAGGAGCTGCCTCACGGGCGCTTCCAGGGCCTTTGG
Organism: Equus przewalskii; assembly: GCF_037783145.1. Taxonomy (NCBI): domain Eukaryota; kingdom Metazoa; phylum Chordata; class Mammalia; order Perissodactyla; family Equidae; genus Equus; species Equus przewalskii. The sequence goes on along the minus strand of NC_091849.1, from coordinate 34,454,890 downwards.
TGCTGTCAGCCCATAAACACCCTGTCTTATTGTCCTTCACCCTCTGATCTCGGGCTGGGGCCTCTCATGGGCCAAACCCAACCAGAGGCCCACAGGGTGGGGAGAGGCTGCTGCAAACAGCACCGGGTGGCGGGGTAGAGAGGGCGAGGAGAGGAGCTCGCTGAGGGGCGAATGGAGGTTGTCCACTGGGAGACGGCTGTGGGAAGCGGAAGAAGGGGAGCGGAGATGAAAACACAGGACTGATCAAAAGGGAAGGCCTGGAAAGGGCAAGAGGAGAAGGCGGAGGAGCCCCGGGGATGGAAGCAGCTTTGTTCTGTGCCTTCTAGAAGCATGGGGTCGTTGCCAAGGTCCAAACCCCCAGATCTCTAAGTACGGGAACAGCCCACCCCGGGAGGCAGACGTGAGCATGGCTCCGCGGAGGGACGGAGCCGCCGCCGCCTCCCCACTCCCGCCAGCTCCCACATGTCTGGTGGGTGGAGGGCTCTCTGCTGAGATCAGCTCCACAGACCTGCCTTGATGTGCGTGGCCCTCCCTTTGTACAGGCCCTGAGTGCTGGAGGGTTGGGAGCATAAATCAATGCAGGCAGAAGAATCCTCGTTGAAATTCACTGGGAAAACGCATCTCTGAGTGAGTGAGTTCCTCTCCACAGAGAACAGTTGTCCCACAATTCGTTTTTTGTCTAAAAGCAGATGTTCATGCACTGGAGTGGTTGAAAGTGGCCCACTCTGTGTGTAGGATTTCATCACAGGGACATTCTGGCCTGACCAGGGCGAGTGATGGGCCACTTCGCCTCCCAGACCCCCAGTGTTGGGGGAAGCATGCCAGCACCCAGAACTCCCTCTCCGCTTCCTCCTCCCAGTTCTGGTCACTCTGAGCAGGGAAAGTGCGTGGGCCTCTACCCATCCTGCAGAGAGGTAAACTGAGGGACCAGCACTCAGAGACCATGCAGGCCCGCCGGTCACCCAGCCCAGCGTCAGTGGGGCCTGACTCCCTCACCACCAGCTGCCTCCCAGGACCTGGCCGGATGGGGACATGGGGAGAGTCACCTTCCCAGTTCCTTCCAAGCACGGCAGCACCAGCTCCTTTGGCACGAGGAATCCAGAAACACCGTGACCAGGCCTGGGAACGGGATGTCTGAGGCGGGGAAATCCATCCCGGAGGGAGGCAGCTGCCGTAGATCAAAGCCTGCTCTCCGCTACTGCATCGTCATTAGCAGTGGGCAGGGCGCAGGAGGCCGGGGGCAGGAGTGGAACCAGAGGAGAGATCCAGATCCACAGAGTAAAGCTGGATGCCCCGGAGGCAGCTGCTGGAGGTGAGGGGGGAAGCTGCAATGCCCTCCAAGCCCAGGGTGTGGTGGGGCCAAAGGAGGGGTTCCAGGCCCAAGACACATGCCAGGGAAGGCTTCCTGGAGGAGGAAGCATCTGAGCTGAGTCCTGAGGAGGCACTGATGGTACCCAAACCATGCTCGGGTGGGCAGACCCCTATACTGAATGAGTCTTCACCTTTAGGGGCTTAACAGAAATACAAGACACCACCAGGGAAAGACTTGAATCCAGAGACCCATCGCAAGGCACCCATTAAAGGGGTAATATGGATGGGCAATCAGGGAAGTCTTCTTAGAGGAGGTGAGCTTAAGCAGAACTTTAAAGGAAGGGAGTGGAGAAAGACTGGAGACCTGGCAGACCCCCAGCAACGTGCCCTCAGTGCGCCCAGGATCTTTCCTCCTCAGCTACTGTCTCAGTCTGAAGTTGTACACTCTCTAATTATTCAATTAATGTCTGCCATCCATGGACTGTGGGCTCACAGTTTTGCTCACCATTGTGACAGAGTGAATGCTCAAGGTTTTCTGAATAAATGGATGAGTGAATGAATGAATGAATAGTTCTAACTCCCGTGATAGCCTGGAGGTGGAGTGGGTCAGTCCCACGGAGGTGGTGGAAGGCAGCAGAAGGCCCTGGAGATTTCTAAGCGTAAGTGGAGCAGGGTGGTTGAGCTGGGCAGAGGACAGTTTGGGGCAGAAGGACAGTCAGCACATGGTTCGTGGAAGGACACCAGGCAGGGGGTGCGAGGTTAGCACTGGACAGTGAGTCGGTGATCTGGAACCACGGGGGTGGCTGGAACTTGCAGGAGGCAGGGGTGGAGGGAAAAGACGGCCCAGGCTGGAGCAAACCTCCTATCATCAGGACCCCAACCCCAGGCCGCTTCCCCAGCCCGGCGTCCTCTGGGAGCCACTGTGCCCCTGCCTCCTGTCCCCCCCACCCCCAGCCCCACCTCCTTGGTCTGATTGCCCAGAGTGATTTGTGGCCCTGACAAGCTGAATTGTGGGTAAGGCAGCTGTCCAAATGGGGAGCAAATTGGAACCGTGGCTCCAGCCAGCAGGCCATCCATCACTGGGAGAAAGGCTCCATTAGCACCTCACTGCCCCCACCCTGGTCGAGCCCAGCCCCTCACTGCACCTGCCCTCCTCTCTCCTCCTCGGGTCTGGGAGCCTGGAGGGGGAGAGACAGGGAGAGGAGGGCTGAGCCCACTTTGCCCCTTGGGGCTTCCGTTTACAGAGTCTGCTTTCGGCCTCTTCCCAGCCTTTTTATGATGATGAATGTCACATGGGCCTCCCAAGAGGGGTCTACATTTACAAATTAGGAAACTGAGGCACAGTGCGCTGGGTGACAGACCCCAACTTGCACGGCATTAGCAGAAACTGGGGCATAAAATTTGCTGCCGGAATACCTGGAATTCTTAAAGAGGCGGCAGTTTCCTGCAACGTGGAAAAATTCAAAAGCAAATAAACATCCCATCTGGCAAAATTCCTGGTTCCTGGAGGTGACACCACAGCGGCTCCATGACAGACCAATGAGGCGAAGGAACCACCAAGCCCTAGAACCCCAGGCCCAGCCTTGAGGGACTTGCCGTCTGTGAGAGGGGCGGGATGTCTGGAGACCGGGTGTGGCTGTTGCGCCCCCGCTTGCAGCCCTTTCTCAACCTCTGATGTGTGGACCCCACACCCACTGCACGTGACCCAGCTCCTGGCCGTGGCTGCTCAGACCAGAGATGGTCACGGGAGCCAAAGGCCGTCTCCTCACAGGCTGGTCACTGACCTTCACTGGGGGCCTGGCTGGAAAAGATGAGCTAAGCCTATCAGATTGGAGGAATCTGGAACTGGGGCTCTGAGCATCCCAATCAGGTAGCAGAGCCAGCCAACCTGCAAGGTCACGTGACCTCAGGACTCGTCTCTCTCAGGGCCCCAAGCTGTCTGTGCTCTGCTTGCTTTCCCGCTGCCTCTCCCCCAAGGCTTGGTCCAGAAAACTCTAGAGGGGAGGGTGGGGGAAGGAGGAAGAGTGAGAAACTTGTTCTGTGTCATCCCACCTGCCCCCATCTCACTGCCCCGTCCACCTGCCCCAATGCCACATGAGTCACTTCCGGTTTCCCTTGGCTGCGATGCTGAAACTCAGCAGCCAGGCCCGGACTGCTGGTTCCTCCCTTTATGCCAAGTCATCGTTCCCAAGCCAACAGCTGTCCTGCCAGCTACTGACCGGGAAACAGCCAAGGTCAGGGGTGGGGGTTACCACGGAATATGAATTAACATTTCGACATGTCATCCCACCACACAAGGCTACGTGTGGCCAGCCGAGGACCCCAACACTGAAGCATCAGGAAGGGAGAGACGCCCCTCTGTCTCCTCCCAGGGCGCGTGGCAGCAGCGGGAAGGGTGTTTCTGCAGACTGTCCTCCCACTTTCACTTTTTTGTGGCCTTTCATGTCTACTCTGATCTTGGGGCCCCTCATGGCCCGTCAGCTTTGTGCTAAAAGTCTAAACTGTTAGCACAAAGTACATTTGTGTCTGTTTCAATCAGGGTCCAGTGCAGGAGACAGAAACAGCCCTGGGAATTTAAGCAGAGAGGGGATTAATACAGGGAATTAGGTGCTGACAAAGTGATGAATAAATGAAAAGCCGTAGGATATATTGGAATACATGAAGAAGACATTTGGTTTAAAACTAATTCAGCCCGACCTTGTTTTTCCAAAAGGGCCTGATGTGGCCTATTGAGCATGCATTGTGCATGTGCTTTAAACATTTACAATGTCTCAAAGATAAGAATGATGGCCTTAAAGATAGGGCTGTGACTTCTCCCCATGTCAGCATTTCCTTAAGGAGAAGCATCTCTTCCTAGAAACTAAGGACTCATTCCTGACCTGCTGTGTCCACCTCAAGACCACTGACCTGCTGTGCCAGCTAAGCGTCTCCTGACAGTAGTAAAAGAGATATTCCTGTCACAGGTGACATATGCTGTTTGTTCCAAGATGGTGTATAACCACTCTGTGCACCCTGCTTCTTAGGTGTGCTTCCTCCCTTGGGGAAGGAAGCCCCCTAGGCTGTAGTCTTCAGATCTGGCTCATAATAAACTCCCCCCGATTTTTATTTATAGATTGATCATGGATTATTTGCATCGACAAAAGTCATAGGAAGTGCTGTAGGAGTCGGCTCCAGGCTGGGCATCCAGGAGTGACAGGACGACACTGCTGAACTGGCCCTGATGGAAGGCGGGGGATCTGCAGCCACCACTGGGACACAGGGCTACAGCGGCAATCCCAGGATCTGGAAGCCACCTGTACCACCATACCTGCGTCTGGGCCCCCGCAAAGCTCGTGACTGGACACGGGGATGCTGCTGAAGGAAAACCCTTGTGCCATCAGCAATAGCCAAAGGCGCGGGAGGCTGGCTCCGTTTCACGTCTGCCTTCCGAATCTCACGCAGGTCCATCTGTTTAGGAGAACCAACTCATGCACTAAAGTCCTAGGGGCACAGGAGTCTGGGAAACCTAGTCTTCAGCTTGACAGCCTCTGCAGCACCAGAAGGAATAGGATGGATGCTGAGTCCGAGCACGGATCTCAGAGCCCAATTCCAGATTCCTGGGCTGACTCGGGCGTCTTCTACAGCCAGCGCCGGCTGACAGCCCTGGGTTGGAGCTCGGCCAGGGGGAGCTGTGTAAACACAGGAGGGTTTATCTGGCCGTGGAGGGTCCGTGGAGAGCTACGTACATGTCTCCGAGTTTGTGTGTGTGTGTGTGCACATGCCTGTCTGGGGAAGAGGAATAGGGGGACCTTAGGGGCTGGGAGGTCAAGCCCGTCTCTGCCCACAGGCTCACTGGGCCGCTCACAACATGAACAAGCGAGGCAGTTAAAATCAAGTGGCGAAGTCAGAGGCAGGGGGCGGACCTCATGAATTCCAAGGTCTCCCCCAAGCCCTCCTGAATCATTGTAGTCATTTCTGATAAGCCAAGTCTTTGTCTCCGCCTGAGCTACCTGTGTTGGGGGCCCCAGAATCTCCCATTCAAACCCAGGGCGCCCAGAGTGTCCCTGTCTTCAACATACAGTTGTGACACAAACACCCTGGCTGCAGGCTCCCCGAGGGAACCTTTGCTGGAGCGAGGCACCTCGGCACTGGGGCTCAGACCCCCCGACAGGGTCCTGCCCTGGACTGAGAGGGCGAGAGAGGCGGGGGCTGGGAGCGGGGTGGCCTCTCCGCGGCGGCCTCCTCTGCTGAAGCCCCGGCGGCGGAAGCGCTCTGTCCTCTGCACTCATTAGGTAGTTCATCTGCGGCCACTTGCTGCTCCCTGGGGAGATGAAGGGCCTCTGCTCCCGAGGAGGGAGGGCGCTCCAGGCTGAGCGAAGGCTCCTGGCGGGTGGGGACAGCCCCCCAGGGATGTAGCCTGCTGTGTAGCAGACAAGACGCCCTCTCCCGCCCGCCTCCCCGTGGAGAAGTGCTCCAGCCCATCTCGTCTCAGGGGCGACCTGTGACCGGCTCCAGGCCAGGGCCTCCCAGAAGAGCGGCTCAGAGGTTAATGAAGGATTTCGTCACCAGCACCTCAACGCAGTATGTCCCACACGGAGTAGCACCTCCTCCCAGCTGCCCTGTCTGTGTCACTAGGGCCCCGGCTCCCCAGTCTCTGAGACCTGCTGCTCTGTCCCCTGACGTGTCTTCCAGAGGCACCCCCTCCTCCTCGCTCCCACCCATGGGCCCTCTTGCAGGCCCTCCTCTCCTCTGCACCCATCATCACAGGCCACCTCACCCATCCCCTCCCTCCTGTCCCCCTTAAAGCTCTGTCTGGGTCACATGACCCCCTGCTCTAACAGCCCCGGGTCCCGTGATTTCCTAAATAGAGCCCCAGGCCTCAGCCTGACCTCAGGCTTTCTACAGCCCACCCCACAAACCTTTCCAGGCTATTGCCCACACCTCCCCTACCTTCTCTCCAAACTCGATCATTTATTGCTTCAAGAATAGTGGTTAAGAGGGGCTGGCCTGGTGGCACAGTGGTTAAGTTCACGTGTTCCGCTTTGGTGGCATGGGGTTCGCCGGTTCAGATCCCAGGTGTGGACCTACGTACCACTTGGCAAGCCGTGCTGTGGCAGGTGTCCCACACATAAAGTAGAGGAAGATGGGCACAGATGTTAGCTCAGGGCCAGTCTTCCTCAGCAAAAAGAGGAGGATTGGCGGCAGATATTAGTTCAGGGCTAATCTTCCTCAAAAAAAAAAAAGTACACAAAAAGAAAAAAGAATAATGGTTAAGAACACAGACTTGGGCACCTACCTCCTCAGTTCAAATCCTGCTCATTAGCTGTGAGAACTTGGGAAGTTGCTTAATCTCTCTGTGCCTCAGTTTCCTCATCTATAAAAATGGAGAGAAGAACAGTGCACCCGTGTAATGGGGTGTTGTAAGTAATAAATGAGGTAGTGCATGTGAGATGCTGAGCAGTGTCTTGCACATATAAGTTTTCAATAAAGTTAGTGATTGTCATTATCATTCTCCTGCCTTGATGCTCCCAATTCTGAGCCTTTGCTCATGCTGTTTCTCCATCTGGAATGCCCATCAAAGCCCCTCCCATGCCTAGAGGACAGGTACTCTGCATGCTCAGCATCCCAGTCTTCGGGGAGCTGCCCTTCCTCCATCCCACGGTGACACCACTCAGTCCACCTGACTAGGTAGGGCTGGCCCACTTGCCAGCTGCAAGGTTGGGAGTGTGGTCCAGGCCTGACGAAGCAGAAGCCCTCAGTGCCCTGGCCACAGGGATCCACTTAGGAATGGGCATGTGACTCAAGCTGGCCAATGAGAGCCCTCCCCTGGGACTACCTGAGCTGGTCCTCTGGGATCCTGAGCTGTAAGGAGGGTGTGGCTGGTGGAAAAAATGCCTCCCTCTCAAAGACATCCTCACTTCCTAATACCTGGAAGCTTGAATATCACCTTAGATGCCAGAAGATCCAGTTCAGTTCTGGATCTTATCCTGGATTATCCACATGGCCCTAAATGCCACGAGCATCCTTATAAGAGAGATTAGACAGACAGAGGAGAAGGCGAAGTGAAAACCGCGCAGAGAGAGATGCAGCCACAAGCGAAGAAACGCTGGCCATCACCAGAAGCTGAGGAGTCAAGGAATGGATTCATCCTTAGAGCCTCTGGAGGCAGCGAGCGCAGCCCTGCCAGCATCTCGAGTTCAGACTTCTGGCTCCAAAACCGTGAGCGAATGCATTTCTGCTGTTTGAAGCCACCAAGGTTGCTGTAATTTGTTCCCGCAGCCCTAGGAAGCTGATACAGACCGTGAGCACCCGGAGGCGCTGGGTCCTTCCTGCTCCACGGGGAGAGGGCCTGCCTTCCCTGAAGCTGCTTCAGAGGAAGCAGAGCTGAGGGAGGGAGAGAGGGGACGGGGTGGGTGGGCAGAGGCCCGGGGACACTGGGACGTCCCTGAAGGCAGCCTTCCTTCCCTAGCCTTTTCAGCAACAAAAGCCAACACAGGTCCCTTCTTACTTAAGCCAGTTTGAACTGGTTTGTCACTTGCCATGCAAAGCTCTGACTAACACTCTCACCCACTCATTATCAAGAACCTTAAAAATAGCTCAAATCTTTGACCCGGTAATCCCAGCTTTCTGCCCTAAGGAAGTAATTTGTATACGGACAGTCACTGCAGTGTGAAAAAACAGAAAAAACCTGGAGATGTAACCACAGGACATGGGTTCATAAATTACGGCACCTCCCTACGGGGGATATTATGCAGCCATTAAAAATCATGTTTTCTTGCTCATTATAGCATGTTAAGTGAACAGCAGGACATTAAAAATATATACATACGCACAAAAACACACATACACATACACTTATATATTCATATATATAAACAGAACGATCCCATTTTATTTTTATTTTGCTTTAGATCACTTTTAAAGAAATAAAGCATTACACACACAGTGGAAGCCCTCTGCATACCTCTCCCCAGTTCTTCATGTGGCTTTCCCTCTCCAAAGGCAGCCACTCACTCTAAGTTGGTCTCACTCCCAGGCATGAGTTTAAACATTTACTCCTAGGTATGTATCCATAAATAATAAATAATATTTGTACATGTTTTTACATTTTAATAAATAATAAGAGACTTTCTGCAACTTGCTTTTATTCAACCGACAATATGTTTGTGCACTTAATCCATCTTGATAACATGTAACATTAATTTTAACGGCCGCCGAGAATTCCATTTCTGAGTATCCCACACTTTATTTATCCTTTCTCTGGTTAATAACTGCTAAGATAACTGACAATGTTTTTTTCCCACAAAACGCTGCAGCTCTTACGTTTCCTTGTGACACAGTGAGACCGTCTCTGGGGAGTCACAGCCCACTTGCAGGAGCTGGGTGGCAGGGACTGCTCATCTTCATCTTCACAAGGCGCTGCTGAAGGATGCTCCTTGCCGGTGGTACCAAGAGCCATCAGAGAGTGTCAGTTTCCCACAACCTCGATGGTGAGGTGTTTTCATTTTTGTCACTTCAACGGGTAGGAAATTATATGTCATTGTGGGTTTTGTGTGCACCTCCCTGATTGCAGGGTTGTCCCTCATCGTTCCATATGTGTAGTATTCAGTTCCTCTTCTGTAAATGCCCTGCTCTATTCTTCTGCTGAGGGGTTTGCCTTTTGAATAGAAAATCTATTCGCATGAACGACACCCAAATGTTGACAGTGATTTAACAAGTAATTTTTATTTTCTTCTTTGGAGTAATAGGATACTTAATTTGTCTGCCCTCCCTGCTTTGGAAAACACCACCCCACACAGCCCCTGTCCTCACCTCCCCATCCACACCAGCCATGTGTGCGAATGGGAGCTGCCACCCCTGACCTGACCCCGCCTCGCAGGCCACAGGGACTAGCCTGGGCTTAGGCAGGTAACCCAAACCAGGCCAATCAGAGCCCTTCCCTGGGGTTTCTAGAACTGGAGCTGGAGGAGGGCACTTCTTTCCTCCTTGATCATGAAGCTGTGAGGACGTGAGGCCCGTTTTCCATCCTTATGGAGACCAGCAGCCGGAGGCCAAGAAACGTCCGTGCTGAGCAGAAGGGGTGAGTGAAGAGGGGCCTGGGGGCAGCCAGGCCTGGCAGACCCATCTAAAACACCTCAGCCTCCCGGCCACTAAGCAGTGACTTCCCTCCTGCCTGGATGGGCTCCAACTGGTGTCCCCTCATGTGCAACCCAAGGGCTGTCACTCACATAAGACTTGTCTGCAGTTTCAAGTTTTCTACAGTAGGCACATATGTTACTATTGGTAATCAGAAATTTAATCAGTATTATTATTTTAAATCTTACTCATCTTTCACAGTGAGATCCAAACATCTCCTTCCATGAAGCCTTTTCTAACCCTCAGCCAAAAGCCCTGCCCAGCCGCCGTCAGAGCTGAGAACTGGCCCAGAGCACTGTGGGAAACGGGTCGGCAGTGGGCTTCTCCCCGGGCAAGGGCCCCAGTGGAGACGGGAGCTGAGGGATAGAGGCAGCAAAGGTCTGTTAGGGAAGTGGGGGCCAAGTGGGGCTCTGGCCTGCTCTGAATGGTACAGACTCGCAGGATGAGGCCTGGCCAGAAATCCTGCCCCACAACCAAGGGCTGCCAGCCGCCGGCAGGGCCCCCACCAGCTTCTGGCCTGCCGGGGTTAGGGGAGGCCTGGCAGGCTCTGGCCCTTTTGGTCCAGGACTGCAGGAAAGCCTGCTCCTGGGGCTGGAACAGCAACGGCAAGTTACCACTGGGCTTCCGTGCAGGACGGGGCTGGTGACGGACGTGTGGGGAGCTGCTTGCTGGGGGACAGCCCTCGAAACCCACTCCCGCCCCCACCTGTCTGCACGGCCCCTTCTCGCTGAGTCTAGAGGCTTAAAATGAGAAGCGTGTTCCAAAAGACGCGGCTTGTGGGAAAACTTCAGCCAAATCAATTAATGATAAAACCCTTGAGCAAACACAGCTACTATGATCATCTTAGAATGTTGTGATTCGAGCTGCAAAATAAATGAAATTAAAAACGCCGAGACTCTGGGTCAGAACCCCAGCTGCTCTCGTTAGTTTTTAATCTCCTGTGAGATGATATATCTTCTGATGGCTTCTGTCAGCTCATTCTACATAATAACCCAGGACGTGTGGCCGGCTGACCCCTCTCATTTCCTCCACGTGGCTGAAGGGGAGGGTGCCGCTGGCAGACAGGTCAACAAACAGGCTTAACATGGGGATGGGCAGGTGGGCCAGGCTCAGGGGGAAAGACAAGGAACCACACAGGACCCTCGAGACTGGACATCGCCAGAGCCGTGTGGGCAAAGAGCAGGTGTGAGGTGCCCTGGGGCCACCTGTCGAACCCCTCACATGACAGATGAGGCACCTGGAGCCCAGAAAGCAAAAGTTTTCCCAAATCATGCTGAGTCAGGATTGGAACCCCGGTGTCCTGATGCCCGGCCCACAGCTCATTCTGTTGAAGCCCCCATGCAGCATCCTCCAGGGAGGGGCCTGGGCTCGGAGCAGGGAGTGTGGTCCCCAGCTCTGTACCTGCTCTCAGGGCATCCTTAGTGGGACTTACTGAGCTCAGTCTGGGAGACAGAGTTTGAAGGAGCCCAGTCCTCATCTCTGGGGAGATGCTGGCCTGGTGGGAGAGGCAGTTCTCATGCTTGGAACCTCCCAGTCTGATGATGGGAGCACAACCCTGCCCTCAGGAAGCCCCCAGTCTGAGGGGGTCAAGCCTACAAGTAAATTGCTTTGATGAGAACACAGCACGACAAGAAAGAACAGCTGGGAATTTGTGTTGGTGTCACCAAGGAGGGCTTCCTGGAGGAGGCTGACATAGAAGGAGAAGGAGCGGGTCTCGAGACAGCATAGGCAGGGGATCTGAGGCAAGAGAGAGAGGCTGGAGCTGGTGAGGAAGATGACACACAGGGTGAGTTGCCTCCATGAGCTGTCTGTACCCACACACAAGCACACTGATAAACATACGGGCCTGTTTGCACACACTCACGCCTACATGCACATGCTCATCCATGCACACTCGGAACCACATGCTACGTGCCAGATGTAAGCACACACAAGCTTTCTCATCCCTCCATGGGCACACACTCCTTTACACGCAATCATATACAGACCCACACACTGGCCAACCCACCACTGAATGCAGCTCAAACGTGCTCGCTCTGTACATAGATAGGGGTCCTGCACTGCCCCCAGACACCCCTGGGCTCCCCCAGCAGCTGTATCACCTGTCCAATGTCCCTGAACTCCCATTTCTGGGCTCCATCTGCATCCCCATGCCTGCCATGGTCCAGATCGATGGTCCATGTATCTGCTGCCTCTCCTCCCACTCTGTGGGTGGGCAGGGAGCTGGGGCTGATCTGGAGGGCACTCCCAGGGAAGCCCCCTAGAGCTCCCTCCTGCCCAGAGGACGTACAGGCTGTAGAAGAGTCTCCAGGGGTTGTCCAGGCCACCTCCCAGCCTCAGAGTGGGACTCAGAGTTCCCTCAGCAGCCACCCACTGCCTCCCTCTTGTTTACTCAAGGTCCCTGTGACAGGTCAGGCTCCCAGGAAACAGCTTCTGAGATGAGTTCCTGGAGCAGCAGCTGTGGGAGAGCGAAGGAGGCAAGGCTGGGCAGAGGGAGAAGCTGGGCTGCCATGCGGCCACAGCAAGGGCCTCAGCCACCCGCCAGGAGCTGTAGAGCAGGGATGGCCCTACAGGCACCCCCACGTGGCGCGAGGGGGACCGTCCTGTATGCTGTGCATTTACCAGTCACTGGATGCGGGCTGCCCCCAGAAAATGGGGTGGCCTTGAGGGAGAAGGTTCCCTTCAGCCAAGAGCGCTCACAAGGAAGAGGGGCTCACCTTGGGGCTGGCAGCTGCCAACATTCCCGCTCCTGGGAGAACCGGCACTTGAGTCTTGAAGCGGGGGGTGTGGGCAGTGTCCACTATTATCTGCACAGGACGAGACAGACAACTCCCTTCCCACTGCGGGTCTCACTCGAGTCCCTCCAGCTGCAGCTGGATGCTCCTCTCTAGAGTTTTCCGAGCCCTGCTCCCGTGTCGTCCCTCCCACGTCATCCCATGTCCTTGGACTGGTGCTGACAGCTCCAGCTGGCAGGCTGTTTCCCCCTCAGAGAACAGAGGACGAGGCTTCCTCCAGCACCCTCCAGCACCCTCCTCTCCCGGGGGCCGGGATCATCTCTGAACACGGGGGCGCTGAGTAATCAGGGAAGGGGTTAGGACAGTCCCCTCCCGCTTGCGCGTCCACCGTGACTCACATCAGTAGGACAGGGGCTGAGGCCACCGGTTCTGCTCTGGGCTGACGAGTCAGTGACGCGGGCTTGTGACTATTATTCAGCTGGTTCTGTGGGTGGCGGATGGCCTTCCACTTTCTCTGACAGGATCCCCTTCTCCGCTTCCCCTGGCCTCTGTTGATGTCACCACCATCTCCATCTCCTCCCGCACAGACAGCCTTGGCAAGTCTTGAAGGGGGAGCCAATCGCCTTTAGATCCAAGGAAAACCTTCCACTCCTTCCTTTCCAGGGAAAGTGTGAGCCAGAGAGGGCTAGCTCGGAGGGGAGGGCCGCTCCACCTTGGCTATGACCTTGTTTCACCTAAGATGTTTGTTTCCACATTTTAATATCGCTGAGATTGGGATATGTCTAACAACCAATGGTTTATCCTGGTTTAATCAGCAGCGTTTCTTCCCCTTCATGGTACCTAAAATAACGGTTCCTTTTAAAAGAATGGTGTCTTAGTTTTGACGAGAACGGTTCTTTGCATCCACCTGAGAGGTGACGGGGGGAGGGGACCAGAGCTGGACAATCTTGCAGCACCTCCAGCGTCAGATTTTCACAGCTAGGCCCTCCCAGGGCCTCCTGCAGGCAGATGAAGGCAGAGCCAGGTTCTGGAGCCAAAGAGAAAGTTATTTTTAGAGACTCAGGGCCGAGCTTTACTTCCAGGGCCGTGCAGACCACATCTGCCGGCGGCCACAGCCCTCCTTCTGAAGCCTAAATCAAAGTGGCAGAAGCAGGTCCTGCCTGCCCGCAGCTGGGAGGACATCAGAGGCGGGAACGCGGGTGTGGGCATCCTGGGGAAGAGGGTTCGGGGCTGCAGGGCCAAGTGTCTCCAGGCACGAGGATCAGCCCTGCGGGGGCCAGATGTAAAAAGTCTGGGAATTAAGACAGACAGTGCTGCCCTGGAGGAGAGGCAAGGCTGATGGAGGGAGCTGATGCAGGAGAAGCATATTCTGGACCTTGTCTGGCTACAGACAGCAGGAGACCCCGGAGGCAGGCTCCCTGGGGACGGCCTTCCAGGCCCGGCCACACTCCACACACAGGCACTCACTCTCCCCGCTCCCAGAGCCTTGGTGAACTCCCAAGTGGCCATGTGGGCAGACTCCCGGGGAGGAGGTGGCAGGTGGAGGACACTGAGAGCCGAGCCTCAACAGCCAGGGAGGTTTCAGCAAGCAGCAGAGACCGGAGGAGGCCATTCCAGGGGCAGGTGTGAGTGAGGCCAAAGGGGACACCGGGTGCTGAGGAGGCTGGAGGACCGCCGGCCAGCTTATGCTCCCTCCTTGCCCGCCCTCTAACTGAGCCCGAAGCCCACGGCCAGGGCCCTGGGAAGTGTAGTTTGCAGGAGAAAGGCGGGAGGGCTCGCAAAGAGCGCTGGCAGCACCCCAGGCCTGCAGGGCAGAGTGCCCCGCCGGCCCCGCCGGCTCTCATGCATTCCTCCACTCCACAGATACGAACTGAGCACCCACGGCAGGCCGGACACGGAGCAGGCTGCTGGGCATCCAAGCAAAGAGACAAAACTCCTGCTCTCAAGGAGTCTGTGTTCCAGTCAGGAAAGAGTCAATAGAACAAACATGTAGCACGTCATGGTGAAGTGCCACAGAGAAGGATACAACCGGGTAAGGAGGTGGCGAGGGCTGGGAACACTGCTTTCCACAGTGTGGGCAGGGAAGTCCCTCTGGAAACATTTGACTAGAGACCTAAATGAAATGAGAGGGTGCGCCAGGGGGAGTCTGCGAGCAGTGTGCTTCAGGCTCAGCAAGCAGTAGGTGCAAAGGTCCTGGGGCAGGAGTGAACTTGGGATAGTTCACAAGAAGGCCAGGGGCTGGAGTGGAGGAAGCTGGGGAGGGAGGAGGCGGCAAGGGCAGGGAAGTAAGTGGGATCAGACCCTGCAGGGCTTTGCGGGCTGTGGAGGGGACTTCGGTCGTCACTCTGAGGAGCTGGGGGCATGCAGGGTTTGGGCAGGAGCGTCTGCTCTGACTCAGGTTTTAGCAGGAGAATAGACCAGAGCAGCAAGGAGACCCATTAGGAGGCTCTTGTAATCTTCTGAGCAAGAGCTGACGGAGGGTGGACTTCGGATGTATCTAGAAGGTCAGATTTGCTGACCTGGCGTGTTCCACACGCAGGGCGTGTTCCAGGTATCTATCGCTCCATAACAAGCCACCCCAAATACCCGGTGGCTTAAAACAACCACAGTCACTTCTTTTGCTCGTGAGCCCACAGTTGGCAGGGCCCAGCGGGAAGGCTCGTCTGCTCCGGGTGACATCAGCTGGGACAGCGTGACTGGAGCTGCTGCAGCCGCTTCCAAGACGCCTCAGTCACAGCAAGCATGTGCCGCCGCCGCCGCGCTGGGCGCTGAGCTGGGCTGCCGGCCCGAGGTCTCGGCTCCCCCTCACACCAGCCCCCTTGGGATTTTCATGACACAGCAGCTGGGTAGCAAGAGCGAGTAGTCCAGGAACTACCCCGACCCTGCAAAGGCAGCATAATCACTCGTTCTCTAAACAAGGACTTGAATGAACGGCCACAAGGTGGACGCTGTGGGGCTCCTTAGGATCAAGCCTCAAGCCCCAGAACATCATTTCTATCGCCTTCTATTGGTCAAGCTGCCACCAAGGCCAGCTCTGAGTCAAGGAGCAGGGGACTAGATGCCACCTTCATCTTTCAGTGGGATGGGGAGCGGAGAATTTTTGGCCATCAGTAATCTGCCACAGGGTGTGAGAGAAGGAGGTGAGTCAAAGGTGACTCCAGGATTTGGGGGCTGGGCCACGGACATCCCAAAGATCTTACCTCCAGAGACAAAGCTGCGTGAACTGAGCCAAGCCCTCTCCTCTCATGGACCTGTTTGTTCCTGTCAAATGGAGGGGTTGGGATCAGAGGACAGCTGTCCCTCCAGCCCTGGTGCATAGCCACAGGGGCTGGGAGTGGCCGTCCCGGGAGACAAATGACCTCTCCGCCCAGGGCTGCTCCCTAAACCTCACCTGGGGGCCTGAGAGTAAGGCTGGGGGGCTGGACTTGAGAGGCACCCCTAAGCTCTCAGCCATTTCCCAGTATCCTGCCTCCACTTCCAGGCCAGGCTCTGACGTGCCCCTCCCTGCCACAATGGGCCTGACCCGGGCCAGAGCCCCACCGTGGTCAGGAAAGAGGTGGAAGTGTCCAGCTGGCTAATGCCAGGTTACGGTCTCTGTGTCTGCAACCCCTTATTTATCAGGGCATAATCAAGCATCTGGAGACCCAGAGGCAGTCAGCTGAGCCCCCGCCCACAGCTGCCCCCCGCTCTGGGCCAGGCAGCCTGTTGGGGACCGTGAGACGCTCTCCCTGATGCAGGAGCAGTGTTGCCGCTTGGCTGTGAGCACACACCTGGGGCGGCTGAGATGTATGCAGTTCCCCCCCTCCCGGAGGCAAGAGGGGCGGGATGGGGACCCTTGCCTGAACACCCTCCAGCCCAAACTCTCATGTACCCATGACTCTCCTGGAGGATATTGTTAAAATGCTGAATCTGATTGAAAAGGTCTGCGTGGGAGCCGAGACTCTGTATTTCTAACCAGCTCCCAGGTGACACCGATGCTGCTGGTCCACAGAGCCAGGGACGGTCTAGCCAGACCTGTGGCTTCCTAGATGGACACTGCAACACAGGCAGCCCGGCTGGAGGGGCCACCATCTAGCCCCTGTGCTACAGATACAGAGCACCTGTAAGGTCACCAAGCCCCAGGGGATGAGCTGTGTGACCTGAGGCAAGTTCAGGCTCTCAGTCTCTGCTCATCTGCAAAATGGGGAGAGGCCGGGACAGTGGGAGAGAGGAGGGGTTGAGGGAGGAGGGCCAAGGAGAGGATGGGGAGGAAGGGAGCACAGGAGGGGGAGGGTAGGATTGAAAAGGAGAGGAGAGGGCAGAATGACAGCGGGGCTGTCAAGGAGCCTTGAAGACAAAGGGATCTATCGGGAGTCCCAGCCGGGAGCCAGCACTGAGACAGCGAGTGTGATGAGGGGTGAGGGGCTGGTGGGGAGGGGACCAGTGAGGAGGAGGAGGCAGGGGAGGGCAGGCCTGAGGTGGGGCAGTTTCTCTATCTCATCCCAGGCTCTAAGGCACTGGGCAGAAATGAGGTTCTAGCTGCAACCCTTCTGGGAAACTTCTGCCTTTTCATTTATGAGGAAAAAGTGGGAAGATAACCCGGGGAGGCGCCGCTACTGTTTTTTTAAGCAATCGCAGCAAAAATGTCACCACTGGGAGCGTAAAGCCCATCAGGATGGTTAAGTAATGGCCTGGCCCTAGCCGCCCACACGCCTCCCCATCCCTGGACCATATTTCACCCCAGGCCCTGCGGCCCAGACTTGCCTGTAATCCGGTAATGAGCTGCGGGACCATGTAAACACCCACATCGGTCATCTCACTGGCGAGCCAGCCCCTGCTGATGCACACTCCAGAGCCCGTGAGGCCTGGACTGTCCCACCCTGTTCCATCACACAACTCCAAATAGGGAAACTGAGGCACGGGACTATTTCTGACCCCTTTCTGGACCACTAGACCCACTCATTGTACAGACTTTCCCCACCCACTCAGGGTCATGCAGGGGACCAGAGTTGTCCTTGGGTTCGTGGAATGACCGTTTTGGGGCCTCCCTGAAGAAAAGAGAGATGGACCTCTGTGTCCTCCTGTAGCCCACCCCCCAGATGGAAACTTTCTCTTGGGATTTTTGCCAGAAACAGTTCCTTGTGGGGTGAGGATGCCAGTGGGGAGGAGAAGGCCAGGTCTTGGAGGAAACAAAGGAATGAGGTCAATGTCCCGTCCGGGTAGAGGTTGGCATCTCAGGCCTCCTAAAGGTGCCAGGACAGTGAGGGCTCAGCGCTTGCTCAGGGTGTAAGGAGGGAGGACTCTGCCAGGAACGCCTGCAGCGTGTGGGCCCCGGGCTGGGCTCCGTGAGGAAGTGGGGGCCGGGGTGGGTTGAACAACCCCTGCCACATTTTGGCTCACATTGTTTCTTGGCCTGGGGTGCCCTCTCCCTCCTGAGCAGTTGTGAGTTTGTTCATCCTTCAAGGCCCAGCCCAGGTGCCACCTCCTCTAGGAAGCCCTCGCTGAACATTCCAACCTGCTGACTCCCACTTTCCCTGGCCTGCCCCAGGTGGCTCATAAATGGATTCCCGTCCACGGAAGCATCACACAGCACCCTGAGGCCAGTCTTGTCTCTTTCTCTAAACACACGGAAGCCCCTTAAGGGCAGAACCTGGCACTCGCCCTGGCGCCTGTGAAGAACGTTTGGAAATTTCCTCTCCCTGTTTCGCAGGAGGGCCCTGAGCACAGGGTGCTTCCAGGCCCTGCCCCCTGCCCCACACACTCTGTGTATCTCAGTTTCTTTATTTCTTTCCTGTCTATTTCTCCTGACTAGAATGTAAACCTCATCAGGGCAGCTGTTTTTGCCCGTTTTCTTCTCTGCCGTATCCCCAGCGTCTGGAATACTGCCTGGCTCAGAGTAGGTGCTGAATAAATGTCTCTCACATCCTGTTCTTTACAAAGTGAATTTATGCACTGGAAGTTTCTTTGCCTTGAACTAAAAACCTGGGTCATGGGGGAAGCCCATGCTACACCCCATGGCACAGCAGTTAAGTTCCCACGCTCCACTTCGATGGCCTGGTGTTCGCTGGTTCGGATCCCGGGTGCGGACATGGCACCGTTTGGCACGCCATGCTGTGGCAGGTGTCCCACATATAAAGTAGAGGAGGAAGATGGGCACGGATGTTAGCTCAGGGCCCGTCTTCCTCAGTAAAAAGAGGAGGATTGGTGGCAGATGTTAGCTCAGGGCTAATCTTCCTCAAAAACAAAAGAAACCTGGGTCACATAGGCAAATGATGGGCAGTGGTATGCTCTGCAGGGAGAGCACAGGGGAAAGGGGAGTCCTTTCACACCATTGCGGGATCTTGCCCCTGCCCCTCGGAAACCGGGAAACTACAAAAGTCCCTGTATCTGGACCGCAAGCCCTCAGAGAGCTCAAAACACAGATGGTTGTTGTCCATGTATTTCACTTGGACACACTGGAGAACGGTCAGACAACAATCGCTTTTTTGAGACGAGAGAAGTACTTGACTCGCCAAACGTCACACAGCAAGTTCGGGGGCCAACCGGAGCCCCACCCCCAACCCCAGGGGGCGGGCACTGCAGCCCACACCGGCTCTCTTCTACCGCCCACCGAGGCTGAAGGAGGCAAAAGACGAGGAAATTAGCTGACTTTGGAGTTTTGCTCCAAAATAAAATGTGAGGGTCTGTGATGGAGGCTGGGCTGCCGCCCCTCCCCTCCTGGCTGGCCCACGGGCTTCAGCACTAATGGAGCTGCTGCTCAGGCTGGGGCTCCACCTGCAGGCAGAGTGCTGGTCTGGTCCCCACCCGCCCCCACCAGCTGCTGCGGCTCTAGGGGGTCTGGGCTGGGCCGCAGAGTCTGCCTTTCTAACAAGGCTGATGCTGCTGGAGGGCACCAGCTTTGAGAACCACTGGCGGAGGCCTAGACGGGGAGGGAAGAAAGGCGTGAGGGCCTTTTGCTCTTTATTTATCCACTCGGGGTGGTTATGAATGATTAAAAGCCATAGGGATTATTTTTGTAATAATTTTAGAAGTTTTAAAAGAAAATGAGCAATTCATGCATGGTGTGAATGGCAATTATCTATTCAACCTAACAAGCATTTATGATGTGCCTACTGTGTGCAGGGCAGAATTTGAAATGAATAACACAGAGTCCCCATTGTCTGGACACTGAAGAGTCAGGATGGGGAGTGAGACAGATAAAACAGCATCGGCAGAAGGAAGGAGGGACCACACTCGTGTTTACAGGTACAATGGGAGCACAAGTGGCAATTAATTCCACCTGAGGAGTCGGGGAACACTGCCAGAGGAGGCAGCATTTGCACTCAGCCTTGAAGGACCCCAGCCAAGGGGAACAGTGAGCGCAGAGCTTGAAGAAATACAGTGCCTGCATTTTTAAAGAACTGGACCAAACGCCTGGGGTGCCAGGAGGCCTCCAGGATGGGGGGATGGAAGGCACTGGAGGCAGGCCAGAAGAAGCAGGTGGCGGACAGGTGCTCAAAGTCCCTGTCCATGAAACTAAGTGGCTGTGACTTCCCAGAGAGCCCTGTGAGTCATGAAGCAGAAAGATGGGACCCTCAGCCGTGCACTTCAGAAGGACGTCTTGGTGGGCATGAGGGTGGACTGGATGAGACGAGGCATGGAGGCTGGAGACCAGGGAGGGTGATGAGGCCCTGGGTTGGGGACAGTCGGGGAGCAGGCACAGAGAATGCCCCTAGTCGATGCCAGGCCTCGGGAGGGGAGAGAATGGGATGGGGGCGGGGATATGCTCTGAGGTTCTCAGGTCGGGGGCTGCAGAGGGTCATGATCTGTATCATGTGACCCCGCCCTAGTTCCCTAGTCACATCCGATTGGTTCACGTCTAGGCATGTCCAGGGGCAGGGGGTGGGAGCAGAGGGAGATTCTGCCCTAGACCTGCTGTAGAGGATCCCTTGCAACACATGAATAATTAAGGGCTCAGCCCTGATGCCCACCCCCCTTCCAGTCCTACCACAGGACTGGGCACTTAGCATGGTATTCCTCGAAAAGGAGGGCAGGAAGGGCTGGTGCAATCAGGGAGGGCTTCCTGGAGGAGGGAGCTGGATTTGGATGGGCAGAAGGAAGGGCAGAAGCCATGGCAGGAGGAGGAGGAGAGGCCAGGCAGCTCCTTAAGGGCCATCACTCCCTCTCTAACACTCTCAGGGCAGGAGTCCCAGTGCAGCCCTACACCTCAGAAGGACCTCTGCCTTCCTCAGCCACTTCACCCCTCTGGCCTGAGTCTCTAAGAGCAGCTCTGGCAGAGGGTGGCCTCTTAGCAGCTAAGGAAACAAGCCCAGGGCGTGCAGCGACTCGCCTCAGGTCAAACAGCCAGTTAGTGGCCCTGCAGGATCCCAAACCCAGGCCTCTTTCCCGTGGGGAGCTGGTCAGAGCTGGCCAGACCTCCCTGTGGGGAAATCTCCCAGCCTATGTGAGACACCGAGGGCCGGCCCAGAAACGCTGACTCAGAGCCTGGATGCTCTGCAGAGGGGGTGCAGGCCACCCAGAAACACCTTCAGCTCTAGCCACAGGCCCCTCGAGGCCCAGGAAAGGAGACTGGGCCTGGGGGTCGGGGTCAGGAAGCTAACTGTGTATGTCCTCAGGAACCTCAGACCCGCACCTCCCCGCCCCCCATCCTAGCGACCACCCATGTAGCCTGGAGTTTCTCTAAACTCCCCTCCCCGCCCCAGCGTGAGCCACAAGCTGCAGTACCTGTGGGTAACGGGAGAGGGGATGGAAAGATGCCCTGCTGGGGCCAGGCCGAGTGCCTGCAGACCTCTCCTCAGTGGCGGAGATCTGCACGAAGTGATGGCGGTGACAGGCACCAGGTGCCCAGACCTGCAGATCAATCGGCCAGGAGGTGAGGTGAGCCGTGTGAGTGTCCTGCAGCAGAAGTAGGATGCGGACACGTCTATAGTTGGAGTGCCCCCAGGTCTGGATTAACCCCCTCTGGTGACCCGTCCCCGCCTGAGTGGCAGCAGGAAACACTGCCAGCTCCTCCGCTTCCCACCTCCCTCTGCACCTTCCATCCTTCTTCCCCTCCCCAAGCCGGCCCCCACCCCCACCCCACCCCCACCCACTTCCACTTTGCTTCCTTCTCCCTCCCCTCTCCTGCCCGTCTCTCCCCTCCCTCCTCCTCCCCTCAGTGGTTGTTCCTGTGGGTCAAGCTTTGTCTGCCTCCTGTGTCCCCTTCCTAAACACCCCTGGGGAAGTTCCTAGGCAACATCAGTGAGTGCCCTTGATGACAGAAAGAGACCTTGGCACTCAGGCCCTGACAGGAGGAGAGTGAGAACACGGTGCGGGGGGGGGGGGGGGGGGGGGGGGGGTGGCGGGGACGACGTTAGAGAGCCCCTGGAAGCTCAGCAGAGAGGGTAGGAGGTCCACGAGCTGGACTCCTGCCTGACTTCCTGACCCCTGCTGTGTGTATGGCAGCAACAAAAGGAGAAGCCGACAGAGAAAGCCGAGGCTGGGAGGGCTGAGAAAGTGTCAGCACCTGCCTGAAGGGAAGGGTTGGGGCTGGCGGGGAGAAATCTGGCCTGACCCAAAATTCCAACGCCGCAAGTGCCCAGAGCCCATGCTGGCAGGGGCAGGGACCTGGGAGAGCCATCGTCCCCCCATCCCTGGGCCTGGAGGAATCACGCAGCCTGCCTAATGCGATGCAGCAGGTGGAATTAGGTCACAAGGTGCAAATGAGGCCATTCCCCACCCCACACCACGCACAGCAACCCAGCGTGGCATGTCCTCAGCAGGGACTGCCCCAGTGCTCCTCCCGCATCCCCAAGGAGGGCCCCGAGCCCTCTGGGTCCCCATCACCCTCATGAGGAGCCTCAGGTCACATCACCGCAGGGGGTGGAGGTCCAGCAAGAGGGACTCCTGCCTGACTCCCCAGGGCCGTCTTCAACCTGCACGTGCCAGCCCCCAGCAGCTTTCAAATTATGTCAAAATCTCCTACATCGAACGCCAGCCAGACGCAGTCTAGAGTGAACATATTGTCCCACACACTTGCCCTACCATTTTCCACATGTCTAAAGATGCTACTGTGATTAATAAAACACAAGCTCATCCACAGCGTGCCCAAATCCACAGCGGATTGTCGTCACTGTGAATTCCCTGCACAGTGACAGATTACCAAAAGTGTGGTTGGAAGTTTTTGTTTTCAAACAAATTAGTGTGGTTTTTATTCTTTTTTTTTTTTTTACCTTTTTTATTGTAGAGAATGTCAAAAATACACAGATGTACAGAAAATCATCTAATGAAGCCCCAGGTACCCATCACCCAGCCACAACCATCGTCAACTCATGGCCAGTCTTTGCGGCTCCCCCCCGGCCACGCCCCCTGCCCTGTTATTTTGAAGGAAATCCCAGCCATCATATTTCACCCGTCAATATTTCACTGCATATCTCTAAAAGATAAGGACTCTTCATTTTAAACAGAGTCAAAATATCATTATCACACTTAATAGCAAGGCTTTCATATCCAGGCAGTGTTCAAAGCTGTTGAAAGGCTTTATGTCAAACGTGGATCCTTACACTTGAAAAGGCAGCGAGCCGTTGTTCTCCATGTCTTCCTCTCATTTGACCGGAACTGTGCCTGCCTCTTAGTCTCCACCCCAATCCCGCCTCCAACACCGTAGATGGGAGCAATCTCATCTAACCCAGTCGGCATCCTCCTCTCTCCTCCAACCCACAGCGGGGAAGCAGGCTAGGACCACCACTTGTGGGCTCCACGGTGGATGGTCTAGAAACACTTGTTTAGTTACACTGAGTCATACTCTTACACTGGCACACAGCGGTAGATCTAAGGCCTCAAAGCTCTGAGGGCAGTGCGAAGAAGTGGGCACCCCAGCCCCCGAGCAGGAGCAGACCCACCAGCAGCGGTCCAGGTCTGGACACTGGGGGGTGGGGAAGGGGATGAGGGGTCTCATTCCCAGCCACTCTCCTGAAGGGCCTTGCCTGCCTAACCTCACTCCAGCTCCATCAGCCCCTGTGAGAGCTGTCCCTAAGCACCCTACTCTCCACACCATCTAAATGCACCTCCTCCAGGGAGCCCTCCTGGAGCTCACCTACACTGAAGGCCCACAAGCTTTGTCCTTTCCGTCCTCTGGACTTTGCCTGATGCACCCTTTACTGTGGATCATTTGCTGTGAGCTCCTGAAGGGCGGGGACAGTGCCTTGTCCATCTCTGACTCCCCCACCGTGAGCTCCCCATAGCTGCTTACAGCTGAACGAATGGCAGACCATCTTTCCACCCTGACATAGTCCTTCTGCTGCCCGTACCGATTCTCTCCACCCCTCTGGCCATTTTCTCACCTTTTAAACCAGGGCTCCTTACCCACAAATCCATTTGTTTCACAAACTCTAACTAAGCACCACTGTGTACCAGGTGCAGGACGGAGCCCTCGGGGTCGGGGAGAGGGGGTGGAGAGAGGAGAAGGCGAGGTCACTCCACTCAAGGGGAGGTCAGTGGGGGCGCAGTGACAAGGACAACGTCATGCACCTGTAGGCGTGACCGCAGGCAGCTTCTCCAAACCCTCCACACAGATTGGGCCCTACAACCCCTCAGTTCACACGACCCCAGGAGGCCAGGCTCTGCCCCACATCCAGGTGTTGGCCACTCAAACCTGAATCAGAGACACAGGCCTGTCCTTGGCAGAGATCACACTTAAGTAAGTTGGAAAAATATTTTCACAACCGCATCTGGTTAAATCTCAGGCCAAGCTGGGAGTGGAGCGGGATTTGGTGGGGCTAACAGGCCCAGTTGTGAGTTGATAAAAGGGAGACACAGGGAGGTGTGCCTTGCCCAAGGGGCACACAGCAAGGCAGGGAGGGAAGGAGCCTGGACACAAACCTAGCTCTCTACGCCTTTCACTGGTCCACACAGCCAGCCTCCAGGGACCACAGTGAGTGGAGACCCGGTCCCACATCCACCGTTCTTGGTGTGGCCCCCTCCCCAGCCCCAGGGTCATCACCCGGAAAAGCCACCTTCCTCCCTGCCTCTGGCATTCAGAGAGTGGGGAGGGACGTCCAGAAGCCCCCAGTGTGGCCTTCTCTCCTCCAGCCCCTTATATTACAGCTGAAGTAGCTGCGCCAAGATGGAGAAAATGCTAGGTGCTTATTGAGCACCTACCGTATACACCAGGCCCTTACATCCACTATCTATTTAATGCTCACAATGCCCCAGCACGGCAGACCTTACAATCCCCTTCTTCACACGAAAAGGGGCTCTAACCAGGCCGATTCCCAATGTTTCTGTAAACTCAATGGCCAGAAGAGGGAACAAATGTGCTGTCAGCAGTTCTCTGATCCATGCTGTGGAGACAGCTCTTTTGTTCTGGGGAAAATCATTTAGTAGGTTTGTTGTGTAAAAATGCAGCCAAAGTCCTCTTCTTGATTAGAGAGGATGGATCTGACGAGAAGCACGTGATTTTGGGGGCAGTGTGGCCTCTCTCTCTCTCCCTCTCTCTTTCTCCCTGAGCCCAGCACAGGTTGACGGCCTGGGCTCTGGCTCCAGGGCCGTGGCCAACGGAGCCCTCATTAGGGGTATGAGCAGGCCCATGGCACCAGGTCCAAGGCAGGTGAGAGCCGCCCTGAGGGAGAAGGGTTGGCAGGTGCCCGTGGAGACACAGGGCCTTCAGACCCAGGGCCGGGCACCTGCTGACCCATTTGACTTTCCCGCTGGCTAAGCCCCAAGCAAGGCTTGCTTAGACTCCAGAAACTAGTCTTGGCCAGGCTTTGTGAATTCAGGGAATTAGGCCTGTCTCCCGGCTTGGAGGGCAGGAGTTTGAGGAGGAAGGAATTGGCCCGAAAATGCCCACAGTGAGGAGGGGGCAGGCGGAGCCCAGGAACAGCCGTCACGCCCAGGTCGAGATGCTGGTGAAGCCCCTACCACGGATTTGGGGGATGTGCAAGACCTCCTTGAGGATCCCCAGAACAAATTGGAGAGGAACCTGGGAAAGGCTGGACTTCTTGCCGACAGCGGGAGGGGCTGTGTTGTGTGGGCGTTGACGGAAGCCCAGTCCCACAGACCGCAGAAGCGGGAGGCATCTGGTTACTACAGAGCGGAAAACTGAGGCCCCGAGGGGCGACACCGCTTGCCCAAGGCTCCCCAGAACCCCCGCCCTCCCGCCTGGAAGAAGGATGCCGCGGTCCCGCCCCGGCTCCGCCCCACCGCCCGTTCCTCTCTGGAGCCAGAGCGCCCCCTCTGGGCCGAGCGAGTGATCGGCGAGGCCCCTGTGGTCAGCATCTCCTCGCCTCTCAATCGGAGGCTCCGGCACCTGGTGGAAGGATCCCGGCTTCTTAGCGGGGTGCAGCCCGCCCTCACACGTGTGCCCGCCCTCTGGTTCGCTCTGATTGACTTCTTACTTCCCTGCCTGTCCAAACAATAATTAGGATCCCTTTTCCCTTATTAAGCAGCTGCTGCCATCACCGCTTCCGCCTCTTGGAATCACATTTCTCTTCCTTCTCTTTATCCTGGAGGCAGGTTTCTGACAAGTCCGCTCTTTCCATTTCCCTGTGAAAAGGGCAGAAGAAGGTTGGAGAAGAGGCTGGGGGTGGCGGGGGGGTTGGGGTGGCTTTCTTAGAATATGAACAAGGCCGGTTCTGCCTTCTAAGGTGGACGTGTCCTGGATGGAATAAAAGGTCACTTCCAGTCTCTCTGCAGGGAAACTAGGAGGGACCCTCATGACCCCATGGCCTTCCAACTCACCTGTCCCTGATGCTTGAATCCCCTCATTAGAGGTTTATCCCTTTGAATATGGCATGTTAAAATACAAATATTCCTGGAGGAAGACTAGTTAAACCGTCAATGGTTTCCGGTAGACATCTGTGCTGATCCCTGCCTGCTTTGCCTGCCCTTCCCCCCTACGCTCTGTATCACAGTGGCTGCCCCCAGAAAACTACATTTCCCAGGCGCCCTGCCTGCTGACTTCCTGTCAGGTTCGGCCAGTGGAAGCCACTGGCTGGAGACTGGTGGGAGGGAGAAAAGGAGAAGCCAGAGTATTTCTTCCCTCTCTCTGATTTGTGGTGCGTTTGCCTGTGACTGCTTCTCTGGCAGTGGCCGCTTCTCTGCTGTGGCCTCAGCTTCCCCAGTTTGACCCCTCCCCTTGGGCAGCCCCCTCTCCACATCCCAGCTCCCACCGGGCAGCCCCAGCTCCTGGGCTGGTCCCATCACCTCTTTCCCTTGTGCCTCCATCCTAGGGCGGGGCACCTTCCTGCCATCAGCAGTCTAGGGGTTGGTCCCGCATCTCCTGTTTCGGTTCCTCCAGCACCGCTGTGACTGGTTCTGCATGTTGTATTCCGTCTACTGGACTACCTGGCAAAGCTCCTGCTTGGACTCTCACCGACAAAGCGACTCATCTTAAAATGTGCAACACGAAACTGTCCATTCCACCTCCCCCAACATGATCTCTTTCTCCCTCACTCTTCTCCAGCCTGGTAAACACCACCACTGTCCACACAGTACACGAGTCAGAAACCTAAACACCATCCTTGACTCTTTTTCCATACATCCAATCTATCACCAAATCCATTTGCAAGCATGTATCTTGACCCCTTGGTTTCTATCACCACCATCATGTCTCACCCGGCCCGTAGCCCCCCAACTGGTGTCCCTGCTTCCTTTCTTGCCTCCCCACAAGCTACTCTCCACACAGCACCCAGAATGAGCTTTTAAAAACAAAACTCAGATCACATCCTCCCCTGCCTAAAACCCCTCAATGGCCTTGCATTTGAATCCAGATTCTTGTCCAGGGTCAATCGGGAAGTGCTCATTCACAGCTAGTACCACCCGTCTCTGGCTAGCTTAAGAAAAAAAGGCTCTGCTGGAGGATATTGGGGCCCTCAGAATTGATGACAGGAGACTCTGGGTTTAGAAAACAGACAAGAAGCATCTTTTGGCAGGAACAACCTTGGGTGGGGAACACACCCAAGACTGCTAGGTCCCACATCCTTCATCATTGCCTGGGAGGAGCCTGACTTTCTTCCCATCTTTGGCTCTTTGAGATTCAAAGTCCAGAGCAAGAGGAAGCAATCAAGCGCCATATCCTAGCCAAGAGAGAAAGAATCTGGACCCTCTGGCTTCCCTCTCTCTGCCCCAGAAGAGAAGGATCATGGATACTTGACAGCCAAAGCATGACAAATGTCCACAGGTAGCTTTCAGGCATGGCATGATCCAGCTCCTGCCTCCTCCTCATTCCCAGCTCATCCACTCCCCCTAAATCCTCTCACCAGGCTCACTCCACATCATGCTGAACTATCAGTTTCTAAAACACAGCCAAGATCTTTCCTGCCTCTACATCTTCCATCAGGGCTGCCCCTTGCAGAGAAGTGCTGCCCCATGACCCTGGCTGCCCACAGTCCTCTTGCTTGCTCCACTTTCCCTGCTGGAGGGGTGGGAGGGATGAGGGACCTAGTCTCATGTCCAGTAGGTGCCCAGGCCATGCTCCAGTCAGCTGTGGTGGGTGACCCTCATCCAGCCTCTGCGGCCAGCACATTCGCAAAGCCTGGGTGTTGTCAGGGTGGCCTTGGGCCCAGGGCTGCTTTCCCCAGGGGAGCACCTTCAGGTGCCAGCTGCACCCTCCCCCAGGCCCAGGATCTTCCAGGAGGTGCTTCTCCCAGAGGCAGAGCTCCCCATCCTCAATGGGCACAGGAATCCTGTCCCTCTCTGTCCCTTCTCCCAAACGCACCTCCTTCCGCCTCCCCCCACCTCCTTCACCACCAACAGCTGCAAAATTTCAGCCTGAGAGCATAAAAGACAGGTGCTTGTCTCTGGCTTTATTCTTTTAAGAAGAAAAACAATGAAGAGACAAACCCTAGGAAATCAAGTGGAGGAAAAAACCCAACCCGGCGTTCCGGGGAAATGTTAAATCAGCAAATTGAAATGCCGGAGATGAAAGTGGGACGGCCGGGTGGAGCCTGTCACACCCGCGCTCTGACAATGACAGTGTAGTGATGGTGGGGGGGTGCAGCAGTGCCAGGCTGCCATGCTTGACATCAGCGCCCTCATTCTGCAGGCTTCTGAGTTCCCTGCCCCGTGCTCTCCCTGCCCCTGGGCCTTCCTCGTCTCCGGCTCCAGCCTAGACACTGTGGGTTGCAGGGAGTTCTCTTGCCCCTGCCCCCCCACCCCGTTCAAATTGTACTTAAGTCCCCAACCCTCACCCCCCCATCATGTAGGAGAGTGGTCCCTAATGGGGATGTGATATTGCAATTTATAATAAGAAATTCATATTTGGTTTTCCCCCTTTTCTGGCACAAAGCCCTTGGAGCTTCGTAAGCAATAAGAGCAATGGGAGCATCTTTAGTTATAATATCTGATCTTTGTCCTCGGTTCCTGAGACAGCTCCTGAGCCATAAAGGTGAAAGGAGCGTCTGGTTTTCAAAACGAACCTCTTTCAACAACACCTGAGTTTATGTTGTGAGATGACTTTTGGAAAGCCCCTAAGGATGGGGGCTGGTTGCCAAGGGAACCAACCAGGTGATTAGAGGGTTGGCACTTTCATCCCACCCAGCTCCAGGGAGGGGAGAGTGGCTGGAGATTGAGTTCCGTTGCCAAAGGCCAATGATTTCATCAATCACGCCTACGTAACGAAGCCTCCATGAAAAATGCAAAAGGACTGGTTTGGAGAGCTTTCAGGTTGGTGAACACATCTGCATTCCGGGAGGGTGGTATACTCCAGTTCCACGGGGACAGAAGCTCCTGCACTCGGGACCCCTCTGAAGCCCACCCTATGTACCTCTTTATCTGACTATTCGTCTGTATCCGTATAATAAACTGGTAAACTTAAGTAACTGTTTCTCTGACTGGGGTCTGTAGGCTGCTCTAGCAAAGCAATCAAATTGGAGGAGAGGATTCTGGGAACCGCCAATTCATAGCCCCTTGGTCAGAAGCACAGGTGAGAACCTGGCCTTGCGACTGATGTCGGGGGTGAGGGGGTCTTGTGGGACTCAGACCTTGCCCTGTGAGCTCTGACTCTATCTTCAGGTAGGTAGTGTCAGAATTGAGTTAAACCGTAGGACACCCAGCTGGTGTTGGAGAATTGCTTGGTGGTGTTGGACAAAACACACATGGGAGATGGCCTCAGCAAGTTTGGCGAGGAGATAGTGGCCTCCTTGGCTCTTCAGACATTGCCCCCCTCAGGGCCTAGACCTCCTATATGGGAAGCGGCCCCCCTGCCCTCCTCCATCCCAGAGAGCTTAGCCCTCAAGGAGGTGGGCTGCATTCCTGTTTCCAGAGCGCCAACACTCAGTCCCCTCGTCACTGACTGTGACCATAGACCTCCTGGACATAGGAGGGTGCCAAGTGGATTAAGTTCTCAGGGGAAAGGAAAAGCGAGAAAGAGGTGGCTACCATCTGTGGAGAGGGGCCCAGCAGGTGTAGCTACTCACCCCTAGGCTGGGAGACGGGGTTAGGGGGGAAGCAAACACTGTTCAGAGAGGAGAGGAGAACCCCCAACAAGCAGCCAGCAGGATGGAGCAGGGGCCAATGGGAGGAAAGGGGGAGCCGTGGGTACCCCTCCCTGGAACCTGAGCTGACCTCGGGGACGGCAGCTTGTGAGTTGCAGGGCAAAGGGGAGGCCTGCTGCCTGCCCAAGCAGCCACCCCACACCCACACTGTGCCACCCTCTAGCGAGCCGTCTCCTGCACAGCGTCTGCCCATGAGGGGCTGTGTGGAGCTGGTCCCTGTGGGAGCCTGCCCTCACTAACAGGCTGGGAGTCTTTCAGGGCACAACAGGGCCTTCTCTTTGGCACGGTGCTGGGCCTGTCATCACAAGCTTTGAGGGAAAATGATGAGGGGACAAATTGCCACCACCCCCCCCACCAATGGGCCTGACCAGGCAGGAGGCTGAGGGCATGGCTGCCAGGGATGGTTGTTTCCAGGGCTCCTCTCCCTTGAGAGCTAATAGTGGGCCCCACCCAGAGCAGGAAGGATGCAGCAGAGTCTGCTCACACTCCCCTCTCCATCCTCCTCAACCTCTTGTTCTCCCAGCTTCCTGCAGGGACACCCAGCCCCACTCTGCCTCTGAGTACCCTTGAATGAGGGTAATCATTCCAGAGATGCAGCAGGGGATGTTTTGCTGCCCTTAGGGGAAAGGGAAATATGTCCCAGTCTATTTGTTTAAATTATTCAGCTCTCCAAGCTTCAAAGCTGCATGAAGTGGTGCTCTGGGCTGGCCGGGGTGCCTGGTTAACTGGGGCTACGTGGGACCATCAGCACCACGGACAGCGCCCCGGGTCCAATTGGCCCCCAGGCACCTACAGGCTGGAGGATGGGGAGGGGTGGCTCAGGGCCTAAGAAAACACTACCCTCGAGGCCCTGAGAGCACATCCCTTTCACTGCAGCTTGAAGGGACATCAGATTAGGAATGTCACCGCCGGGCCCAGTTGCCTGGTAATCAACCATTCTCAGTGCCCTGCATGGAAAGGCAATTAAAGCAAGAATTAAAAAGCCATAGCATCATTTAAAATCCCATAACACGGCTGGCCTGAAATGTGTCCTCCATCTCTGGGGAAGGTGGAGGTGGGGTGTGGGGAGGTGCTGAGGGCAGAGGGATGTGGCAACGAGGGAAGAGGTAGAGGCGGAAAAGGAGAACATGGTGGCATGGGAACGAAGAAGGTTTCTGAGGCTTGTGCGCCTTCCCACCACATAGCTAAAGTCTGCTCACCCACCCCACACCTCTCCCTGGGAGCCCTCCCTGATGACTCCAGCCTTAAAGAAGTCTTCTCCCCTGGAGTCCTCTAGAGCTTAACAACCATCTCATGGTATTCAGCGCTGGTTCCTGGCTGTTCATCCTTCCTTCTCAAGCAGAGCGTGTGCTCCTGCAGGGGTGGGCTGTGCTTATGTCATCAGTGTCCCCCCCACCAGTGCCTAGCACAGAGCAACACTGGGTAGGTGATCCTTAACTACTCATTGACTGATTCATCAGCTGAAGCTTTTAAAGTAGTCCCACCCTTGCACCCCATGACCTCCCCCAACCCACCAAGGCCATCCCTAAAGTGAGAATAACACAACTCAGGATCCTCATGAGCCTGTGTGTCAGACACAAAGCGCGTCTGCCCGTTCCCCCCTTTTGTTTTGCGTGTCTGCAAAGGGTTTGTGCACATTCCTCCATGAATAAGCTCAGAATTTGCTTTTCACTCCTAAGAGACCCAGAGAATTTCTAATCTGCTAAAATGACGTTAACCCTTTTCACATCAAATAAAGCCCTCCTGCAGGTAATCTTCCCATCACAGGCTAGCTGCCTTGATGTGACTGGCAAGTGAGGGAGGATACTCGGCTCCCTTTCATTTTCCATCCTCCTTAGTAAAATCTGAAACCAGGAGGATTCGAGTTTGATTGGAGCTGTTCTTGCAATTTATGCCTCCTGTCCCTTGGGAGCTTACACGTGTCTATTTTAGATAAATCTCCGCTTTTTCTCTCCTTTTTACAAAGAACAACTGCAAATCTCTGAGGATAGCTTTTCTTTGGGGTGGAATTCAGTTCTGACAGTCAAACATTCGTGAGACGGGCCCTGGGTGAATAATGATTGGATGAATTAGCTCTGTGATTGGGTCTTGCCTGGGACCTGGGGATGTTCTCTCAAAGTCCTGCGGTGGTTTTGGCTTCACTTTCCCAATAACTTAGTAGCTCTTTCAAGAAGAATATTATTCCAAGAAGTAGAAAAGAAAAAAGAGGGGTGCATGCTGCCAGGGGAGTCGAGGGTGAGCTCTAACACCCCCATCTTCAGAGCCACCCTGGGCAGCTCTTTCTGGTTTTAGATCTAGGCAGGAGAAGCCAAGCTTGCCACTATCCAAACTGCACTCTCCGAGTTCATCCTGTCTGCATCCTGGATTCTGCAGTGTGGACACAAGATCGTGCCTCTGGCTCACCCTACTATCCAACTGGGATTTTAGGACCTGCCCGTTTGGCACATACTTCACTTAGATGTGGTGCACGAGATACTGCAAGGGTTCAGGACCTGAGGAGCATACTCATTGTGGTGGTGGAGCAGGTCTCTGCTCAGCCAGACATCTATGAAGGGTCTGGAGCTGTGAACGGCCCCTGAGCACCAGATCTGAGCAGGAAAAATCTCTCAATTCCTGGGTGAACTCACCTTCCTTCCCTGCTCCCCATACTTGCCAAGACCCCAAGCGGCCACCCAGCCCTAGCCCTGGACCACAGCGGAAACAGAACCCTCCCCTTTTCGCTGCCGCTCGCTCCAGAGCAGGTCGGTGGGAAGGAGGCCTGTGTGACTGCCACAGCTGTCAACCGGAAGGCTGCATGTGGGCCTCTGCTCCCATTAGCAGCCGCTGGCAGCTCCCCAAATCCAAAGCCATCAGCCCAGCAGATGTGGGGAAGTCGATGACTGAGGTTCAGTAATGCGATGGGAGAGAAAAAGTTTGGACAGCTAGCTCCTTTTACTTGACTCTACCCCGGATTAGGCTGACATTTGAAACGACTTTGGCTCCCATCCACACGGCGTAAAACCTCTACCGAGACTTCTCTCCTCCTTAAACATGAAAGCACAAACTTTTCTCAACCACAGGCTTCCTTAATCATTTATGAAAATGTGTCAGCTGTCCCTGCCTCCTTGTTCCAGCGCTTCGTGCCCTCGGATCAGGGAGCTGGGAGCTGCCCGCCCTGAAGGAGTTGAAGAGAAAGGAGACACTTCAGCTTATGAGAGGCCAACCTTTCCTCATAATTAATTCGTCACTTCCAAAGCCATCTGCTTTCTCCTCACGCACATCCATCATCTCCGTAAAAATATAAATACATAGATTTAAAATTCAATTAAAAGGAGGCCCCGGTGTCACCAGTTCAATTCACAGAAGGAGCAGAAAAAATAAATCCCACCCAAGCCCAGCCCACAGACAAAGCTCTTAGCACCCACATCCCGTCTCTGGAAAAAGTTATGTGGCCTCTTCTTGAAGTTTTATAGCTGCAGCTTTCATGATAAACCCCCATAAATAGAAAAGGAACCCAGAAGCAAGTTGGGGACTGGGGCATTTCTAGGAATGTATTAACCCCCCGGGGAAGTATTGACCCAGAAGGCAGCAGGAATGTGATTGTAAAACCCAGCCGAGTCCCCACGTTCCGTGCCCACTGTCAATAGTCCGGGAGGCTGGACCGAAAAGGAGAGCATTTTATCGGATTGTTCCGCATCCAGGTTGTCGGCACGCATTGAATGAACTCAACAGGAAATCAGAGATGCAAGAATGTTAATTCAAGGAGCAGATGTGTAACACACAAACAAGGAGCTCAGCAAATTGGAAATTAATTCTGGGTGGGCCCTCTCTGCTTTTGTCTCTCTTCCTCTCCACCTGCACTATTTCTATCCCAGGGGTTCTTGGGGTACAGTGGCGTGTGCTGTGCATCATTTCTCAATGAATCATTGGTGAGTTCTGAAAAAAGACCCTAAGCCATAGAAAGAAAAGAATAAAAATACCCCACAGGTCACCAAAGCCTGTGTCCCCTGGGCCAGGGCACAGTTGTTACCTAAAATACATCTCTCGGTGGCGCTTTGCTTGCCCTAGTTTTAAATGCCATCACCGTCAACTAGTGTTTTTGCTCATGAGCCCAGTGGCACACCTCTAGCTCTGTGAGGACATCAAGGACGTTAACCGGAAGCTGGAGCAACAGCTGTCCTGCCCCTCCGCCTCTGCCCCTGCCCTTGAGAAGCTGGGTTCTTTGCCTTCCTTGGCCTCTGCTTCCGTGAGCAGCGCACGTTTAGCTCTTCATAGCACTCTGGGCAAGCTGACCTTTGGAAACCTTTCATTTTTAGACCTTAAGCTTTGGCGCTCCCAGCAATCTCTAGGCTATTTTGGCTCATCTGAACTCTGTCTTGCTTTCGCCACCATCCTCTGCCTCTTTGAGGGTGCCATCTGGAAAACAGGGCTGAGTCTGAGCTGCCATGCCTCCCCACGGGTGCCCCCCCCCCCGCCCCCGTTGCAACTTTCCTTCTCTGAGTGTCCTTTCCTTTCTCTCCTGTGTCCTTGGGGCCTGGATGACACATGCCCAGCAGCTCACCTACCATTTCCAACTTGTGGTCCTAACCTCCCGATGTCTTCTTGCATTAGCTCTCTCTCCTCCCTGATGTTTGCTACATCTCCCAATTTAGTATCTTCTGCAAATTTAATTAACATGCCGGTGCCTCCCTGTTCCAGGCCATTAATGAAGATGTTATGGCAGTCCCCGGCAAACAATCTTTTCAAGGGCAAGAGCGGAGGAGAGCTCAACTGCTAATACCTCTGCACACCGTGGGGGAAGTGGCCATCAAGTGCCCACATGTGGTTTGAGTCATTTCCTCTGAGTTTTGTGGACTTCCGTTCCCAGACTTGGGTTAGGTTTTATGCACCCCTCCCCCCCCCCCCACCTCAGCCGCTGCATGTCTGTGCTAATTCCCGTTGGGAGAATGAAGAGCCGCAGACTATGCCTGCCTTTTATTTTTGTCCAGTTTCTAGTGGAGAAACAGCCACTAATCGAACATTTGTAGAGAGAGACAGTGTACATGAGGAAGACAAAGTAGTCGTTATTAGGCTTGTTATCCGCCCATCTCTCCATTTCTGAAGCAGTAACCGTGACAGCGGAAAACACACATTGAGGACCAGGGCACCAGAGAGGGGAGAGAAGACGTGTTCCTGGTGAGACAGTTCCTAAAGGGCGACCGCAAGATCTGCAGCCCGGGGAGCCCGAAGAAGAGGCCCCTCCATCCTTGCGGCGTGTGCCACCAGCATTGTTGTGACCCCGTAGCAGATCTGGAGCCCCATTAGTCTACATTCCCTTCTGTGTCATGAGGAGTAGCCCATCAGGAACCCCGAGTTGCCTTCCTTCCGCACCAGACTGCAGCTCTTATACCGTAATACTGCAAATTGCTTGGATCAGAAGTACCGAATCCCGAGAGAGACCCAGGATAATGCTCTTCACGCCCAGAAAATTGATCCCGGGTTATTTACTGTTCCCAGCACTTCCCTTCTCCCCGTCTCTCACTGCAGGCCCGTCTCGGGTTCCAAGGCTCCTAATCATTTCTCAGAGTGTCTTGAAGATATCTCTGGCCCAGAGCCCAGGCTGGCCCAGCAGAGCCCGGCGTGGAGGGCAGTGGGACTGGCTTCACATTTCCCCGGTGCTCGGCAGACAGGCCTGGCCCACCGTCTGCAGTCCTCCCTGGGTCCAAACCTAAGAATGCACGAGAACAACCTGCTCTTGTCCCAGCTGGTCGGCTGGGACTGCATCATGTCAGACGCCTTGCCGAAGGATGACTCAGGGAGAGAGTGGCAGGTTTGGAGAACTTGTACCCGCCCCTGTTAAGGGCCTCCCTCAGCTCTAGGCATCCGCTGCTCACCCATCAAATGTTGAGAGGCAAGAAAGCACAGTGGGTTCTGAAGCCAGACTCCTGACTTTGAATCCTGGCCCTGCCATTTTAATAGCTGTGTGACCTTGGGCCAGTTGTTTCACCTCAGTTAAAATGGGATAATAGCCACACTGAGCTTGTGGGGTTGTTGTGAGATTTTTAAAAGCTGATATGTGTGATGCCTGGCTGTTATTTATTACATATCAAATACTTCCCACACTCCAGACACTGTCGAGGTCAGAGGTCAGCAAATTTTTTCTATACGGTCCAGATAACGAACATTTTTGGTTTTGTGAGCCATAATGTCTCTGTCACAACTATTCAACTCTGCTGCTGTAGCCCAAGAGCAGCCACAGACCATACACGTATGAATGAGAGTGGCTGTGTTCCAATAAAACTGTATTTGTGGATGTGGAAATTTGAATTTCACATAAATTCACATGTCACTAAATATTATTCTTCTTTTTATTTTTTTAATTATTAAAACATGTAAAAATTACCCGTAGCTCACAGGCTATGTAAAAAGGGGTGGCGGGCTGGATAGGGCCCATTTTTGGCCGCCCCCTGGTCCAGGCATCGGACATGGAAATGCCAACATGTCCCGCCATAGGAGCTCCCCCCGTGGTGCAGGAGGAGCCTCCCCGGGGCCTCCCTGAGCCTGGAAACCTGGGGGGCTCCTTCATGGCTCTCATGCTACTTTGCCCCCTGCCAAGGCGTCTGATCTTGTCTTAAAAGCTCCTCTTGAACTGGTGGTGGTGACACTCTGATCAGGCCAAGGCCAAGGATGGCAACTCAGTTCCGAGCCCTGACGTTTTGAGCTCTAATTCCTCTGAGATAAATCTCAAAGCTTGTGGAGACCCAACGTGCAAGTCCAGCAGCCTTCAGTCCAGCTTGCTGGTGGAGTTCCAACCTCACATCGGGAGCAGAACAGAGACCCCGCTGGTAGGAAGCCTTGCCGAGCAGGCGGTCGGAGGTAGTCTGGGTTGGGTTTGAAGCACTGTAAACATTTGTTTCTTTCTGAGGGGAAAAGCCAGAGCAGACCAAAGGATGACAGGGTACGGGTACCTGGACAAGAGGTGGTCCCCATCCCGATGTTTGGGGCATTCTCTCCGGAAGGCACTAATGGCCAATGAGGTTCACCTGGGGAAATGGCTTCTGCCCACCCAGACCCTTGGGACTTCACACCGGTCTGCCCCAGTCACCTCCCCACTGGTCTCCCAGCCTCACCTCTCCCTGCTTGAACGCCTGCACCCCTCCTCCGAGTGATCTCCCCAAGTGACGCTTTTGTCATGTCATCCCCTTCAAAGCACCGTGAAGACTCCTGATTTCCTCCGCCAGCAAATCTAAACACTTCTGCTCAGTTTCTAAGGCCCCAGACTGACCCTCTCCCAATCCACGCAGGGGACCTCCTGTGACACCCCATCCTGTGCCATCCTCCACACCTGTGTGGGCCCTGCACCCCAGAAGCCCCTCTACTGCCACACCTGGCCACTTGTATGAAGAGACCTTGCAGTGGGGTCGCAGAGGAGCTATTTAGTCTGGCCTCAGTTTCCTTATCTGTAAAATGGGGGAAATAAGAGCACCCACCTCATGGGGAGGCCGAGGTTTAATTAGAACATGTGTGTCAAGTGTTCCCTGAGTGGTGCCAGAGGCGCCACCATGTTCGGAAATGGCCCCGGCCAGCTGCAGCAGCAAGCCCCATCTGACTCCGGAATACATTCACCTCTTCCCTCTTTGAAACTTTTTTTTTTTTCTGCTTTTCCTCCCCAAATCCCCCAAGTACATAGTTGTATATTTCAGTTGTGGATTCTTCTAGTTGTGGCATGTGGGATGCCGCCTCAATGTGGCCTTATGAGCGGTGCCATGTCCACGCCCAGGATCCGAACTGGTGAAACCCTGGGCTGCTGAAGTGGAGCACGTGAACTTAACCACTTGACCATGGGGCCAGCCCCCCATCTTTGAATCTTTAAATTTGCCATTTGAATGACGCAGTGACTATGAAAGACCTCCTGGAAAGGTGTCCCGTCTCCCCACAGAGGCTGCCAACCTATAAACATTCTGTACCTTACTCATTTCCTTGGCTCCCACAGAGCCGCTGGTGCTCACTGCCCTGGGTCTGAATTGTGATTTCTTTTCATTAATTGATTGAAACCCTGCCACACACGCCTGAGCCCTTTCTTTCATGAGGGGCTCCAGGGGGAAGACTGAAGACAAGCCATTTTTCTAATCCAGCCCTCCGACAGGCTGCCAGAGAATCTGATCGCTAAGGAGTTGGCCTGGAGATGCTCAACTTCATCACATATTTAGGTAACGAGGAAGAAAGGGCTTTTGTTCAAACAACTGTCTGAGCACAGCTGAGTGCTAAGTGGACAGGAGTAAGTGCCATCTGGGTGGGAGCTGGCGTCCACCAAACCCGGACGGTGGCTCGAGGAAGAGGCCCTCCGGGAAAGCCCCAGAAGTGCACCGCATAGCAGGCCCTGCCTGTTGTTTCCACGAGCTCCAAGAATCCAGGCTCCCCACTCAGAGCCCCCAAAGTTGTGGCCAAAGGTTAATGGGCTCCAAAGGGAGGACAGGAAGTGTATAAAGGCCCGTCAGACCAGCTAGACACCAGAGGATAAGCAGAGGGAGGCTCTGTCAGGCCCACGCAGCCCACACTCTCGCCGTGAGTAGCCAAGGAAGACAGTGGGTGGAGAGGGGTCAGCATAAGCCCTAGGGCAGAACGGTGGCGTGAGCCAAGTCAGCCCAGTCCAGAGCTCTCTAGAGTGAGCTGACCTGCTCCTGCGCCCCTCTGCCACCTTCCAACACCTCGCTGGGCTTCAGACTGAGAGCTGAGAGCTGATTTCCAGAGTATGGGATAAAGCCACACAGAGTGAGAAACAGCAGAGCCGCCCCGAGGCATGGAGGTCAGAGGGAGGAGCAGGGGGTTGCAACTCCTGGCAAAAGAGAGGCTGTTTGGGGTGGGTGGTGTCATCGACTGGGGCCCGGAACCCAGGCCAGAGCTCAGCATGGACGCAGGACCCCGCTCAGCATGGAAGCTTTGCTCTGGGAAGTTAAGGGAAAAAGCTGGTCCCTAGGGAGAGGATGTGGCCGGGCAAGTGGATGCGGGCCTGGCACCACCACGGGAGGAGGGGGTAGGAGACAGGAGCCCCTCACGCAGAGCTGAGCCCCTGAAACTGGGCCCTGACGATGGGAGAAGGAAGTCAGCGCCTCACCGCACGGTGAGAAGCTCTCTCTCCCATTCAAGCTCCCCGAACACAAATGAATGTAGGTGACAGGCCGACTGCCAGTTGGATCAAGAAAATGAGCAACAATTGGATTTTGCCCTTCTTTATTCAAAGTTTTTATTGATTCTTATGGAGTGAATTAAATGTGAACACCAGAATGAAAAGGGATCCATAGCACCTCCATGAAGGAAATGGGACGCCATAAATGTAACACGTCCGCCTCTGCCATGAGGGAGCACGGGGCCGGAGACGCCGTGGGGAGAGCATGGGAAGGGAGCAGAGGAACAGGATTGGAGCTCCCTACCCCCATCTGCCCTCTGTTCCCTCAAGAGCCTCCTGGGGCTCAGGGCTCAGTACAGGGGCTCAGTACAGGGCCACGGCCTCCAAGTGTGGTCTTCTGTGGGTGGGCGGTCCTTCCCACCCTCCTGGGAATTTGTAAGCAGCTGGCACCGGAGGCTTTGGCTGTCTGAGCTCTCTTGTTCTTGCTCATGGAGTTTTCACAAGACAGAGAAAGTAGGATGGGGCAGCAGGGTCACAAGAAGGCAGAGAGTGTCACGCTGAGTGGAAGGGGCTTCAGATGACTGAGGAGACAGGTCCTGGCCAAGAGGCAGGACACAAGCCTCAGAAGATTCGGCCCAAAGGGAGAGTCCGGTTGGACCTGCAGAGAAGCCTGAAGGCCAGCTCTGTGCAGGACCCTCGCTGACCAACGGAATCCAGGCTGCCCCAGGGCTGTGGGAGCCCAGATTTGACCCCCAGGAGCTCATTATCTGGAACCCTGCAGTCGTCCCCACTCCTGCTGCAGCAGAGGATGGCCCTGGCCTCCCCTCCCTGCTCTGGGGGCCTGGCCCCGGCGCTTAGCAGTCCACTCAGCACAGGAACATTGGTGTCCCAGATACATTCAGCAGGTCCACCCTCTGCGATGCCCTTCTCCGCCTTCTGTGGGCAAAGGCAGCATGGCATGGGGTTCTGGGAGAAGCCCCAGGCCTCAGTAGGCCACTGCCTCTGCCTACTCAAAGGCCCACTGCCTTTGAACGAGTCCCTTCACCTCCTCAGATCGCACCTGCTCCCATATCGGCGTGAGGATCGTGCGGGAGAAGGCTTCCAATGGGACACCGTGCACCAGTGTAAGGAACCAGCTGAGGCTGGCACCCAGCAGGCAGCACCCCCCCAACACACACACACACAGGACCATCCTGAGCCTGCCCAAAATCTGCCTGGCTGACCCCCTTTCTCAAGTGTCTGCACCCCTGCAGTCAACACGCCCACCTGTGCCCTGGCAGGTCTTTGCTGCCCACCTTCCCGCCAGCCATTCCAGACACACCCACTTCCTGGGGTGCGGGAGGCCCTCCCACACCTCACCAGCACTCATGGCATTTGGAGGTGGGGGGGACTTGCAGGGAGGAGGTACCCTTTCTGTTGTTTCTAGATGGTGGCCAACAGGCAGCTAGACTCGCTGGAGCTGGGGTGGGGCTTGTGTCAGAGCCAGTGCTGGCCCTAGAGGGGTGGAGACCCCCTGGCAGCTCTTGGATGCTGCTCCTCACTGAGCGTGTCCACCTGGCCCTGCCTCCACATGGGCGGAGGGTCTCGGCCCTTTCCTCTCTAGACCAGGGCCTTGCCCTGGTGCTCCAAGTAGAGCCTGGACCATCTGGGCCTGGGTCCATCCCTTTCATCATCCCAGTTGGCTCAGGGAGCAGGAAGGGGTCCCTGGGTCTTGGGTATAGTTCTGTTGATAATTTAGGAGTCTCTTCTCTGAGACATGAGGTCCCTCCCACTTCATGAGCCCAGATGACCCCAGAAGACCTCACCTGTAACAAAGAGAAGGGCCAAGAAGTGGAATGATTCTTCCCCAGGATGTGGCAGGAGGCTGGGCGGCCTCTCCCAGGCGCTTGGTTAGCTCTCACGGCTCTGGGGAAGAGAGGGGGCTCTGAGCTCATCTAGTAAAACCTCGTAGCAGGGTCAAGTCCAGAGAGGCTAAGCGGCTTGCTCAAGATCACATAGCCACAGGCAGGGCCTGGGCCAGAGCTGAGGGCTCCTGCCTCCAATGTAGCAGTCTGTCACTGCACCCTGAACTTGGTGACAGGAGCTCTTTGTCCTTGTCCAGCTCCAGGATGGTGTCCTGCAAGGCTGTGGTTGCCCTGCTGGTGGTACACGTGGCCGCCATGCTGGCCTCCCAGACAGAAGCCTTTGTCCCCATCTTCACCTACAGCGAACTCCAGAGGATGCAGGTAAGATTCCCCAGGCTGCCTGCCTCCCCAGCGCGGCCCAGGGAACCCACAGCCCTGCCCAGCCCTGGAGTGGTGTTAGTCTCTCTAAGGTACAAGTGTCCCTTTGGTAAACGCACATTTAGTCAACTCTGCCAGTGACCCCAAGGAGAGCATGAAGAACCAGGACCCATGATACCCCGAACTCCAGCCATCCCCCTGGCACCTCCACTCCTTCATTAGCATCACAAAGGTATCAGAGGCTCCCATGAATGACATCTTTTCCACCCCTCCCATCCTTCAGAGGAAATTTTCAATTAACAAACCAATAAATATTTGTCGAGCATCTCCACAGTACGACAGGCCACGGGGGCGGGGGGGAGAGGCCAGACACGCGGGGCAATCTAAGAACCGCCCGGGGAGCCAAGACACAAACATATGAAAAATTCACTAACGATAGAAGACAAAAGGGAGATGTCACAAGGCAGGACATGATTAATTGCCCAATAAGTGATGCTGATGGTAAGAGCTGAGTTCCGGGAGGGAGAAATCACTGTGGGCTGGCGCGTGTGTTTGGAAGCCTGCGGTGGGGGGGGGGGGGGTGGGGGGGGGGGGTTGGCGGCGGGGAAGGTGAGAGCTGAACCGGGGCCTTGGGAGAGAAGGAGGGAGGAACTGGTGCGAGGGAAGGTAGGTCCCGAGTGGGAAAGAAGGGGGCTCTCCACCTAGTGGTGGCCAAGCCTCCTTCTCTTTAGAGCCGGAAGAAAACAGGGCAGGCTTAATGGAACTCAGGCAGCAGGGCCTAAGGAAAACTGGACAGCTGGACCTGCCTCCCTGCGCCTTTTCCTTTAGACAGCAATGGATCCTGAGCATCTTGTGCAGAGTTTTGTTTCTCTTTAACCTGAAGAGATGAAGAAATGGGCCTTTCATGTCCCACCTGTCTGAGACCGAGGCTCCAATAGGGACGAGCACATGAGTCTGTTCTCTGGGAGGTCGCGTGGCCCTGCGCACAGGCTCTGTACTGACACACTCTGTGTGGGGCTGGCTTCCACAGACCACTGAACAGCACCCCTCACAGGGGCAAGGCTGGACCGCTCCCCTCTTCAGGGGCAGACATGGCAACTGATGCAGGAGGCGCAGCGGGCCCTAGATGCACCTTCTGCCACCACTGGCTCCCTCTCCCCAAGAGATGACCAGCTGTTCTAGAATCACTGTGTCTTAGGGCAGGCTCGGAGCTGAATCTCAAGACTGTCATTAGAGAAACCAAAGGAATGGGGTGTGTCTGATCTCAGTGCTCGGGGACCTGGCAAGCAGGATGCCAGGCCAGATTTGGGATGGGACAGAAACAGTCAAACTCAGCAGAACATAAATGAGCAAAATGGCAGCCAAAGGACACTTTGCATCAATCCGCTCTGTGGTTTTTCTCCTCGTAATTGCCAGGCACCGGGATTGTTATGAAGAAGCTGCAAACTCCTTCCTGCGTAATTCATCTCCCTGTCTTGCCTCTTATAAATCACCGCCCAGGGACTCCCGTTTCCGGGCCACCCTGTGGCGCCCTCACAGACTCGGCTGTCTTGCCACCTTTTTTTATAGATTTTCTGCTCAGAAAAACACATTTTCACACTTAATATGCATGAAGGGCGGCCATTATTTTCAGCATTTTAGCTTAATTAACAGTAACAACCTGGGCGCAAC
Organism: Equus przewalskii; assembly: GCF_037783145.1. NCBI lineage: Eukaryota > Metazoa > Chordata > Mammalia > Perissodactyla > Equidae > Equus > Equus przewalskii. Next base: position 34,412,301 of record NC_091849.1, on the reverse strand, counting down.
GTTGGAACTGCAAAGGCCCGGTTCCTCTTCAAGTCAACCTGTTCGTGGGCAGCTCTGGGGTCATTCGTAAGCCAGTGGGGACCTGAGACTCCGCGTGCGGGAGGCACCTGGGAGAAGGGGATCTTTTGGCTGTAGGGGGCTCCGGCCACAGGGCACCCTGGGCAGAGCCAGGCACGGGGCCGTTGGGCAGTGCAGGCAGGGCGGGTTTTGTGCAATTCTGTGCTCTGCCCCCAGGAGAAGGAGCGGAATAGAGGGCAAAAGAAATCCCTGGGCCTCCAGCAGAGGTCTGAGGAGGTGGGCTCTCTGGACCCCACAGAGGCCGCGGAGGAAGAAGGAAAGGAAGTTATCAAGGTGAGCAGACGGGGGACAATGCAGAGAAACTTAGTCAGGGGACCGTTGCCGTGGCCAGCCACAGAATGTTCTAGGATACAGCAGTGAACAGGACATTCAGGCAACGAGCTCCATCCCAGGAGGGAGAGACAGACACCAATGCTGAGACAATAATCCATTCTAGGCATCAATAAGGAGGTACTAGAGAAAGGGACAGCGTGGAGCCTGGGGGCACAGCTTTGGTGGGGGGGCGTGGTCAGGGAAGGCCTCTCAGAGGAGGTGACATTTGATTTGAAACCTGAATGATGAGAAGGACCCAGCCATGCAAAGAGCTAAGCAAGAACATCCCAGGAAGGAAGAGCAAAGGCCCTGCTCAGGGAGCACCTGGTGGGTTGGAGGCCCTCAAGGCTGGGGCGGGCTGGGAGAGGGCAAGAGGCCAGCAGGGCTGGGGGCCAGGCAAGACATCTGGGTGGCCACTGAGGTGCGAAGCAGGGAAGTCACCTGATCCAACTTAGAAAGACCCGGGGCAGCAGGTGAGGAGGCCGGAGAGTAATCAGGAGGCAGCTGCTGTCCTCGGGAGAGAGACAATGCGGGTCACAGGAGCCCGGAGACACTATAGCATCGAGACCCGGGCCAGGGGCCATCAGCGCCCGGTTAGGATGCACAGACTGTGGGGGCTGCAGAGAGCCCTGAGTTTGTCCAGGACAGCTCTGCAATTGCACAGCTGCAGTCATCCAGGCGATGAACACCTGCTGGGCCCCTGCTCCGTGCGAGGCATGGTTCTGGGCCCCAGGGATTGAGTGCTGAACAAAACAGACAAGTCTTCTGCCCTCGCGGAGCTCACACTCCAGTGGGGGACCTGAAACAAGACCTTGGAAGGACCAGCAACAGATGACAAACAGGACAAATGAGTGAACTTTATAGTGTGGCAGGTAGTGACAGGTGCTGGGAGGAAAATATCACAGGGCAAGGGGATGAGGTAGGTTGTCATTTTAAACAGGGTGATCAGAGCAGCTTTATGAGTGGATGGCATTAGTGCAAAAACCTGAAGAGAGCAAGGGAGTGAACCATAGGGACTTCTGGGCAAAGAGCATCCAGGCAGAGGGAACAGCCAGTGCAAAGGCCCTGAGGCAGGAGCAGACCTGGTGCATTCAGGGCGCAGTGAGGAGGCTGGAGCGGCTGGAGCAGAGGGAGTTGGGGGCAAGCGTGGGCCCTGAGGCCGGACTGTGGACTTCACAGGCGAGTGTTTGGATTTTGCTCTCACTGCTGAGGTGGGAGCCCTTGGGGGCTTTTGAGCAGAGGAGGGACATATCTGATTTACCTATTAAAAGAGTCTCCCCAGCTTTTGTGCTGAGAACAGACTGAAGGGGCAAAGGCAGCCTCAGGGAGACCACTGAGGAGGCTGCTGCAGCATCCGAGACAGTGGCTCGGCCCGGGGTGGTCACAGTGGAGGCAGGAAAAGTGGTCAGACTCAGGAAACAATTTGGAGGTAGGAGCCCACAGGATTTACTGAAAGAATGGATATAGGATGTGAAGAAAGAGAAAAGTGAAAACTGAGGTTTTCAAGGTTTGGGCTAGAACACCTGGAAGGCTGGACTTGCCACTAATGGAGACAGTGAAGCCTGTGGTTGGCTGCAGATGGAGAGGAAGATCCGGAGGTCAGACTGGCCTAGTGAATTGTGAGATGGCTGTGGGCATCTAGGTGGAGACATTGGGCTGGCAGGTAGATACATGAGTCTGGACTTCGGGGGACGTTAGAGCTGGACATGTAAATGGGGGAGTCGTCAGCAGTGTCACGAGATTTCAAGCCAGGACAGGGGAAGGTCCCCGAGGGGGTAGGCGGATGGAGAAGGAAGGGCCCCAGGACAGAGCGTGGGGCACCTCCCTGTAAAGGGGCCTGGGAGGGGAGGAGATAGATACCTAGAGAGTGAGGGCCTAGCCAAGGTCACACAGTGGTCAGGGCAGAACCCAGCGGGACTCCAACTGGTCACTGGCCACCTCCTGGGGTCGCCGCAGCATGCTGTCCATAAGCAGGGAGGTCAGAGTGCAGCCCAGAGTGACCTGGGAGCTGTCACTGCACTCAGTGGGGGGAATGAGTTGTGGGGGGTGGGAGGTGGGGAGGGCACTCCTCTCCTTTACAAATGCTCCTTGGGCTCTCAGGGAGCGAGCTGGGAGGGAGCCAGGCAGCTGGCAAAGGGGAGCTCGCTCAGAACTGCCCTCTAAACGCACTGGAGGCAGAGTTTAAGGCACTAAGTCCACGGTGCGGTGACATCCGATGTAACATCCTTCTCAGGGAGGCCTGGGGTGCAGTAGCTCTCGTTGCCTTTCCATCTCCCTAGAACCACGATATGCAGGCCAGGAGGTCCTTTCTGGATTGTCCAGTCCAGCCTCCTCATTCTCGAGTAAGGACACGGAGGCCTAGAGAGAGGTGTGACCACAGCAAGGGACTGGCACAGCAGGGCTTGCACCCGGAGCCTGCACCTGGAGCCCCGACCCGAAGCCCCAAGGAGACGCTTCTGCGGTTGCCCTCCAGGCTCCCGAGCTCATTTCCCGCCCCCAGGGAGCCAGGTGGGAGGTGGGGGAATGGGCCTGGGACCCCTCCATCGAGGCTGTCTGGAGAGGCCGGGAATCTCTGGGTTGTTGGCTGGTTCGTGCAGGAAGACCATGGACCCAGGGAGCTCTGGGCGTGACGCCGAGGCCAGTCAGTGCCCTGGCTCATCGCACAGCCTCTCTTGGTGGACAGCCTCCAGACAGCTCCTCTGGGGGCTCCCTCGTGTCCCCTCAGTGCTGGACAAAGTGCAGCCTGGTGGTCACAGGCACAGACCCTGGAGCCAGGCCCCCTGGGTGGCCTGCTTCTCCCTCTCCTCCTCACTGCCTGTATGGTCTTGAGCAAGTCACCAGACCTCTTTGTCCACAGTGGCTTCATCTGCAAAACAGGGACACAAGCCTCTCTGCATCATAGGGTTAGTGAGAGGTTTAACATACAGAAAGCATTCAGAACGACCCCTGGCACGCACAAGACTCCACAGTGTCAGCTACTATTATTGGGAGAGGTGAGTTCCCTCCACATATGAAAAACCATGGGGCTTCCAGCCACCCCCACCCCTCCAGTCCCAGCTTCCCCACCAGGGGAGGTTTGTTGATGCTCCTCCCAGCAGCTCTCAGCGACTTCCAGGATCCAGCCCCTGGTCAGAACTGGGCAGAGATGTCAGAATTCCCAGCCGGCCCTAGAAGCCCAGAAGACCCCAGAGGATGGGGAGAGCAGGGCCGGCAGGGTGGTGCAGCTCCTGGCAGTCCCTCCTGCCACCTGTAGGGCTCCCAGGGGTTAACGGCACTCTCTGCGCCTCTCCCTTCTTGTTAACTCTGCCTTATTTCACAGCTGACTGCTCCTGTGGAAATTGGAATGAGGATGAACTCCAGGCAGCTGGAAAAGTACCGGGCCGCCCTGGAAGGGCTGCTGAGCGAGGTGCTGCTATCCACACAGAACGGTAGGAGGGGGGCGGTCACTGCTGCTGGGGCCTGGCCTGCGCCCACCCGGTTAATATTCCAGAGCTGGGGGCATCTCAAGGCCCTGCCTCAATGGCTCAGGCCCATTTCCCAAATGCCTTTCTGGCAGAGGGCCACTACCCACCCAACCCTCCCCCTGCTCCAGAGATGCTCATTCCCTCCCCAAACTCCACTGAGGCTCTGGCCACCCTGGGGGGAACCCTGGTGCAGCCCGCGTTTTTTTCACCTGTTCTGCAAATTGAAGTCTTGAGCCCCTTTTCGCCATGCCCAGTTCAAGGTCTGCCCAAGTCACTTGTGCAAAGCGTGGTCCCGTCTAACAGCCAGCCACTAATGACTTCTCACAGTCCCAGAGGAGACAGGCAGGGAGAAAGCGCTGTTCGAGGTGGAGGAGCGGGGAGGTTAAATGACTTGCCCCGGGCTATAGAGAAAGCTGGAGGAAGAGCTTCTAGAAGCCTGGCAAAACCTCCCATCTTGGGTGCCCCCGCCCTCAGACCTGTTAAAGGTGGTTTCATAAGCCGACTTGCTGACACTACTGAGCTGCAAACCCCCTTTGCTTTCTCCAGCAGCCAAGTGACGGCCGCTCCAGGGAGAAGATGGATGGATCCAGCGGCCCCCTCCCACCCGAGGGAGGCCCCGTCATCTGCATAGCCCGTCAGCTGGGCTTGGAAGGAAAACACGCTCTCCCAAGAAAATCCCCCTCCAGCAAATAAAGGGTGAAATATACAGAAACGACTCTTTTATTTAATATTTTAATTTCCAAAGGTCAAACTCAGGCCATGCCATAAAGGGGAAAACAATACAGCTCCGAAGGAGTTGGCCATAAATGGTCATACATTAGCAAAATGTGTGCCTTTTGTAAGTTCTAAGTTAAAATGTTAACTTAGACACATGCAATCGGAAGATGTGCGCCAGCCCTTCCTTTCAAGGCGTGGAAACAGGCCCAGAGAGATGGCGTTGCTTGCCCACACAGAGTCAGTGGCAGAGCAAGGACTGGAATTCAGGTCTCCTGAATCCTGGTCCATTTTCTGTTTACTGATGAGCTTGAGGTCTAATGGACCAGAGAGCGTTAAGGCCTCTGCACTCAACCCTTTCTAACTTCCAGCTAAGCCCTTTAAACTCAATGAGGCTTTGCAAAAGCAAGGTGGTAGTACCTGCCTTGAGACGTGGGGACAGAGGCACCAGCAAAGAGCAAATTACTATTATTACTATCACCTTGTGACTACACGTGCCAGCATCTGCAACAGAATCACACAGCCAACCCACTTATTTCTGCCTTCTACACAAAACTGGATGGGAAATTTCATTCTAATTTAATTTTACTTTAATGAATGTTCATTTATTTATAAACTGGGGCCATATAGGAACCACAGCTCCCTCGATCCATAGGCTACTAGCAGTTAGACACAGTGTCCCTTCTGTATTTCCACTCCCCCAAACACTGCAAGCGCTTAGCCACAGATAGTAGTTGGTGAAACAAGAAGCCCCCAACCCTTCAAAGGGACCCTTGTTTGGGTGCTCTGAATGGTCCTGAGGAACACCCAAACCTTACATGGGACCAGCCCCCAAGCTGACCCAATTTGCAATGCACGGACCGATCAACGCAAGCGTGGCTGCGTGTTCCTGGGCAACGCTGCCAAGACACCGGGTGAAAACAGAGAGAGAGGCTGCAGCAGGGCATGAGGGGAGAGAAAGGAGGCAGACTCAGGAACCTATAAAGCCTCGATTGGGAGAACCTGGAGCCAAGACTCCTCCTCGCCCATGCGAGTCCCACCGTGCCGGCTTACCCCATTATCAGTAACGCACTTCAAGGGGCAGAAAAGCAAATTGCTCCCTGTCTCCTTCCATGTGGAAAATACAGACTGTGTCTTTTCCTCACCCTCTGCTCGGATCTCCTCCTACAGTGAGACCACCCTCCCCATCACCAGCAGGGGGTGCCCCATCCTGGGGCAGGGGCCCCAGCACCCTCTCCGGAATGTTCCTAAAGGTCCTGGGGGTTGTACAGCAGTGCTGAAATAAGTGCCACAGAGGGAAATAAGACTCTCCAGGGGATTTCGCCCCAGGTGGTCTGCATTTTTTTTAATGAGAATTGGTTCAGCAACCACAGCACCTAGGGAGCATGCAGGTGCTCTCCGTCCTGCGGCACAGCCCTGTTCAAAGCTCAGCGCAGCAGCCAGGGTGTCCCGACCCTCGCCCGGTGGCCTGTGATGTGCTTCTCGGTAATGAGCTGCAACAGGGACCCTGCCACCACCTGCATCTGTATGCACAGGCCGCGGCCGCCTGTTCAGATGTGTCGGCTCCTTTCTTCTCTCGTTTTCCTCCTCCTGCCACTGTTCGATTTCTCACAATGGGCTCAAATAATTCTTTTTCTCCAACGAGCTCCTCCAGTTTCCAGGACAGCGGACTCGATTGCTTACAGGCCATGCAGAGCCCTGGAAAAAATTAAAACTGGGGGAAGGTTGGGGAGGATTCTGTGAGCTGAGCCAAGAGAAAATGACCATGTTTTCACAAGACAGAAGTAAAGAGAGATGCACCTTGGTTAAAGCTGCAGCACGCCTGGACCAGGATCACGGATGGGGAGGGTGCCCAGAGGAACCAGCAGGGAGAGGACGCGGTCCTCCTCACACAGCACTGAGGTCTATCCAGCAAAATCTGTGAGAATCTCTCCAGATACCTGGCAATTAGGGAGAGTTACCCATTCCCCCGTCTGCATCTGGAATCTACTTTACACTTAACAGGACCCCAGGTAATTATAGGGCAAGCTGAACCTTGCTTCACAAGATGGAGATGATGAGGTATTTTCTCTGTAACCACATTGGCAGGATTTTATAATTACTGAGCTACGTGGATTTGCCATGAAATTGAATAGTTAAAAGCAAAGAGTAATTGCCTGATATGTGTACTCTGTAATTTGCTATAATCTAATCATGGACAAAGCCCAAAAGAAAATGTTCTGAAAGCATTACGTTTTTCTTCATACACAATTTCTTACTGACACTGGGAAATGCATTCCATGCCCCTAAAGGAACTCTTACCCACAGATGGCAAAGTGTGTGAGTGGCCGAAAGCTCAAGAGTTGTCATTTTCAGCCAATTATGAAAAGCAGGTGACATAACTGCCCTTTAAACCCATTTTGGCATTTCTCTGTGACTCTATTTGTCCCTTCGTTGATCTAGAGAGAAGAAAAGGGTGACCCTCCCCTTTCATAGGGCACTGAGATGAGGCAGCAAGAAGTGGGGCGGTGCCGGGGCCCATTCCAGTCAAAACTGGAGCCCAAGATGGCACCCACTTGGTCCTCCCTTCTCAACCACGCTCTCCCGGTGTCCCCCCCACCCACCCACAACAGTGTGGCACCACCCATGAGTGTGGTTCAAAGGACGCCCAGAATAACTGAGAGGTACACCAGAGGCCAGTGACGAGGTGGAGCAAGGACAGGTGCACAGTCCCCGAGCACCTTTAAGGATCTGATAAATGTGTGCAGGGCTTTTTGCAGGAAGAGAAGGAATGGAACCCACTAAAAGATTTATGGCTGTTATTATTATAAGGCTCCACTGAGACAGGGAGAGGTCAGCAGGACGGCAGGCAGCGTGGCAGCCCTCTGGGAACCCAGCGAGTCTGCCGCACGGGTCCTCACCTCTACTCACTGTGTGGATGTGGTTACTAAGTAGATTTAGACAGTGGAGCTTGTTTTTCTTCTTTTGCCCTTAATAAATCAAGAAGACCAACCACAGGCTGAGCTGCTCATCTTAAAAAAACCCACCACAAAGTGATGAGAAAGGAGGGCATGCAGGGCGGCCGCTGACTTTGCAATATTGCCCTTTTCTTTAAAATACGTGTGCCCATACTCGACAGGCCCAGTCAAAGAACTGCACTGAAGACACACAAAGGCAGACTCCGAGAGGCCCCGCACGGGCCTCAGGGGCAGCTCCCGACACGACGCAGTGGTGGCAAAGAAGCACGGAGGCCTGGCCCTCGTGTGTCGGGGAGACACAAGGGTCAGGGAAGGCAGTATGGAGATGGTGGCATGGAGGAAAGGGAACAGCAACAAGCATATTCACCAAAGCGGGGGAAAGGGCCTCGCGGGGAGGATGCTGATGGAGGGCCGTGGAGGCTCATCAATCCAGGGAGGGCAGGGCTGGTCAGGGAGTTCAGGAGGAAGAGGGGAAGGCCGACACCTGGGAGGAACGATTAACTTCTGAGGTTTTTTCTGATTGACTTTCTCAACCAGATTGTGAGGTTTCTTTCCAGAGGGGGGAGCGGAGGGAGGCACTGATGGGCAAAGATGCTGTAAGTGGGGGCAACTACAGCAAAGTTCTGCTCCACTCAGCAAGACAAGGCCAGGGGCTGCCAGAAGCCACCGTGGAGGCAGACGGTGGACCACACGGGGAAAGGGCACTGCAAACATCATAGGTTCTAGGCTAGCGGGAGGACATCTGGGTTGGTGGCAGAGGGAGGAGAGGCTATGGGTCATTTGGCCCTCGGTGCGTGTAGCAGCAGCAGAGTCCCCAAACACAAGGCAGGCTGACAAAGCCCACACTGGGGACCACCGCTGGGGGTGGCTCTAGTTCATATTTTTAAATCGCCCAGAGATCCATTATGATGAAATAGACCATAACTCTGCAAAATGCTGTAACGTTAACTTTGTTTAAGCATCCGTTTCAAGCCCTCTTAGAATGCACAGGGCCAGTACTGATGCCGAAAGGCTCATTCTTTATATATTGAACCGCACAGCTGCAAGGAGTTGCACAAATGTTACCGACTCATTTGTCATGCAAACAGTGCTTCAGAAAGAAATAAAATACTATTATGTGGTATATGTGTTAGGCAATCACTATATCAAATTCATGGCATTCCGTGCAAACACAGGCGGGGAAAAGGAAAACAACACTTGGTGAGAGAAATCACACCACGTGGGAGCAGCTAAGTCGGGCAAGATGGGAAGGCTAACAACGGAAGCCTGACCATGCCCAGGCTGTAATTTTCCTAGCAACGTGGTCAGTGTTGAATACCCCTGTGGGCAGCAAGTGGCAGGAATGCAAACCACCGGCAGAGGGGCCTTGCCCAGGGAGCCGGGGAGGGGACAGGACGACGGGAGGGGACAAGGTGGGGGCTGGGCAATGGGACTGCAGGGGAGGAGGGGAGCATGTGGAAGAGAACTGAATTCCAGGGGGTTAAATGGAACGGAACCTAAGGCCGGCAATAAACCTGTGGGAAAGGCAGTTGATGAGGGCTGTGGAAGGAATACAAAGAGGGAGAGGGAGGCGGGAGGAAGACCAGGAACCAGGACTCTAGTTCCACTGGCCACCACTCCCCAGCTTCCCTTAGGGGTTTCTCGCTGAGAGCGTTCCTGCCCTGTGAGAGGTTCTCCACAGCAACGAGGCTGCAGAGACACGGGTGAAGTATGCACACTCAGGCGCATGTGCAGGCGCTGTCCTAAGCACCCTACACAAATCGCCTCTGTAATCCTCACAGCAACCCTAGAAGATTTACTGGCCAACAGGCTAGAAATGTTAACTGGATATGATCATACATCTAATGGTGGCAGAGTAGGGATTCGAGCGCACCCAGCCTAAATCCGCAAGTGACATAGACTGTGTCTCTGGGTCCTCCCCTACCTATCTCTTGGGCTGGGCTAAGGCTGCGCCCTCGCGGTGGCTGCGATGCCTTCCTCCGCCGCAGGCGCCCCTCGAAGGCCGGCGTCTGTCTGTCCCGGGGCAGGGCCCGCACCCGCCAGCGCTCAGTGGCGGCCGCGACCTGAGGTCTGACTGGTCTCAAGGCAGACCTGGGTCTATCCACGACCCAAAAAACGCCTTCCCTGAGCGCTGAAGGGGTCACCCATCGGGCCCCAAGCACAGAGAGGGGCAAAGGATCCCGTCTTCCCACTCTCGGCAAAGGTTTGTCTTTCACCATTAAGCAATTCATCTATTAAATCAACACTTTATTGAGCGCCTACCACATGCCAGGGACCGCGCGAGGGGCCGAGGATTCAGAGATAAGCACCTCTTGGTCTGACAGACGAGGAGAAGGACTGAGCAAGGAGGGGAAAGAAAAAAGAAACAAGAGACACAAACCTTCGGACCTCCCCAATATGGCAGCCGTGAGGCCGAGTCTGACCTCCTCATCATGGCCGGCCCGCCAAGGCAGACGCAGACCTCCTCAACATGGCGGCCATGACGGACCTTCCCATCATGGCGCAGGGCCCCGCCCGCGCCGCCGCCGCCGCCGCTGCCGGCGGGAGCAGTTCCGGGTGCGGGGAGCGCCGGGGGCGGGCGGGGGCGGCGTCCTGGCCATGGCCGGCCTGTCGGACCTGGAGCTGCGGCGGGAGCTGCAGGCCCTGGGCTTCCAGCCAGGACCCATCACCGACACCACCCGGGACGTCTACCGCAACAAGCTGCGCCGCCTGCGGGGCGAGGCCCGGCTACGCGGCGAGGAGCGGCTGCGGGAGGAGGCCCGGCCGCGGAGCGAGGAGCGGCTGCGGGAGGAGGCCCGGCTGCGCGAGGAGGCGCCGCTGCGCGCCCGGCCCGCCGCGGCTTCTCTGCGGGCGGAGCCCTGGCTCTCGCCGCCGGCCTCGGGCTCGGCCTACGCGACTTCTGGGGTCTACGGCGACCTCGGGGCCTCCGCGGCCTCCTGGTCCGGGAGCCGCGGCCTCGCCTACCCCGCGCGCCCCGCGCCGCTCAGGCGCCGCGCCTCGGTCCGGGGCAGCTCCGAGGAGGACGAGGACGCCCGGCCGCTCAACAGGGCCGCGCCGGGCCTGGGCCCCGGAGTCCGCCGCTGGTGGGCCGCGTCCCCGGCGCCGGCGCGGCCGCCCTCCGCCCTCCTCGGCCCCGACCCGCGCCCGGGCCTGCGGGCGACGCGAGCGGGCGCAGCGGGCGCGGCGCGGGCCCGGCCCGAGGCGGGGCGGCGGCTGGAGCGCTGCCTGTCCCGGCTCCTGTTCTGGGCCAGCCTGGGGCTGCTGCTCGTCTTCCTGGGCATCCTCTGGGTGAAGATGGGCAAGCCCTCGGCGCCGCAGGAGGCGGAGGACAACAGTACGTCCCGGGCCGGCGCAGGGGAGGGCCCCGGGCGCGCGCGTGTCCGCCACCACGACCACCCGTCCTCAGCGCCCTGCTGCACGCTCCCGGGCCTGGGCAGCCGCCTCTTCCCTCCGGACTGGGACTTTCCTTCCTCCAGCTGTGGGAGGAGAGGGCGGAATTCCTGCACCTGCAATAATTTCTGTCTTCACTTTCTCCTGCTCTCATTTCCTGCCCTAGCCCGCCCTACTAACCTCGCTTTCAACCACGTGCAGGAAGCAGTGTCCATTCCTACTCACTTTTACCCCAACCTCTGGTTTTCCCCGTCTAGAGAAAGCCACTCCCCCCTCTAACAGTCCTCTCCCGTTCCTTTTAATTTTTTCTTTTGATCTTGCTCCTTCACATATTAGTGCCCATTTGAAGGCACCCCATGTTTCACTGCCCACAGATGGGATCTGGTTGGGGGCCCAGCTTTGCAGCACCAGAAAGGCCACGGGCTCCACTTCTTTGGACTACAGGGCCCTCATTTGTCAGAAGGAGGTTGTGCTAGCCCTGCTTATGAGACAGGTGTGCAAGAACCTTTTAAAGAGTTTGAACTGATATAAACAGAGGTGTTTATCATTGCGGGCAGCACCCTCCTGAAGTGCTGTCAGGAGAGGGTCCTGTGGGTCAAGGACGTTGCCAGCCCTGCTTCTGTCCACACTTGGTTATGTGATTAGACATGCCAATCAGAGCTTTGCAGGACACAGCATGTTTCCTGAGTTGCTGAGGATTTGTGAGTTTCCGAAAAGGGAACTTTGCCTCTCGGGTAATTCTGGGCTCTGGTCTAACAGGAAACAACACAGAGATCATCTCTTTATCAATTTAAGTATAAAATGACACTGTAGCTCACCAACTTTTAACATTCTTTGCAAAGCATAAATGTGATTCATGCTGTTCCCAGCTTCGAGCCAAGGCCACATCTTTCCATACCTAGCAGGAACAGCCAAAATGCAAGGAAAAGTTAAATTATGTACTAGCTGGTGCAGGAGAAGCATGTTTACGTGTATGAACATGTCTGTGGGCATGGGGATCCCAGACTCGTGCACACACCAAGTAACGTCCTTACTATGAGAGCAGTTTCTCCACCTCTAGAGAAATTAAGCAGCCCCAGGAGTGTCCTGGTACCGTAACTGCACTGGTGACGTGGAACAGTATCCTGTCATACTTACTGCCAAGATGCTTTAAAACAGCAGCTCTTGGGTATATACTGGGATTTACCTGGAGTTCCCCTCTCGTGATGGTATTAATCCCTGTTTAACATACCCTTGTTTACAATTTACAGAGCCATCATGCATGTTGCCTTATTTGAGGCTAACTCCCTGAGTTAATCAGGGAAGTCTTTATTGATCCCATTTCACAGATGAGGAAACAGAGGTTCAGAGTGGTTAAGTGAGTTGCCCTAGAGCCCTTGGCTAATCATATTCACCTGGGATTTAGGACCTAGCTGTCCTAATTCCTAATCCAGGACGGGGAAACCCTTACATTTTACTGCCTGCATTTTAAAACTGCCTCATTTATATGACATCTTTCTAACCTCCACCCTTACGTTGGTAATATTTTACCTGCCCTGAATTTGAGACCAGTCCCTTTTGTACTCTTTTCCTCATGCCACACTTTTAATTTCCTCTGTGTTTCTTTTCTTGGTCTCAGTGAAATTATTGCCAGTGGACTGTGAGAAAAAAACAGATGAGGTGAGTTGGAGTTTCTCTAGCTTTTGTCATTCCTCCCAAGGATGTTAGCCTCCATCAGGAGGTAAACTTCCCCAGAAAAAGATCATAATAGCATCATTTTCAGGAGTCCTTCCCGTAATGTACCAGAAACACATCGTGTTCTGTGATGTTTGTGTCAGACTCAATTGTGGCAGTGAAGGAGTACTTGAAACAGGGAATTGAGCTCCCCAGATCCAACCTTGGGCTCGTTACGGAAGCGCTGCCATCAATCACAGTGTTGGAGACTTTGATTTCTGCCTAAGTCGATCTAGGGGGATGCGGTAGGTTGTGGTTGGAGGACCTCTCAAGCTCCCCGGCTTCAGGAGGAAGGGCTGGCAGTTTTTAAGCATGAGGAGGCCAGGTTCTCGGTTCCACATTCTCCCCTCCAGTAGTACATCTGTGGCTCTGAAAATGCCATGCTGATTTGAAACATCATGGGGGGCAGGGGGAGGATGGCGTTTTAAAAACATCTGAAGTGGAATTAGCCCTCTTAGTCTATAGATTTGTTTTATGAAGCTTTAATGTTCCCTACAAATAATATTTGGGGAAGGCGAGCAGCCCCATTCATTTATGAGTCATGAAGGCAGCATTAGCGAGGAGCTGGCTTGCTGGTACAGGTGGTAGTCTGGGGAAGAGAGGAGGCAGTAAATTTTCAGGTCATAAATCCTACCAGGAGAAGCCTTGTGCTGCCAGAGGGCATGACTTAGTAGTCTAATTATTAAGTGTGCAGTGCCAGGCCTCCCAGAGCCCAGTTCACGTCTCTGGCAGCCTGGGGGCTGGGAGAGAAGTGACACATGGTCAGCTCCATGCCCCTGCATTGACTGGCACCCACGTTCATGAAGGGACATCCTGGTGCAGAGAACTGGTTTTATTTCTCTCTGGCTTCTGCTGTGTCATAGTTGGGGGTGTTTTATCACATTCATTTATTGCATTCATCTACCAAATCTCTTTTCTTCCCGATTGTTTTGTAGAAACAGATTCATAATAAGTTGACTCTGCCTTCCATCATAAAAACCACAGCTGATGCTTAGAGGCAGTGGCCCAGAAACGGAGGCAGTGGCCAGAGGGGAAACTAGAATTTGGAAGACTGAAAATAAAAACAGGAGAAAACAACTTTTCTGTTAGACTCCTCTGCTGATGTTAGTTTTGTTTGTCTTTTAATTAGAAATGGGTTCCCTGGGGTCTTTGTCTTGGTTCTTCCCATGTCTAAATGTGTCAGGCCCACAACTGAATGACAGATTTGCTCCCTGGCCCTCCTCCAAGCTAGACAGGCCCACGCCCCACCTGAGTGAGCCCAGGTCCCACTGGAGCTGTGCTCGCTGGGCATCCTGGGTGCCTGTAACCTCAGCGCACTGGAAGGCAGGGTCTGGCCCTACCATCGCAGGCTCTGTGGAGCTGGGACTTCACAGGCGCCCTTGCCTCCACGGAGGGTGGATGCGGGAACAGGCAGGTCGGGAGGCGCTTTTCTTGGCTCTGGTGAGGTTCTTGCTGGAAGTCCAGCTCCTCGTGTGGCTCCGGCTCACCCAGACCCGACGGGTGTCTGAGTTCAGATACACGTGTTCCTTGCCTCCTCAGCCGACTGCAACACTTGGTGCTTGTCCTTCTGCCTTTGTGCTGCTGAAAACGTGGGGACAGCTGGGGGTGGGTGTGTTGTCTTAATCAGGCCGTCTCGTTGTCTGGTACCTTCTGTCCTCCAGTTTCCTTTACGTGGTATCAGCCCTGCTTTGCTTAATTTGGAACAGTGTTAATTGTTACTGCTTTTTTTTCTAGTTGTGACAGTAATAGATGTTTAGTGTAGAAAATTTGAAAAACGTGCCAAAGAAAAATCACCCATGATTCTGCCACCTAGAGATAATCCCCATTACGTTTTGGGGGCCTTTCCTTCCCATCTTACCTCTCTGTGGATGTTTGTTTACAGCACTGGGATCTCGTGTGTATTCCATTACATTTAACGCTTATTATCACTATTTCCCATACTCTTAAATACTCTTTAAAAAGTAGTTTGGGTGCAGAACTCTACTAGTCGGCATGTGAGTTGTTTCTGAACGTTTGTGGTCATGTGTATAAATCTTGGTTACCTCATTTGGTACCTTGCAAAGGCTTTAGGGTCTTTAGGCACCATAAGGGGCCTCCGAGACTGTTGGAAACCGAGGCAGATGAGGGCAGCTAATGAGCCTGAGAAGGACTTTGGTTCCTTCTGTAGCTGCAGAGGCAGGTCCAGAACCCGGGCCCTCGGCCCAATGACAGCCCACAGGAGGCCCGAGTGTGGGACGTGGGCCTGGAGTCCCCAGCAGCACTCCACCACTTACGAGCTGTGGGATCTTGGTGGCCCGAAGTCTCTAACCCTCAGGCTCCTCATCTGAGAAGTTGGGGTACAGTAAGGATTGCAGCGAGGATTCAGTGCGTGCTCCAGTATCAGCCACTCCCACAGCACCTGGCCCATCGTCCGCTCTCAATGGAGAGCAGCCTTGTTTTTTAATGTTCTAAATCCAGTAAGTCTAGCAAAGTGGCATGAGTTCTGTCACAGGTGCTGGAGGACTAGGTATGCATATATTCCTGTTCCTGTTTTCTCATACAGATGACTTTTTCCCCCTACAGTTTCAATAGTTCTAGAAATTTTCCATTTCTAGGGGAATCCAGTCTCAGATTAAACATTTGCAACAGATAATCCACAAGGCAGACTATCCACAGGCAGACTGTAGACGCTGGACTCTCCAGAAATGGACGGGAGTGACCCTGGGGGAGACAGGATGGCAGTTGCACAGCAGGTGCTTTTCCCTTCGAGGAAGCCAGGCTCCTGCGTTTCCCCCATAGCCACATCACCTCTGCTCCACGCCCCACTCAGTGTCCTTTATTCCAGCAGGAGCCGTGGGGCGGAGGCCGGAGAGCCGCCAGGATGGCAGACGTTTGGTTACTGCGTCTCCTGCGGCCCGGCCTCAGCTTTCGCAGTGTTCCTTTCAGTCAGTTAACCCTGTCCCTGGGCCCACTACTTGCAGAATTTGCTTTTATCTTCTAAAAGCCTGAGGTGTTCCTTGCTGCTTAGTACTGGCAGTGTGTCTGAGGAGGTAAACCAAACAGACAGATCCCCTCCCACCCCCTCCTTGCTGACCGCTTGTCCTGTGCCCTTTCAGTTCTGTCAGGCCAAGCAGAAGGCCGCCCTGCTGGAGCTGCTGCATGAGCTGTACAACTTCCTGGCCGTCCAAGCCGGTGAGTAGGTCCGTGAGGCCAAGATTCCTTGGGAGCAGGTTGTGGGCCACTGTCCTAATGAGTTAGGGCAAGGCTGGCCGGCAGCCCACTGAGACACTCTGTGGTCATCTCCCCAAAGACATACTCAGAAACCGAGTCTCCCTTTCCCCCCCTTCCCCACTCAGACACGAACACATTCGGTTCTCACATCCCCTTTAAGGGTCCCAGGGGTCCTGGCACATGCACAGGCCTTCCACAGATTTGCTCCCTTCTCTGCATGCCCCCTACCTGATGCTTTGAGGGGTCTGTGTTGCATTGGAAGGGGCCAGGCCCCAGATATTCTCAGGGCCTCAGTCTCCTCATCTAACCAAGTAATCTTGGGTCTTTCTTTTCTTTTTTTTTTTTAAAGATTGGCACCTGAACTAACAACTATTGCCAATCTTTTTTTTTTTTTTTCCTGCTTTATCTCCCCAACCCGCCATACATAGTTGTATATCTTAGTTGCAGGTCATTCTAGTTGTGGCTAGGTCTTTCTTTTCTTTACAAAATGAAAACCAAGTGCTCTGCTGTAGATGAGGCATTCTCAGCACCCTCGTGAAACAGGCCCTGAAAACTCCTCCATCCAGAAGGCTCCCCTACTGTTTTATTTGGTAAATGCGTTCCTTGAGGCCAGAGGTGTCCCCTGCAGTACTGTGTCCTCTCCCACACCTGGCGTCTCGGCAGCTCTCAAAATCACTTGCTGACAACACAGATGAAGGTCCAGGGCTTGTGCCTCACGTTAAATACACTTGACAGGGGAACCAGACGGAGCTGTTCAGTCTTAGGGGATGTCAGAAGGCATCTGCGGGGCCGACCCCTGTCTGAGGTTGTCACTGGGAAGTCACGGTTGGGTGGACTTGTACTGGGCCCCAGTCCTCAAGGCCAGTCTTGTGGGCCTCGGCTCTGCCACCTCCTCCCTCCTGACTGGTGGGAGACTGGGGATGGTCAGGAGGTGTCTGTGAGCTCCTCAGAGGGACAGTAGGAACTGGGGCCCACAGAGTCGTGGTCATCATGAGCACTTCTTTCGGGCCCAGTGCTTGGAATATGAATTCTGGCCTAAGGGTGTTCCAAACCTTAGTGACTCTTGTGGTCCGAGAACCAGCAACCTCAGCATCACTTGGGAGCTTATTGGAAATGCAGAATCTCAGGTTCCATCCCAAACCTTTGAATCAGAATCTGCATTTTAATGAGACCCCCAGGGGATAAAGCTGAGAAGCTTTGCTCTTAAGCTGTGGGTCCTAGTTAACATTTGTCTTCCACCCACCCTCCATGTGGTCCTGGCTTATGCTGTCAGGGAGCCCTGTCCTCTGACTAGACCGGCAGGGGCAGCCCTGAGGGTGCATCTCACTGAGACAGGATGCAGGGGGTTGCCGGCTTTCTGCTAGGCCATGCTCCCTCCCTACACCTCCTGAGGAGATCAGCTACGGGCAGGGCACTGTGCCGGCCTTGGCCTTCGTAGGACATGAGATGACTCAGCCCAGGCTCCTACTGCAGGCTGCTTGTGGTCCGGTAGAAGAGACAGGCCACCTGCCTCCCTGACACTGGGTGATATAAGATGCGATGAACTGAGAATCGAGAGGCCGGAAGTTCCAGGAGGCACGGTGCTTTTTAGCTGGAGCCGTCAGGAAAGCGACAAGAGGGAGGTGGCATGTGTGCCAGGCCCTCAAGCCCCAGCAGGATTGATTGTGTCTATGTGGGGCAAGGTGGGGCCAAAGAGCAGGAAAGTACAGGGTCAGAGATGGAAGCAGTTGGCTTCAGGGGAAGGAGAAGTGGAGGGAAGGGAGTTGGGAAATGAGTTGGGAAATGTCGGTTGGGCCAGGCCCCCAGGCTTGATCCCGCAGGCACAGAGAGGGCCAGGAGGCGCTTGAGCAGGGGAGTGAGTGCGGAGAGCCGGGCGCCAGGAAGGCTAACGCGGCAGCAGCTCGAGTGGGCTAGTGTCCCTGCAGCAGAATCATGTTAGAGCTTTGTTGACCAAACATGGAGGAGACGGGGAGAGGAGGGAAACCAGTCAGGTGGCCGTGGCCCCGGCAGGGCAGTCTGGGTGGGGGCAGGAGGACGGGAGAAACTTGGTCTCAGTGGACCAAGAGGACCAAGATCAACCTTGAAGTTGGTCTTGAGGATCTGGCCGTGTTGGGGGTGGGAGACGGGCTTCAGTTCATTCTCAAGGTTTTTTAACATTACCGTCAGCCACTTCCTCCCCAGCACACAGACAAACACAGACTGGCTATCTGAAGCCCCACGCTGTGCCGGGTCAAGAGCGGTCAGGCCATGTGTGACGGCCCAGGATCTTGTACGTGCACAGCCCCGTGCTGTCCCTGCTTTCAAGGAGCCTAGTGGACCCACGGGAAGGCCTGTGTGCTAGGTGACGCAGAGTGGGCGACAGCGAGCCAGGGGCTGTGGCAGACTGCCAAGTCCAGAGCGATTTGGCCAAACAGGAGACCCCCATGGGCTAGGGGTTCTTCAGAGGAGGTGGTCTGTGGGCTGGGCCTGGAAGGCTGTCAGGACTGAGGGGGATGCTCCCACCTCCACCTTTGGTGGGAGCCAGCTGCCCAGGGTGCTCGGAAGGGAGCTGCCCCCTGGAGCACCACACCGAGGCCCTGCTGCCCAGCACCCAGACACCCCCTTCCTCTTTGGGGCATTCTGGACATGTCTCCCAAGGACCCCTCAAAACAGTGGGCCTGGCATTCCAGGTCACCTGCCTGTGTCACAAGTCGAAATCCCTGCGGTGCCTGTGGCCTCCCTGCCGTTCTTTTTTCCCAGGCTGTGTTTATTTATAGTGCCATTCCAGTACCTTCCAGAGCTATCTGTCTGATCCTTTTAGGGATCAATTGCAAACAGACCTCAGTATTGGGCAGCTTTTTAGTCATTTAATGCAAATTGCCGCACTGCTTTGCAGGTCAGGTTTTAATGATCTGGAATCGATCCAAGCTAAGTGGCTTTTGATCCTACCGCAGAGTGAAGATGCCCCACAGAAGCTGGAGCTGCCGGGCTGCATGCTCCCCATCAGCGCTGATGGCTTGATTCTGCTGCATTTTTTAGTCCATTTCAGAGTCATTTTTTTTCACCTCTTCTCTGTGTGTGAATGTGTGTTTTCTCCTCCTAGGTAATTTTGAATGTGGAAATCCAGAGAAGCTAAAAAGCAAATGCATCCCTGTAATGGAGGCGCAGGAACATGTAGCAGTAAGTAGGCTGCGTCGTCTCCACTCCCGGAGGTCCTGGGGCTTTTGTATTGATCGTTCAAGCCCGGCAGTGTTTCTGAGTTTGCTGTTTGGCATTTTTTCTTTCTTTTTTTTTTTTTTTTAAACTTAGTTGAGAGTTAGGCTCCCTTGAGTTAAGGCAGCAGTCGGTGACTGGGCCCAAGGTGAGCTTGAGCGTGAGCCAGGACTGCTGTGTGGACGGGCAGCTCACCACCGACCTCCTGCTCTTTGAGCAGCTGGTGTGGCCGCGGCAGGTCCCCTTTCTTTGAGTGGCCCTGTCACTTACTCCTCCTTTGGTTCACTTTTCTCCCCTTCTCAGCAGCTTTAAGGACACACATTTACCCTGTCTGTCCTCTCCCCTTACGGTGACCGTGTAGATTGCTCAGGTGCATTTGATTTTCCGTGTGGCCTCAGGATGATAGGATTATGGATCTGTGGAGCTGGCGGAAACCTTAGGGGTGCCTAGGCCAATTTTCATTTCACAGACGAGGAAACTGAGGCCCAGAGAGGGGCAGGGACTTGCTCAAGGCTGCATAGCTGGGACTGGCCACCAGGCCCCCAACCCCCACACTTTTTTTCATTTTACCCAAGATGAGCTGCCAGCTCTCCTGCCTGATGCTTTAGTCCTTGAGAAAATTATATCCTTTTGGCTGTCTCAGACCTGCATTGTTTTCCTGTGTGTGCTTCCACATCGCTTCCTCCCGTTACAGCCTCTTCCTTGGCTCTCGTCAGCCCCAGATTTCCTTCCTGCCAGTTTGCTGGGCATTCAGCGGAACAGGGCTTTGAGGCATGCATAGGACACGGCAAGGGCTTCCTTAATCCAGCAGCAGAGTAATGTTGCTCCACAGCTTCGCCCAGACGCAGAACTAATCCTCTCCCGCCCCCTCCCACAGAATGTGACTGGCAGCTCTTCCACCAAGTTTGAAGCCGCACTGACCTGGATACTGAGCAGTAACAAGGACGTGGGCATCTGGTGAGTGTGGGCTGGCCATCACGAGGTGGCGGCACAGCTGTGGGCACCTGCGGCCACTGTCCTGACCCTTCAGCTGACTCTTGTGCTCCAACAGAGGTGTCGCGGGTCTGAAGTTAGAGGGCGGGTCTTCCAGCTGAGTTGCTGTGGGCTAGGCTTGAAGCTGGGCAGCCTTAGGAATGCGATAGAAGGAGCAGTTTCAAGATGAGACACAGAATCCAGATGTCAGCATGCTAGCCTTGTGTCAAGTAACTCAGTCTGTGCCCTTTTAGTTCACTGGCCCCGCACAGTTGGCTGGAGAAGGCATTTTTCTGCACTTCTTTTCCTTGGGTGCGAGGTTTCATTTGTAGACGAAATGATTCTGTATGTTGGTTTCACACAGTATGGAGATTGCAAAAGGAAAGACTGGATTTTATTCTGACTGGGCAGTCCACCTCCTTTCTCTCTGGGGAGCACTGTTGGCAGAGATAGCGAGCCCTTTCACCCTGCTGAAAGGCCCCACCTGGCTGCTCAGGGGGTGGGGGATGCGCCAGCCAGTGGGGGACAAGCCTGAGAAGTCCCCCTGCTGCAAAAGCACTCGCCTCGGCACCCGCTCCCACCTCCCAGGCTTTGTCAGGTCTCTGGTCAGGTTACGGCTCCTGATATTAGAACACTCTGGGGTTTTGTTCTCTGCCTCCCTAATCCACCCAAATCACTAATTCCATCAGCAGTGCATCCAGCAGGGGCCCCTGGGCGCTCAGCCTAGAGCTTGATAACTGGATGCATGGCATGATTAAAATTCGTTGGCTGAAAAAAAAGAAAGCTTCCCTGAGTGGCTGAGCGATTTTCCCTTGTGTTGGAAAAGGCGGAGGAGAGTGCGGATTTTCTCCTCGGCAGCACTCGCTCGCCAAGGCTGCTGACGCAGAAGAGTGATGACAGCCGCCTTTTCACACTGGGGAAGGCAGCCTGGAGGGGGCTGAGCCCAGCTCAGATGATCAGTGTTAAAAGGGGGTCGTGAGAAATCAGGACACTTCAGGTACCAGCCTTTCCGGTGTGCGGGCCAGAGCATGATGCTGTCACCTAGCTGGAAGAAGGAGCAGGTGTCGGCGTCCCTGCGGGTCCTGACACGTCCTCACCCCGGGCAGGGTGGAGGCGCTGTGGCTAGGGTCTGCACGGGGAGCCTGGCCATTTTCATTCCCCTGAGCCTCGCGGCGCCCCATGATGTCTACACTTAAACAGCTTATGTGCGTCCTCGTCGCCGAGGACAAGCACACCCTCCCAGACTCTGCCTTTTCAGTTCTTGCCATGCAGCGCGAAGCCAGCGATTCAGTAAACATTTCCATTTCTCTGTGCTGGGAGGTGGGAATCCAATTTACAGTTTAATCTTCCACACGCTGAGAGGGGCTGTCAAAGACCCGACAGAGGGGGACGTCACTTTAGCGGTAGGGGTTCAAGCCTGCTGCCGTCTTTAAAGCTTTATTCTTTCTAAGTAGCCAACGTGGGAAATTTCTGGGCAGAGTGCTATCAGGATACCAAGTCTATTTTATAAGTAAGGAGAGGGCTTGAGGCCCCTCCTTCCTTCTCCTTCTGCTTGAAGTGGAGCATATACGGCGGCTCCTCGGAGCTTTTGAACATGTTTACAATCCTGTGTCCTGTCTCAGGTTGAAAGGGGAAGACCCGTCAGAGTTGGTGACAACGGTAGACAAGGTGGTCTGCCTGGAGTCCGCCCGCCCCCGCATGGGTGTTGGCTGCCGCCTGAGCCGCGCCCTGCTCACCGCCGTCACCAACGTGCTCATCTTCTTCTGGTGTAAGTCCTCGGCCACCCTGCTCACCCCTTCCCCTCACCGGGGCTGCTCGCACTGAGCCCCTCCTGGGAGCCCCGCTCAGCTGCGCTCCTAGACACGAGTGATGGGTTAGAGAAAGCCAGGCCCGGAGAGTTCATTCCTGTCCGGTGCGCCTGAGGTCTGTCTACTAAAACAGAGGAGATGAACAAGTCAGCCTCTGCCCTGGGTCGTCTTTACCTTTGGAGATGGGAGGTGGGAGCGTGAGGATAACTAGAAAGTGTCCTTGACTCAGGGCAGGGACTGTCAGCGTCCCTCAGAGGGAGGCCGCCTGGGCTGGAGCCGAGCACCGTCCCTCCCGGGACCCAGAGTGCAGGCTGTGCCAAGTGGGGAGCACAGCAGGAGCTTGGCCTGATTCTACTCCTTGAACAATGTAAACATCCCCTGGGAAGCCACAGATACCTGAGGAAAGCAGGAAGGGCCCAGGGCTGAGCTGAGGACGAGAGCACAGGTCTTGTCTCCCAACAGCAGGGGCTGCCTTTGAGAAGAGAGCTGGGGTGTCTGTGAAGGCGAGAGGCCGAGTCACAGACACCGCTGGCTCTGCAGAGATAGCCGAGTTACAAATCACAGGCCATCTGGGCGTGCACACAGTCCCTCACCCACGCCATCAGGCGCAGACATCATTATCGGCAGCAGCATCTCGGAATACAAAGGGCTCCGGCATGTATATATGTATGAACGCCGTGTTCTGGTTCACGAGGGACGAGATGAAAGCCCTGCAGTGAGGCTGGGAGGAGCCGAGATCTGGGCAGCTGGGGATGCTCTGTGGTGACAGCCGCGGGAGGAAGATGATCACTTAATAGTCTGTCCTCCCTCCGCGTGCCCGTGTCCTTTGTTTCCTGCACCCCAGCCCGGGACCCGCCACATAGTAGGTACTCAGAACACGTTGGCAGCTCACCTACAGCCTCCAGCACAGCAACTCACCTCAGTGAAAGCCAGTGAGCGCCTGATCGGCTGAAGGCGACGCAAGGGATTAACCGTGCTTTCTTCCCTCACAGGCTTGGCTTTTTTGTGGGGGCTCCTTATCCTCCTGAAATACCGGTGGCGGAAGTTGGAAGAGGAGGAGCAGGCCATGTATGAGATGGTGAAGAAGATTATAGGTGCGTGGTCCCGGGTGAAAGGGCTGCTGGCCCCCGCCAGGAGGTCCTCACCCTAAACAGTGCCCTCCATCTTGCAGACGTGGTCCAGGACCATTACGTGGACTGGGAGCAGGACATGGAGCGCTACCCGTACGTGGGCATCCTGCACGTGCGTGACACCCTGATCCCTCCACAGAGCCGGTAAGTCCTGGGTCTGACTCCGCTGAGTGCCCCGCTGAAGGAGACCCAGAGCCTCGCATCCGTCACGGGGGCTGGGGGCCAGCTCAACCCCAGCATCACGGGTCGGGACATCCTCCACACCTCCTGGCTCCTCCAGCGATCTGCTCTTCCTGGCGGAATGCACAGACCAGGGGGTGTGGAAGTGTGGCCCCCCTCCTCTGTACAGGCGCAGCGCTGTTAGTGTTCATCCTCAAGAGGGTGCTTTGGGCAGCGAGTACCAGACCCCCTCCCCCAGGGGCTCAGGCAGGGAAGGACCTGACGAGTTCCCATGAGAAGAAGTCGGGAGTCCTGTGGGCTCCAAGCACAGCACAGTCAGGTCTCTGGTTTCATTTTTCTGTGATTCTCGTGGTCCTGCCCTCCATGGGTGTTGTTAGGTGGCTAGAGTTCCCTGTAGTCACAAGGTGGTGGCCAGCAGCTGGAGCAATGTCTGCCTTGTCACAGCCAGCAGGGCAGAGGTGGACTTCCTGTTGCTCTCATGAGCAAAAGAAGACATTTCAGGGACACACTGCTTGAGGCTCTGCTGGCCAGAACTGGTTACTTATCTATTCTCGAATCAGCCACTGGCAAGAAGGAGGAGATTGTTTCTCAAACATTTGAACCATGACCCACAGTCGGAAACCCATGTTACCTAAAATATCATGGTCCAGTTCTCACACACATGTGGACACACACACGTACATGTAGGTGAAATCAGTTTCACAGCAGCAAATGGTGTCGGCTTCCTGGGCGCACAGCTGCATGGGAAGGGGTGGCAGGCCATTGTCACGCACAATTCCAGCACCACCTTCCACACGGGCTGCAGATGCTAGATGGATCCCTGACAAAACCAGGGGTGAGGTAGAGCCAGGAGGCAGCCAGCAAGGCCCCCCGGTCCAGCTCAGCTTGCGGGCCCTCCACTGCAGATTCTGCTGCAGTCTCCGGCTGGACGCCGTCATCTCGCCGATGACGCTAAGCACTCACACTTGCTGTGTGCTGGCTAGGAGCCCTCTACAGTACAGACGCACTCGCTCCTCACCATGGCCCTAGGAGGTGAGAACAGGGGGTACCCCATTTTACAGATGAGGAAACTGAGGCACAGGAGGATAAGGAACTTGCTCAGAGGCCCAAGGCTGGTGGCATTCCTGTGCTCTCATTGCCAGGCTCTGCAGTCGAGGTCACCCCTTTCTGTGCAACACAAGAGGAACTGGAAGAATAGAACGTTTAAGGGCCCCTTTTAAATGTGAAGATGCTTAATGTTCATACCCACTGTACCCCCTGGAAGGTGGTAGGCAGGAAGCTTAGAGAGAGCAGACTGACTGTGATGTGTGGCTTGTGCTTGCTGCCGGTCCCCAGTGTGAGGCAGCCACATGGCCCTCCAGTCCCCAGGGGAGGCCACTTGGTGTATTCAGACTCGCACCTGATTCCTGGCCCTGCCTGGAGTCGCCATGTGATCCAGGTAACGACCTCTATGAGCCACAGTTTCCTCCTCCATAAAACAGAGGGAACCCCATGCCTTGCGGAGGGAGGTGGGGACGAGAGGCTGCCGTGATTCATTCACTCAATACATGCCCTGTACACCGGCTCCGGGGGACAGTGGGGAGTGGAAGAAGCAAAGATCCCTGCCCTGCGGGAGCACTGCTTCCAGGGAAGGAGGGGGGTGACAAGATAGGTGAGGAAAATGTGTGCTGTTAGGTAGCGGCAGGTCCTGAGGAAAAGGGGAGCAGGAGTGTGGGGGAGATGGCCCCCACTCCCTAGGTCAGTGCCTGGCCCGTGAGCCCCCATCAAAGGGCAGCCGTCACCACTTGGGCTTGAATTACATGCACCACATGTGCTCCCTTGAGTCAGAGAAGGAAGTGGCGTTATAGCCTGTCTCGGGCCTGAGCCAGAGGGCCTCAGCCCCTGTCTGCAGCAGGCGACCACCCTGCAGGTCCGAGCCCCCGTCTGTGAGCCCCAGAGGCTCATGCCCCATTAGCCCTCAGCCCCTTGATCATCTCCCAAGCCCCCCGCCAGTGCAGCCAAGCTCTCGACGCGTGAGGAGACCCCAGCCCCCATGGGCCCCGGGAGGGTTCATTTGGCTCTGCCCCTTGGACCCAGGCCTGCTCCTGAGAGGCTGAGGGAGCTCTCAGGAGCTTGCTGAGTGAGGAAAGCAGGGGGCTGATGGGAGCAGCTCACTCGGCAGGCTTGTCGTCACCTGTTAACGGGCAGCCTGGGAAGGAGGGGCAGGGGTGGCACCCTGGCCCCCACATAGTGCTGGCTGCCTCCCCTCGGAACCCCATGTGAGGGGCTCAGTCCCCAGGGCATGTGGGACCTTCGCCTGACCAGCCAAGTGGGGGCTGCTGCCAGCTGTGGGGTTTGGCTGGTGACAGGACCTGACCCCTGGGGAAGAAAACCCCGACACCCCACTTTGCCTCCTTACAGGCCCCCTCGGGAGCTTCCTTCCACATGTCCTCCCGGGGTGAACCTTGCTGCTCCCCCACACACTCGCCTTCACCCTCCCCTTGGGGGTCACGGGGGTGGTCTGCAGTGCTGACCAAAGGCAGGAGCTCATCAGAGGGAGAACACCAGAGCCACCCTCCCCGACTGCCCTGGAATCTTCCTGTCTAGTCTGAAAGGGTGGGGCGAGGAAATAGGGGCTGTCCAAGGGGGTGCAAGGCCCAGGGGACCCAGCAGAGCAGGGAGTGTGCACACTGGCCCAAGGCCTGAGGCTGGCCCGCCAGGAGGTGGCTGTGGGTCCAAGAGCAGCTCCACCGTCTCGGCCTCCCCGATTGGATGCTTGGTTGGATGCTTAGCTCATCCACATCCCCTGAAGTGCCGTGGAGTTCTCAGCAGCCCAGTGGCCACTCTTTAATTAGCCCACATGAGGCATTAAAATGCATCCAGCCCAGCGGTGGGGCGGCCTGGCCCGGTCTGCCGCAGTAACAGGCCCCAACAAGAGTGGGCACAGCATGGTCCCCTCCCTTTGGACACCTGGGGATGCCCCAAACCCCTCCAGCCCCTTTCAGCTCCCTTTAGTTGAGTGCTTTTGGAGCAGACAAGGTTGAGGAATTATTTCTCTGTGGCCCAAGAAATTTCTCTCCTCTGCAGGGGTCCCGTTAGTACCTGCCGGTTTCTCCCGCAGCCAAGTCTGCGCGGCCTCTCGGAGCTCGGTCCCTTTGTGCGCTGGGCCTGCAGACCCGCTGAACTCTCGGGAGGGCAGGGCGGCCGGGGACGGATCGCCGGCTGAGCCTGGTCTCTCTCATTGCAGGAGGCGCATGAAGCGGGTCTGGGACCGGGCCGTGGAGTTCCTGGCCTCCAACGAATCCCGCATCCAGACGGAGTCCCACCGCGTGGCGGGAGAGGACATGCTGGTGTGGAGATGGACTAAGCCCTCTTCCTTCTCCGACTCGGAGCGCTAACCGGCGCGGCCTCCTCCCAGCCAGCCCGGGCGGGCCTGAGAGGGCGCGCCCGCCGGGCGGAATTCCGCTGCCTCGACGCCGCCCGCCCGCCCGCCGGGGCCGCAGCGGCTCTGGACTCCTCGGACGGGGCGCCGTTCGAAGGGCGGGCTTCGGTGAAGGGCGGAGGGGAGAGGCCGGGGCCGGCGGGCTCGCGTGTCCTCCGCTTGGTCCGACCCTCTCTGCCCGTTTTGCGGGCAGAAAAGGGAGAAGGGTTTGCTTTTCATGACTGGAAGAGGTGAAAGAGCAGTGGCTGAGTGCCCGCAGAGCACGCGTGCCGCAGGGTGGGCTGCAGCTGCCCCCGCGGCTGAGGCTCGGCGGTGCGGTGGGCGTCGCACCTGTGGGAGGTGGGTCGGGACGGCGGGCTGGGGGAGCAGCTTGGTCCATGTGCCTTCAGGGGGTGTTACCTGGGAGCTCGAGGGTGAGGGCAGAAAGCCCGTCCTCCAGCTGGATTGGGCCTCTTCTATCCTGAAGGGGGAAGGTGCTAGAACTTAGAACAAGTACTGTAGAACTATCCAGAAACGCCGGGCCCTGCGGTCAGGAGCGGTGAGCTGCTGTGTGGCCTGTGGGAGGACCCTGGAGGGGCACAGGGCCCGAGAGCAGAGAGGGCCGGGGCTGCCAGCGTCCCTGCGGCCCGTCCGAGGCAGCCCGGGGCGCGCCTCTGCAGTGGTGCTTCGCACGGCAGCGGCCGGTCCAGGCCAGCCCTGCGGCCGCAGCCCTGCGTCAGGCCGAGGCGCCGATTCCAGGAGCTCGGGTGTCCCGCTCTTGTGGCGCGGGGAGGGCACCGTGTTTACGGCGGCGGCAGCCTCCCCGCCCGGGCAGTCCAACCAGAACTTCCAGCGCAGCGTCGCGGGGAGCGCGGAGGCCCTCTGCCCTCTGCTGGCCGCCGCAGCGCTGCCTCGGGGCCCCCGCCCGCGCGTGGCCCGGTGTCGGAGGCGGTCTCCGGAAGCGCCCCGGCTGGGGGCCTTCTTAGTTAAGTGCAGGCGCCTCTCCAGCAGAGCCCCATTCCCGCGTGTTCTCTGCAGGCCCGAGGGTGAGCGGAGGAGACGCCACAGCTGCGCCGAAGGCGTTTGCCACCCCTTTCTGTCTTATTGGTGTTTTTGGTTTCCTTAATAAAGCTCCGGTCTCCCTCTTTTGAGCAATACTCTCTCATTTCCTCTGATGCCTGGATGATCGGCGGGGCTGGAATCAGCGCCAGCCCCGTGGCAAGGAAACGGTCTCATAATCAGGCTCCAGCCGGAAGAAGAAGAAACTGCAACAGGCTTCGGCATCGTGGCTGAGACTGTTGGAGAAATAAACTGTTTATTAAAAATGGATGTGTTTCTCAGCCGTGGTTCTTTCCTTTTCCCCCCAAAGCGATGTATGAGGAACGGCGGTGTGCGGAGTTATTAAGCACTGGCTCTGGGAGGGGTCAGCTGAACAGAAGGCAGGGCGGCTGAGCAGGGGCTCCGGCGGGGCCTTCTCCGCACACCCGCCTTCCTGCCTCTGGGCCGCAGCCTCTTAGCGGCGGGGTCCTGAGGCAGACTGCGTACCCTCTCAGAGCCTCAGCTTCCGCGTCTGTAACACGCAGTGCCGACCCTACACTGCAGGGTGATGCTGGCCTGGTTCCAGTGGGGGGCGACAGAACCTCTTTCTTTCTGCCCCATTTCTGCCTTGCATTAAGGCCCCAGAGGCTCCCCTGGGGTGCCCAGCACCAGCCCTGGGAGGGGGAGGAAGGAAGGGCAGAGTGAGCTTGGTCCAGCTCCTCGGTAGCTGATAGTGTCCCCTAAGGAGGCAGGAGACTGATGTCGGTGGCAGACCTGTCTCCTCTGGGCCCCCACACTGAAGAACACCAGTATAGCCTCGGGGACACACGGGGGTCCCCCACCTGCAGGGGCAGGCAGGGCTTTGCAGGGCAGCGGTTTGCCAAGTGCACTTCTGGGTCCTCAGTTCACCAGCACCACCTCTATCTACCCTGGGGCCCAGCAGGCATGTGGGGAGAGCTGGAGGTATTTGGGGTTGGCGCCAAGATCCAGCCGGGCCTTCCTTTTGCAGGGACCCCAAGGCCTGGGTTGGCCCTGGAAGAAGGCAGCCTCTGAGCCACTGGCCGCTCCCACCGCCCTGCTGCCACTGTCCACACCGGTCCCATCTGTGGGTGGTGACTGGCGCGTGAGCACTGGCCTGCTATCCTCCCAAAGCTGGAAACTTGGTGGGTAAATTGAGTCAAAGGACCCAGAAACAACCCAGAAAAAAATGAGCCCATCTTTCCCTTTTCTGTTTCTCAGTGGAAGAGTCCCCTCTGCCTGTTTGGTCTGAAGCTGAGAAGGGAGCTAATGC
Source organism: Equus przewalskii (assembly GCF_037783145.1). NCBI lineage: Eukaryota > Metazoa > Chordata > Mammalia > Perissodactyla > Equidae > Equus > Equus przewalskii. Next base: position 34,383,452 of record NC_091849.1, on the reverse strand, counting down.
GGGGCTCTATTTCTCTGAAGCTGTTTGGAGAGCAGGAGCCAGATCAAAATAAACGAACCAACAAAAGGCCCCCCGCCAGCCAGGCCCCTTCCTTTATGGCGCACGCTGTGCCCGCACAAAGGCCCGGGGTGCGGCCTCAGGGCTGCAGACGTCTCAGATCCCGCTCTGCAGCCTCCCTCGCCTTGGAGGGGCCCAGCCTCCCTTTTAAGCAGCTCGTATTTCACAGGGGACAGCGCGGGGTGGGGGGACGTGCCTGGGGAGGGCTTCCGAGGGCATCCTCGGGAGGGGGGGGAGGAGCTCTGCTGGGAAGTTTCTGTCTCTCCACTCGGTCCCTTCCAGGCGCTCAGACCTGTCTTTCCTCGGTGACAAACAGCCCTCTCGGGCTCAGTGGGCACCGATAAAGATGCTTTGGGGGGTGAGGGAGGGAGAGGCTGTACCCCATGAATCTCGGCTGTGGAAGTCCACCCAGGAGCTCCAGGCCACCTTCTTGACTATCTGCTCAGGAAAAAGGTAAACACAGCCATTTGTCACTGACTTATCGTAAGCACTGTGCTAGCAGCTGTTCCCCCTTAATTAATACACCGTTGACTTTGAACCTCAAAAAAAATCCCTCTGGTAAGGCAGATGTGTGGACTCAAATCCATTATCCTGTCGCCCCCCCAAAGCAAAGGGCCAGGGGAGTGGTTTGCAGTACGTCAATTCAGTTGTTCCAAAGCAGCCCTCCCCGGCAGCCAGGCCAGCCTCTCCACCCCTGCCCCAGAGAAAGTTCTGGAGGGAAGGAGAGAATCTGGACAGAAGGTCCCAGGATGCCCCAGGGGAAAGAGAGGCCCAGGGGATGAGTGGGGCTCACCATGCCACCTGCTGCTGCCGTGTTTCTGGGGGCGACTCTGCACCCAGGCAGTGGGCAGGGTGGAGGCGGGGACTCAGCATCATCAGGACCAGCTCTGCCTTTTATCAGCCAGGACCTTGGGCGAATGGCTTTATCTCTGTAGCAGGGGAAGTTATCGAGAAAGATGATAAAATTAGCCAACGCTTGACAGCATCCTGACACACTCCTGGTGAGCTGTAGCCCACTGAATCCGCACAACAACCCCACGCGGTAGGTGCTGTTCTTATTCCCTGCACGTGAGGGGAAACTGAGGCACAGAGAGGTCAGGCAGGTAGTGGAGCCAGGCTCTGAACCCAGACAGCCCGGCTCCAGAGTCTGTGTTCTCAGCCCTGCTCTCTTCCCTTCTCCAAAGAAAGGAAGGGGAAGCCACTCTCATATTTGTTGTGCTGCTGTGGATTTGCCAGAACAAAATAACACCACCTTGTTCCAGACGAAGAACCCAGAGAGGCTCTGGGAGGCTCCTCTGACCTGCCCTCCTGCTCTCCCTCCATTCTAATCAGGCCACGCCTTGCTGCCCTCACCTTCACCTGGCCTGCTCCTGCCTCTGAGCCTCTGTACTTGCTGTTCCACCCACTCTGCTGTTCCCCCCGGATCTCCATGTGTCTCAGCTCCTCCTCTCCTTCAAACCACCGTCCCCCTTTGGGGCTATAGCCCAACCCTACCCATACACCCTCTGGGGCCCAGCCCTCCTTTATTTCTCTCCTAACACCAGACGTGCAACATATTTTACTTCCTGGCACACCTCCCCTTGCAGGTTGCCAGCCTGTCACCTGTCTCCCTGAAAGGTCCCTATCCCCCTCCCCAGGGAAACAGTGGCCACAGAGGGAACCAGTCTGGCTTGTCTGAGGGGAGCGGCTCTCAGGCAGACAGACAGGGAGGAACCAGCTCCCCGGGTGAGAGTGTGGGTATGTCTGCTGGGTTTCCTCACATGGACACTCGAGGACCTGCCAGCCACGGAATCGTATGACAGAAGGATCCGTGGTGAAGACAATCTAGGGGCCAGGCCCCCTCCCCTCTGCCAGGCACCAATCCAGGGAAGCACCAGGATTCGTGTAAGACGCTGGTTGGGGAGGCCCTTGGTCAGAAACGTGACCGCTCTGCAGCCCTGGTGAGTGAGGGCTTGGAGCGGATTCCACGTGATTTCTAAAGAAAGCGATGGGACGTTTCTTCCCGTCAGAGTGTGGGCCAGTCCGTGGCTGAGGCCCCTGTGAAGTCACGGGCAATCCTCTCAACATCGCAGGGTGTGGGGAGACTCCAGGCAAACCAGGGCAGTGCTGTCCGCCACCGGGGGCCAGGCTGGGCTGCCCGGGCCGGTGGGGGGCCAGGTGGGGGAGCAAGAACCTGCCGGAGCAGGGTCTCGGGAGCGGGGAAGAGCTGAACAAGGTCTGAGAAGAAAGAACAGAAGAGGTGTCACTGGAGATTACAGGCCAATTGCTAAGCTGCTTCTGTTTAGGAAGGAGACAGGGGAAAGTACAGTAATTTTCTTCAATGAAAACAGGCAACAGAATTCCCTTTGCCTCGTTCCCCTTGCAATTAAGCCCTTCTCTGCAAATGAAATGATTCGGTTTTCGTGGGGACTAATTTAAGCACACTGGAAGGGCCACTGAACTTTCTGATTGCAAACACCAGCGTGTGCAAAACAGAACCCCAGGCAGCGATGCCGGGCGGGTGAGGCGGGCCCTGCCCTGGAGTCGGGGCTCCCGTGGGGTGAGGTTGGAAGAGCCCTGGGTTGGGAGTCCAGTTCTGCCCCTAAATCCATGACCCTCCCTGTGTGGCTGACCCTCTTGCCCTCTCCAGCCTCCATCCCGCATCCCAAGTGAGGAAGTTGGACTAGACCCCGGGGGGCAAATTCAGAAGCTCTGATGCGTTTGGGGACAGCGATGAGTGAAAGATGCCACACATTCTCTGCCACTCCTCTTCAGCAAGAGGTGGAATCTTTTTCCCCTCCCTTGAACCTGGGCCAGCCCAGGGCCTGCTTTGACCAATGGAATGTGGCCAGAGGGCCGCCAGTCAGTTCCCACCAAGGGGAACCACTTTCACCCTCTTGGGCCCAGAGCCACGATGTAAAGACGAACCAGCTGGCCTGCTGGAGGGGCCTCGTGGGCAGACAGATGCCCACTGGCACCACAGCTGTTCCAGCATCCCAGCTGGCACGGCAGATGTGTGAGTGAAGCCACTTGTGCCAGCCCCGTGTGAACAGAGATTAGCTGTCCCCACCCAGCCCTGCCCAAATGGCAGAATCATGAGGAAGCACATGGCTGCTGTCTTAAACCACTGAGTCCGTGTTATTACAACTTTGTAATTTGAAATAGTTTGAGACTCACAGAAGATGCAAACATAGTACGGAGATTTCTCGTGTACCCTTCACCCTGCTCCCCCCAGTGACAATATCGCACATACCCAGGGCATATTGCCAAAACCAGGACCTTGACTTGATACAATACTGTTAACTCCGGCACAGACCTTCTTTAGGTTTTATCAGTTTTACACGCACTTCGTGGTGTGTGTGTAGATCTACGAAATTTTATCACATGGAGCCACTAGTTTTCAGGGTGGTCTGTTACTTGGAACAAACAACTGATACCGTCTGGATGAGCCCCCTGGGAATGTGTCTTACCCAGCATTCTTCACTTGAAAGTGACAGAAACGCAGCTCAGACAGACTTCAGCACAGGTGGACACACAGCTCAGATGAACAAATCCACTGAGATGTGGGGGTGGGCGGGCCCCAGAGCAGCCCCATCCAGGCAGGGGGAGCATCTGGGCCACCTGTCCTACGAGGGCTCCTCCACCCAGCCGCCACCCTCTGAGGACATGTGAGGGAAGGGAGAGAAGGGAAGGACTCCGATGGCCTGGCATGAGTTGGGGGTGAGGGGCAGGGCAACCCCTGGGGAGAGAGCAGATTGGTCAGAACTGAACCCCTGAGTGCTGAGACAGGAAGAAGGAAAGACACACCCTGCAGAGCAAACACAGTGAGAGACGAGGGCAAAACCTGGGCACAGGGACCCCAGGGTGGGAAGTGGATGCTGGATTCAGAGAACCAGCATCCAAGTGGCTTGGTGGGAACTCGCGTTGGCCCTGAGGGATGGGAACAGCCACTACACACAGTAGTCACTGAGGCCATTTGCCAAAACTCCTGGCACAAGAAAACTCCCCACTGCCTTTGCAGTTAGGCCTGGCCCGCTGACTTGATCCAGCCAATGAAATGTGAATGGAAGTGACAAATGGCACTTGGATATAGAAACACTGGGAGCTAGTACATGACCTGCCTCCTCTTTTCCTCTGGCGTGGTGTGACGCTGCAGCCAGGACCGCACCTCAGCCTGGATCCCACAGAGATGGTGGCTTGGATCAGAATCCCCAGCTGACCCACAATGTAGCAGTGTGAGCCAGAAATCATTGTTTGTTGGTATAAGCCACCAGGAAGCTGGGGCTGTTTGTCGCCAGCCTCAGCTGACTGATACAGGTAACTAGCTTTTGGCGCCTTCCCTGAGGGAAGAACAAACAGCTCGCATTGCAGTTGTGGCTGTGTAGGAACATGCCTGGGTCCTCTACACCCCCACATCCAGTGCCGGCAGGCTGGGGAATGGACTAGAAGACTCTGGAAAGTCTGTCCAGGCCCTGGGATTTTCTCGTGCTGCTAAGGCAGTGTCTGGCAGGCTCTGTAGTGAAGATCTGGATCTTTCTGAGCTGGCTACCCCCGCTATGCAATTACCGCAAAGACAAGGTCTGGGGTCCCCTGGAGACAAGGATCAGAGAAGCAGTGTGCAGCAGGTGCACGGGCAGAAGAAGGGGTCCTTGCGCCATGTGGTCATGCAGGCTCCACCACCGGCAGCCACAGCCGCAGCCAGGAGGAGGATGTGCTCTGCATTCAGGCACCGCCTCTTGCGTGTTTAGCAGTGGAGGGAGGGTCACGTGGCTGTCCAGGAGAGCCGAGGCCCATGCTGGCCGGCCAGCCTGGCCCCAAGCTTGGTAGAAGAGCCTGGCAAGGCACGGCCAGGTCAGAGGCTGTTTAAATGGCAGCCAGTGGAGGTAAGGAGGTGCGACGTCCCCAGAGCACCCATCCCCCATAGGGACATGTGCACAGCAGGTGGCTGCTGAGTGCCAGGCCCTGTGTATGGCACAGGTGCCCAGGATCCCCACCAGGACCTTGAAGGTGACTGGACAGGGCTAACAAGCCTCGGCCAGAGAGAGGGAAGTGTGTGCACGTGAACACCCTGTAAGTGTGCATGTGTGTGCACGCGTGTGCTCCAGCCACTCAGCAGGGGGTGGGGGCTTCCTCTGAGACAAACACGCTCCAGGTACTTCATCAAATTTGCAGATACCACACAGCTGCGGGGACGATGGCAAATACGCCAGATAACAGAGCTGGGATCTAAAGAGAAGTTGACAGGCCGGAGCGATGGGGTAGCTCCAACGAGATGAAACTTAACAGGGACAAACGTGTTTATTTCGTTTTATTTATTTATTTGTGCCCTGCCTCCATGAGAGGAGGAACGGAGGAGGGACAGCGGCTCCCAGGAGGAAGGAAGTGAAACGCCCACGGCCCCAGACCTAAGTGCACAGAGCCCCATACAGTCAGGCTGTCCTGTTGGGCAGGGACCTTTGGGCAGCTCAAGCCCGGCCCCCCGCCATGCCGTCAACCTGGGAATCAGGCCCCTATGCCCGTCTCTCCTTCCCTACAGCTAGGGCACCCACAGGCAGCCTCTCCCTTTAAACACGTCCCAGCAAGAGTCAGGCTTGGGCCTCCGAGACCCCCCAAAGTGAGTAGGGGAGAAACAAGTGGATTCTGCCAAGAACTCTCTCCAGTCTCTACCCAAAGCTGAGGGCTGGGCTCAGAGTTCACCAGCTCAGCTGCAGGTTGAGCGTGAGATGCTCTCTCCCCTCTGGCAGGCACCGCCCAGTTTCTCCAAGGGGTCTCTTACTGGCTTTGGCTCGGGAGAAGATTAACAGGAAGATGGTCACTTGTTCCCAACATCATAAGGGGAAGTGTTAGGCTGGTTCTCAGGATTCCTGAGGGGGCAGGGCTGGACCTTGTGAGCAGAAGCCTCAGGGAGACAAACCTCAGCTCTGTAGCAGAGGGAAGACTCTCACTATTTTGAGCCTTGGCTGCCTTGAGAGGTAATGAGCTTCCCATCACTGGAGGTGTGTAAGCAGAGGCTGCATGGGCACTTAGCCAAGAGGCTAACATGGAATGGATGGATAGAACTAGACGAATTTGAAAGTCTTGCCCTACACAGAGATGGTACAACACTAGGCAAGCTTTTGGTTAAAGCTTGACGGAATTTTTCACCCATGGGAATCTTCCTGAATATGGCACCTCTCCCTGGGGTTTCAGTAGTTAGACTGAGAAATAGAAGGAGCTTCAGGTGGCAGGCAGGGGTGAGCTACCTGAACATGACCAAGGGCACTGTGGCCGTGGACTGTGGCTGGCCAGGGGTCATCAAAGGACGCGGGACATTCCAGACCCCTGGTCACCAGAACTGTCCTGCCTCCCATCGCTCGCACACTCACTCAGCTTCTCACCCTGCAGGTGGCCTGGCACTCCAGGGGATGGCCGGAGTCCAGGAAGCCCCTCCATGCCCCTTCCCTGCTCCTTGTCCTCTGAGTGGCAGTGAAGTCTGCACCCCCAACCCTGCCCTCTCTGTACTGCTGAGACCCCAGCAGAGTCAGGTGCACGCTCGGCCGGACCACAGGCCTGCAGGAAGACGTCACCCCCACTGCCACAGGCCCTGCCATCCTGCCAAGGGTCAGTATGAGACCAGGCCTGGGCTGCCTTCCCTAATGCTGACTCCCAGGGCCCTGCCAGGCACCAAGTGGGACATCAGGTCCTTGACCCAAGCCTGGCCTGGAGGGAGGAGGAGCAGAAGGAAGAGACTCGCCCCAGTGTGTCACCGCAGACTCACCCACATCACAGACATGGCCCCGTTATCCCCTCCCCTCCCCTCCTCTCACTGTTACAAGGTACCTGAGAAGGAAGGCTCCTTCCCTACCCCTTGGCTGTCCCAGGAGGGCTTCCTGGAAGAGGAGTTAATCCAGCAGCAGGGTCTCGGGGAGAAAGTATGAGTTTATGTGGGGCAGCAGAGCCTGGCGGAGAAATAAGAACAAGCTGGAGAAGGAGCCAAGAGGGTGGTGGGGGTGGGATGGGCACATCCCTAGCTGGCAAAGGCATGGGCCTGGATTTGACTCCTAGGTTCTGTGACTTCCTGGCTATGTGACACACTTAGATGACACATTTCCTCTGGACTTCAGGTTTCCCATCTATAGAATGGGGATGACACAGGTACCAACCAACTTCACAGGTGTTGAAAGGACTAAATGACATAATGCTCTGTGCCTGGTACATAGAAAGCACTGATGATGATGATGATGATGATGATGATGATGATGATGATTATGATGACAATGTGTGACTCCAGAGGGTGTGACTGCGAATAAACAGAGGAAGTAACCAGTATTCAGACTTCAGCTAATTACAAAGAACTTGTCTAAGAAGTAGAAGCATCTCTGCCTGGAGCAGGCTGCTGCATGAAGTGGTGAGCCCCCTGTCTCCAGAAGCATCCAAGCACCAGGGCCCTGTGGAGGGCTGCACACCTCCCCAGCCACTATGGGTGCAGTAGTGAGGTCAGGCTGCCTTGCTTCTGGTCCAGCCTGAGGCTGTCCTGCAGGGTCAGCGGCTCGGCCGAGGTGACGGGAACAGGAGGACTCCGAGGTCTCCAATGAGGAGCCCTGAGGATGAACACACGGTGGACGCGAGGGGGGCTCTGGGCAGACTGGGGAGGCCAGAGCGGGGTGCTGGCACCCCAGGAGATGAAGCTCTAGGTACAGACCCCAGAAGGGTCACTTGGGTGGCCAGAGATGGGCCCTGCTGACCCAGCCATCTGTGCTGAGCCTCCCCAGCCCCCTGGCTGAGGGGTGAGGCCTCTTCCCCTTCTGATCTCCACAGCAGGGGGTGGCAGTGTCCGTAGCACCCCACCCCAGTGCCCAGCCCTCCCTCAGTTCCATGGGGGGCCTCCCGGGGCCAGGGGACTGAGGACAAGGAGACCGGGTCCCAGGAGTGCCAGGGACTCAGCCATGTCCCCTGACTCTCGTCCCAGCCAGCACAGCCAAACAGAGAACCCCAAAGATTGTACTGCTCCCTCTGCATCCTCCGGGACTGAAGAGCGAGGGGCCTGTGGTAGGGCTGCTCTGGGAGAGAAGCGGGCAGCAGGCTGAGGAGGGGAGAGCCCGATGCCGCCCTGCAGCCTGCCTGGTGCACAGGCCCCTGATTGGCTGGCAGGGACGCCCACCTGGGGCTGAGGCTGGGTGAGGGGTTCACCCCTTCACTGGCCCTGCTGAGGCCTCCACTGAGAGAGAGCGGCTGCAGCTATAGGCGAGGCAGGGAGGGCCGTCCAGGTAAGAGCCAACAATGCTCACAGCTGTCGGATCGGACTCAGGTGTGGCTGGAGTGCCCCCTGCCCAGCCCCGGCCCTGCAGGAGGGGACGCAGGGCACTCATGGCCCAGAGTGCACCCCATCTCCCTCTGGGGAGGATGTGCAGGGCAGGGCGGGAGGGGAAGGGACAGGCTGAAGGCGGGAGCAGAGAGCAGAGAGCGGACCCTCCCTGGCTGGGACCCAGAGGAAGCTGCCGGCCCCCCACCCCAGGCAATGCTCTGGCAACTGACCGGGAAAGTGACCTGGCCTGCAGTGTCCAGGAGGGGGCCTGGGGCTTCCAGGTGGCTCCAGCGACACAGGGAAGCTTCCCTGACAAAATCAAACCGAAGCCAAAACAAATAAAACTTCTCCTGAGAGGAAGAGGCCTGAAATTCCACCATTAAAGATTCATTCCTTTAGCTTAACACTTTGTCCTTTTTAAAAATGCAAACCTACCGAAGCCTCACCTACGAGTCAGTTTGTCAAAGGAAAGAAGAGAGAGAATGTACAGCACCCTGGGGAAGAAAACCGTGAGGGAGGGCCAAGGGAGAGAGCAGGGCGCCGGTCTCCCGGGAGGTACTGTGCTGGCCACACAGCTTCAGCCAACGACACCTGCGAGGGGAGGGAGGCCGTGCTGGGCCTGTGTTCCAGGAGTGAGACTCACACCCCCTCACCCAGACACCACTCACACATGCACATGCCCCCACAAGCGTGTAAACACGTGCACACCTGTGTACATGTTCATATGACAAGCTACACAGGCAAACACGCCCCCCCACCCCCACTCTCACCCTCCAGGTCCTGCGCGTGACATGGAACCAGGGAAATGGAAGATTCTGGGCCCAGCTGACATGGGGGAGGCAGGGGGAGCAGTCCCCACTGACCCTTCCCAGCCCCTCTCGGTGGTTGAGGTGGTTGCCCTGAGCTGCGTCCCCCGGGAGCCGCTTCCGATTTAGGGTCAAAGCTTGCAGCCAGTGAATATTTATGGAGTCAGTGGGAAGCTGCTAAAGCGCCCCTGTGACATCTGAGAGGCGCAGCGATTAACCCGATTAACCCGTTAGCAGGATTAGTGCTCACGTGAACATCTGCTGGACCTCCCGCAGGCTCGGCCCTCTGCGGCCTCTGCCGCCCCACCTGCGGATCCACCTGCACTGCAGGTATTCTCTGTGGCTTCGGCAGGGCACGGGGGGCCACTGTGGTGCACTGGACCAATACACCTGGGGCCTCTTCAATTCCTTTCCTTCTTCCTTTTTTAATTGTGGTAAAATACCCTTCCCCTTCTTTTTAAGTAAGTTTAATTTTTATAAAAGTAAGACATGGACATAATTTTTACAATCAAACAGTGTTCTGTGGCAGGTACACAGCCACATAAACGAATGAATGAATGAAAGCAAGAGGAGCCCCTCTTGAGGTCTCTCCAGTTCCTCACGGTGGGGCTACCCGGTGAGTGTGGTGGGGAGCACTGACGTCCTGCAGGACAGGTGAGAGAGGCGAGGCCACAGCTGCAGGTGGGGAGGGTAGTCAGAGAAAATGCAGGAAGCCCAGAGACTTGCCTGAGGTCATCTGCAGTTTGAGCTCCACCAACCCCACCCCTGCTCCAGCCGCTCCAGTCAGTGGCGGCTGCCCTGCCCGCCACAGCCGGGGCCACTGTGGCTGCCCCAGCCTGGGAAGGTGACCGGCTCCTCACCTTCGAGGCCTAACTGTGTCTGCTTCCTCAGAGGGCTGGAAAGGGCGCCAGAGGAGCGAAGGCCAGCGGGCAGAGCTCTGGGAACTGAGCTAGCCCAGGCCTGCCAGGGTGTCCTCCTGCCTTGGGACTTGGGGGCCAGGCTTCTGCCCTGGTCTTCCCGAAGGGCAGGCAGGGGGTGGCCAGCAGGTTGAAACAGGATGAGAGGTGAGAGAGAAAGCTGGCAGGGCCCTGGGGGACGTGCATGGCCAGGTCCTCTCGGCACCTCAGGGGGCTCACTGCTTCACCCACATCGGGCCCCCCAGAATCTCAGCACCTCCCAAGGGCTTCTCCATCCTGTGCAAGGAGTCAGCATCCAGGCCTCCGTTTCCTCATCTGTGAAATCTGGGAGAGTATTTGCACTTCTTTCAGAGTGATTAACCGAGTTCATGCAATTAGCTGCTAGACCAGTGCCTGGCACACACAGGGCTTCCTGTGTGTCTGCTGACGGTGCTGTTCCACACGTCACAATCTGAACCCCTGTCTTGCTGCCGGGCACCAGAATCCCGCTGGCCTCTGGGTCCTCCCAGTGCCCTCACTGTCCGTGGCAGCCTGGGGGCATGGGGCGTGGGTACGGGCTGCCCGGAGAACAAATTCCCTGACCACCAACCTGCCCAGGCCCTGCGGGCATGGGGACAGCTGCCAGGGGACGAGGTGGGGGCAGGCCAAGGATGGATGACCACTCTGGCCCCACTTGCCCAACTCAGCAGAAACCAGGGTCAGCAGTAATGGGCTGGCGGCCCCCAGTTGCAACCAGCTTCATTTTCTGCCACAATTAAATGATCGCCCGCGTCTGCTCGCACTCACTCATTCAATTACCTTCGTGGCCCTGAAGGACTCAGAGAGAAACAGCCATAAATAACACGCGTCAGCCGCCCCCCGGGCTGTCATCCCTGCCCATCGCTCCCACGGGCCTGGCCCGGCCCTTCCTGCAGGCCCCTGACCATCGTCTTGTGCATCCCAGCTCCCCGAGGAAATCCTCCCAGCGCCCACACCCGGCCATCTGAGAGTCAGTCCCTGGCCTGAGAGTCAGCACATCTGGGTCCCCACCCAGTTCTGCCCGCCCAGCTGTGGGCCTCTGGTTCCTCATCTGTGAAATGACAGAAAAAGTCTGCGTGAGCTGCAAAGTGCTGCCCTTGCAAGAGGCTGTGGTCCTGGCTGCACAGTCAAAATGTGGGCACCCAGGAAGGGAGGTGAGACGAGGTGTCCTCTCTCCACCTGCCCCCACCACCCCCACTGCCACTCCAGCCACCTGAAGGTTTCCGGAAGTGCCATGCCCTTGTGCGCTTCCATGCCTTTGTGGGTGCTATTCCCCTTGCTGTCCCCTTCATTCACTGCTCTGCCGGGGACTCCTATGCACCCTTCAAGGCCCAGCTTGGGTGCCACCTCCCCTGGGAGGCCAGAAGCCCACCCTGTGTGGCAAGTAGATTAACCCCTCCCTTTCCTCCCCTCCTATTGCTCCCACAGCACCTGAGAGGTGCCTCTGTGGTACCCACTGATCCTGCACTGGGGGACAGTCCCAGCTTCAAATATTCTGGGCCACTGTCTCCATAACCATGTCAGATGTGAATCTGAATTCAGGATTGGGAGGTGGAGCCGCTGTGGCTCCCCTCTCTGACGGAGGCCCTTCTGCACGCGGCCTTGCCAGCCATTTATGACTACAATAATAACAGCCAATATCGTGGAGGCCTCGCGTCAGACCCTGTGCAAACGGTTTTTACTCGCATTATGCCATTGAAAGGTCGCAAGAACCCTAAGAAAATTATTCCCGCTTTACAGGTGAGGCAACTGAGGCTCAGCGAGGTTAAGATGCATGTCCAAGGTCACATCTGCAGGAGAGGGCAGGGCTGGGACTCCAGCGCGGGCCTGTCACACCCACAGCCCTGCTCTTCGCCAGCCTCCACCCCGAGCAGCACGAACTGGCAGTCACAGGACTTGGGTTCAAGTCCGGCTCCTGCACTGGCTGCTTGTGACTCTGGGCAGGTCCTTCCCTCTCTTGGCAGCCTCGCTTTGTCTCTCCTCCCCTCGAAAATGAAAAGACTGTGACGGTGGCCTCCGAGGGGCTGTTGTGAGGATGGGAATGTCCGCCCCTGCTGAATGATAGTGGCCATCGTGGCCCCCCCACACACACTGCACCTGGCCGGCTCCTGCCTGCTTCCAGAACAGGTTGATGACATCCCTGCAGCTCCCTGGTCAAGGGAGTCCAGGTGACTCACAGAGGGTTTACCACCTGCCCCCTCTGTGCACGGTGTCCTCAGATTCCGGGTTCCCTGGGGCGGAGGGAGGCCAGGAGGGGCGAGTGTCTCCTCTGGCCTTGGGCCCCTCCTCCCCCAGGGGTCTTAGCTCACCAGCCGTTTGGGACCCCACAGCAGCCAGCTAGGCTCTGGTGCAGACACCTGGACGGGATCCAGGCCAGCAGTTCCCAGGTGGGTCGTGGGCTGGTCAGGCCGGCACGGATGCAATTCTGGGGGAGCCACCGGACAACCGGCCTCCAGCTGCCCTCTGACTGGGAAGGGCTGGGCGACCTCTGTCAGCACGTGCTCCATCCTGGGCTTTCTAGCGAGAGGGTGGCAGCTGACGAGGGAGGTGGCCAACCCCTGGAGGGCCCAGAGCACCACAACCCAGGGAGGCTCCAGACAACTCAGGGTAACTGGGGAGGCAGGTGAGTGAGATCAACATGTCAATCACGAAGGAGGTGCAGGGCTCCGTCCCTGGGACCTTGCTCCGGGATTCCCTTTGGGGCATCCAGGGCCTGTGCCACGTCCCTCAGTCCCCAAGTCTCTGGGCAGAATCCCACACCCGTTCTCCCCAGGGCACCCATTCCCAAAGGCCCACTAATTAGGACATCCCTGTTCAGCCCGACGTGCTCCCCAACCTGGGGGCGCTCACACACCCACACCTGGATGCTGACCTGCACCCACATGCATGCACACACACGCATGCACATTCACGCCACACTCACACAGCCTGAATGCAGCAGAATGAGAACGGGAAATATTGGCAGAAACAGAAAAGTTAACAAGAGAATGTGAGAGAAAGAAAGAAAAACCAGAGAGGCCGGCCCGGTGGCGCAGCAGGTGAGTTCAAACGTTCCGCTTCTCTGTGGCCTGGGATTCGTAGGTTCGGATCCCGGGTGTGGACATGGCACCGCTTGGCACGCCATGGTGTGGTAGGCGTCCCACATACGGAGTAGAGGAAGATGGGCATGGATGTTAGCTCAGGGCCAGTCTTCCTCAGCAAAAAGAGGAAGATTGGCAATAGTTAGCTCTGGGCTAATCTGCCTCAAAAAAAAAAAAAAAAAGAGAAAAAGAAATGGAAAACCAGAGACAGAAAGAGCCAGGACAACACAGGAAATAGCTGACAAGCAGGAAAAGGAGGGAGACAGAAAGCAATGTGGAGGGAATCACAGGACTGAGGCCACTTCCCCTCTGAGCCTCGGCGACCCGGCCTGTGAAAGGGGCTCTTGGCACGGAGGGGTTGGGGAGACAGGGGTAGTCTGCACACTTGTCTTGGAGGCCCCACGTGGCGCGGGGAGGGGAAGAGTTAGGAAGGGGCGAGAAGTGTGCCAAGCTGGGGTGCACAAGAGGGGGCCCAGCGCTGGGCAGAGGGGTTTGCTGGAACCGGGGGACAGGTGGGCAGCACCACAGCAGCCATGTCGTTTATGCCATGGTAAGGGGGCGATGACATGTCCTGGACCACAAAGGGTGGATGTCTCTACAGTGGGGGCAGGGGAGGATGTCACAGGGCCAAGGTGACAAGGCCGAGGCCTCCACACCCGAGGCCAGGAAACTCCCAGACACCAGCTGTGGGCGGCTCCTGACTCCACACACCCGCAGCTGTGAAAGCCAGAGCATCGAGAGGCTGGGAGGGGAAGCCAGAGATTCAGAATGAGTTCATTCATTCATTCATTCACTCATGCACCAAATGTCTCCTGGGAGGCTGGCGCTGTACTACATGCTGTGACACAGTGTTGAGTAAAATGAGCCAAGTCACCGTCCTCAAGGAAGGGAAACATGCAGGGAGCAAATAACCATACAGGTAAAAGGGCAACTATGTCTGGGATCAATGCTTCTAAAGGAAGGCCCGTGTCAGAGTGGTCAGGGAGGGCTTCTCGGAGGGGGTGACACTTGAGCTGGCATCTGAAGGGTGAAGAGGAGTTAGCCAGGTGAAGAGGTGAGGGAAGGGCATCCCAGGTAGAAGGGATAGCAGGTGCAAAGGCCCCGTACAAGGTGTGGCTAGACCACAGAAGACAAGGGGGATGCCCCGTGAGATGGGGCTGGGGAGGGGGGCAGGGGCTGGCCCCTGGGGAGACTTTGGACTTCATTCCAAAGACAGGGAGCCCCTGAAGAGTATTAAGCAGGTAAGTGACATGACCCGAATTGTTTCGAAACACTGCTCTGGGCGAATGGATGGCAGGAGTGGGACGTGAGGAAAAGGGAGGGCACCATCAGGAGGCACTGGAGTCATCCGTGGGAAGATGGCAGGGCGGTGGGCCAGGGTGGTGGCCATGGAGGTGGAGAAAGGGGGACCAGTCTGGGATGTGAAATCCACAGAATGTGATGATGGATGGACTTCCATGGAAGGCAGCAGTGAAGGGGACAGTTCCAAATGGTCCAGGGAGGGTGGGGGGAGAGGCGAGGGGTGAGGGCAGGGAAGGACTCGCCCACCCCTTTGCCTTGAGGGGACCGTCCCCAGATAGTCAGTGTGTGCTTCTGAGACCCAGGCGTGTGCTTCCAAGTGGTGGCATCTGAGAGCTGGCCTGGAACGCTCTGTCCGAAGAAAAGCCAAGCTGGTGGGGGCTGATTCCCAGGAGGAGAGGCTGACCCAGGGCCAGAGGGGCGTGGGGAGCTGTTGTGGGGCAGGGGAGGGTCACAGCCGCAGCTGTAGAAAAAGTCTGAGCAGCAGGCGTCTTGCAAGCGAAGCTGAGCTTCAGAAAAATGACCATGGAGAGAACTTGGCCAGGGCCGTGAAACAGGAATAAAGTGGCCTGTTTGATTGCGTAACAGAAAGCACCAGATCCCTGGCTCCATGGCGGCAGGCCCTGTGGGTTTGGCTCCCAGCCATGTGTCTTGGATCACATATTAGGGGCTCAACAATGTTAAATAAATGGATGATGAAGAATTTGGGATGGAACTTTGCTCTTTATAAGAACAAAACAAAAACAGAAACCAGGTACTGAAATGTGGACTGACCCCCCCTCCCCCACCTAGGCCGGGGGCTCGCCCAGCCTCAGCCACTGCCAACAGCTCAGGTGGGAGATCCCTTCCCTCTGCACCCCTGAGGGCCTCCGGGCTCAGCCCTGTGGGGGCTCCAGGGTTCCCAGAACAGGGATCTGAGTCCAGGCGGGAATGAGAGGTAGGGGAGGGCTGGGGGAAAGGAGATCACATTCTCTTTTCCGGGACCAGGTAACCGGAGCCGACACAGAACTGAGCCATGAGAGGGAGGGAGCACGAGGGGTGCAGGTGGGGCGGCTGGACCATCTCCTTTCCCTGCTGAAATGCGATCAGAGGCCTCGGGCCAGGGAGCAAGCAAGCAGGTCATGCATGGAATCCACTTTAGACCCGGCCTCAGGGAATTCCTGTCTGCATGTGGGGAGGACTCTGGGGTGGGGTGGGGTGGGGAGGCCGGCCACAGGAAGGGCAGCTGGGCAGGCTGTCCCCAGACCTGATGTGACCTTCCTGTGACGCCTTCTTCTTTTGCTGCTGACACACTGTTGAGCAGCTTGTGCTATGCCAGGCCCCAGAGTGGGTGCCGAGGGAGAGCGCACAATGGCTGAGGGGACCTGTGGGACGGGGGCCGGGAGACCTGGGTTCTAGTCCTGGCCCATTCCCATATCGCCTGTCAAAACCAGGGCTCATCTGCTCCGTGATGGTAGGGAGGGAAGAGAGGCCATCTGCACGGAATGAGTTCTCCAGGGACACACAGAAAGGCACAGAGCGGCGGACGGAAACACCGTCATGGCTCAGGGCTGCAGCAATGGTCTGGGGGAACCTGGGGGAAGCAGGGACATGGGGATGTGGCCCAGAGCCAGAGAGAGGCTGGACCAGGTTGGGTGGGGGGTTGTCTGCCCGGCCTCAGGCCCAGGAGGAGGCTGAGCCCCAAGGCTGCTGAGGCTCTGGGGGCCGCTCGCCCCTGCGTGGAGAAGCCCAGGGAGGGAAAGGCTGGGGCCCAGGGCAGGTGGGGTGCCCAGTGCCCAGGGGAACTGCGGCCACAAGTCCAGGGTAGCTTGAGTCACCTGAGGGGCAGACTTCAGACCTTCCTTGTACTTGCCCCAGGGTCGCTCAGACCTGAAGCCTGTCCCTTGATGAACCCCCGACCTTTGCCCCCACCCCATCTCTCCCCATCCACGCATTACCAGACCTTGTCAAGCCAGCCCCCTCAACATCTCATGAACTTGTCTGCTCCCTTCCCCCACTGCCCCTCTCCCCCTGGGCTAGGACTCACCTAGGGGACAGCACTTGGGGTCCTCATAGCCCACCTTCCAGCCTTTGATCCACTCCTCTCCAGTAGGCTCTTCTCAAAGCAGAGCAAGCACTCTAAACACAAGCCTGAGCCTGGCCCTTCCTCGCATAAAGCCCTTTAGTTCCTTCAGAGAAGCTAAGGATAGAGGCTTGTGAGGCCCGCCTTCCCCCAGCCTCATCCATCATCACTCCCCACTCCCTGCATGCGCCACCACTCTGAGCACCTCTGCCTCCCTGACCACCCCTCCTCCCTGCTGTCTCTGGGCCTTTGCATGTGCTTTTCCCTTAGACAGACCATTCTTCTTACCACCCTCCCCCCAACCCAGGCTGAATGACCCTATTCCTCCTTCAGGTCTCCATTGATCACTTCCTCTAGGATGCCTTCCCTGCTCCCCGCCCCAGGCTGGGTGAAGGGCCCCCCTAAGCCCCATGTTTTCCCACCAAACCCTTACACTGGAACTGCCCTTTGACTTGCTGAACCCAACCCCCACCCCCACTGTAATCCCCTGACAACAGGCACTGGTCTGGCAGGTTCCTGGGTCAGCCTAGCAGAGAGCTCAGCACACACAAGGGCCTCAAAAAATTCTTGATTGACTGACTGTCCTCAAGCTGATTGACTGTTGATTGACTGACAGTCCTCAAGCTGATTAACTATTGACTGACTGAAGGTCTTGCTGAATGATTTTCCTTCTGTCAGGCAGCCACAGCTTGGAGCAGACCAGCAATGAGCTTCTGGGGAATGGGGTGGGGGCAGGGGGACCAGGGGAAGAGAGAACATGACCCCCCACCCTAGCATTACCCTGTGAACAAGGAATCAAAAAATGACCAGGGGCCTTGGGCGATTGGCCCTTGGTGCGCTGGGTCTGCCATCCCTCCAGCTGCTGAGCTGAAGCAGACCACTCCTCCTCTTCCTCTCCTGCTCCCCACCCCCAGCCCTCTGGCCCTGCCCCATTGCAGCCCAACACCACTGACAGCTGGACACGCCAGCCGTTCCCGAGGGTCAGGTGACCTCCCCTCCCCAGGCCACTGGCAGCTGAGCCCTCCGGGCAGACCTGGGTCTGGGCAGACGGCTCCACCAGTGTGACAGTGGACAGGGACTTCTCTACGCTGGACACTGGGAAGGGCCTTTGCCCCATGCCCGCGGTCGGTGGGCACTGACAGAGAAGATCACTTTCTGCTGGAGCCCTCCCTCCCACACGCTTCCCACGACCCCTCCAGTAAGAGGCCCTGGTGAGTGCTGCCTTGGGGGATGGGGGTGGGCAGGAGGGCCTTGCAGAGCCCTGGATGGCGCCTGAGGGAGGGCAGAGAGGGTCTCATGGCCACAGGGCCTGTTCATGCCACAGGGGACTGAGGGGTGGGCCTCGTCTCCATCCAGGACCTGCTGACCAGGGGTCCACCCTGTGGAGGTGCCAGTGTCTGTGCATGTCTGTGTGTATGGCTGGGGGGGGGGCGGGGTGTTGGGACAATTCAGCAGTGTAGAAATTCTGGCGTTTGCTCCTCTCCCACCTCTCTCCCTCTTCCCCTGAGTAACCCCAGCCCTCCCCTTCCTAAGCTGTTCTGGGGTCTCTAACTGTGGCCCTGCGTGAAGGCAGAGGCCTGGGCTGAGCTGGGGTGCAGAGGACACTGTGGGCAGGTGCAGGGGTTGGTGCCAATGGTCCCCACTCCATGCTGGGTTTAACCGTTAACACAGCAGCCTCTCAGGGGAAGTGAGCAGCACCCCCTGGGCCCCAGGAACGGCGTGTCCTGTCCCAGCAGCCCCACCCTCCTGCCCCCGTGAGGCCACGGGGCTGGGATGACATCAGCGCCTGTGGGCAGAGGCCCAGGCCCGAGCGCAGGGCACCCCCATGGAGTGGGCGATAGTGGACCATGGGCATTGGAGGCATGTCACCGCCAGGGGCCCCCTGCCCTGAGCAGTGGCAGTCTTTGGGGGCCCTCCAGTGAACCCGAGACCCGAACCTGAGCCCGCCGTGGTCCTCAGCATCGCCGGGGCCTTAGAAACATCTAGGCCAGGCCCCATGCCCAGACACTCAGACCCCACAGGGCAGGACCCAAGCTTCTAGAGTTTTTAAAAGCTACGTTTACTTTTTACCATGAAAAAACGTTAAGCCTACAGGAAAAAACAGGGAACGAGATCACAAACAGCTGCATGTCCTGACGGCACCTGGATTTACAGTTGATTGAGTTTTGCCGTGTTTACTTCATCGAGTCCTCTAAGGCTGAAGTATTTTGAAGTAATTTGTGGACATCACAGCATTCTCCCCATAGTACCTCAGTACAGGTTCTGACGTAGCCCCAAAGCCATTGTCCCACCGACAAAATTGACGACTCCCCAAGAACATCCACATCCAGTCCATGGTCACATTTCCCCAACTGCCCCCTCAGTGTTTTTGATGCTTTGTTTAGACCAGGATCCAGTCAAGTTGCTTCGGGTCAGTATGTCTTCTAAGGGCCTTTCAATCTGGATGCATCTCTGCCCGCGCCCCCACCCCGAAATCCCCCTCCCCCCCAACCCCGACCACATCAACTTGCTGAATCAAAGGGCCAGTTGTCGCATAGGAGGGTAGGAACATGGCTGGGTCAGACAGCTCTCAGTACAGACAGGGAAACTGAGGCCTGGAGAGGAAGGGACAAGGAGTCTGAGGCAGAACCAGGTCTCCTGGTCCCCCCTGTGCCGTGTTCCCCCCCAGAGCCAGCTCTTTATAGTGATCTAAGAAACTCCTCCTCTGCAAAGGGCCTGTGGCCTCTGGGACCCTCCCTGTGCTCTGCCTGGGGCATCCGGGGACGGTAGGTCAGGTGAGCCCACCCCGAGGCCAGCAGCGTGCCCCTGCATTCTCCTGCTCTGATCGGGGCACCGGAATAAATCCTTTCTGTGTGGTTGTTATCCTGGTCACCAGTGCCTGCGAGGAACGGCAACCAAATTGATGAGCACTGATCACCTGGTTGTTCAGAGAACTGGCTGGGAGGTGAGAGGTGAGAGGATCAGGCACGCTGTGCCACTTTGGCAGCCCCTCACCTCATGCCGGCTACTTCTCCTCATCAGTGGGCTGGCCCGGCCGGCAGCTGAAGGGGTGTGGGGTCCACTGCCCTGGGGAAGGAGGCACCCCTGGAGTGGAGAAGTGGAAGACCCCGCTCCCTCACCTCAGACGTGCTCTCCAGCGCCCTCGCCCTACCTCCTACAGGGCATCCTTGCCCCCGGGTGTGGGGTCCCTTCCCCTGTGAATGGAGCAGGCACCCGGCTCCTCAGAACATGCCTCATCCAGGGCAGGAAGCTCCCCTCCAGACAAGCTTTAGAAAAAGCAGAGGTGACAGGGGAGAAGGGAGCATGGGGGACATCCACCCCATGACAACTTCTGAGCTCTCTAAAAACAGCCCCTGGGAAGGAAAGGCAGGGGCCTTCCAGCCGCCGTCTGGGCTCTCTGAGGACAGGACAGGCCTGGCAAGCCCACGGCAGTTCAGGAA
Organism: Equus przewalskii; assembly: GCF_037783145.1. Lineage (NCBI taxonomy): Eukaryota > Metazoa > Chordata > Mammalia > Perissodactyla > Equidae > Equus > Equus przewalskii. The sequence continues at coordinate 34,363,510 of NC_091849.1, read as the reverse complement.
TGTGTCCCCTGGTTGCTGGGCCAAGGTGCTTGCTGGCTGCAGAGTTTGGCCGGGGTGGCTCCGGCTCTAGGCGATTCTGGCTCGTCCGCTGCTGCCCTCTGCTGGGGACAGGCTCGCACGTTGAGAGTTGGCCGGGTCAGCTCAGAGGCCTGAAGACCACGGCCACACTCACACACACACACCCCCACACGCTCACACCCTCATCTACGCGCACACACACACATATGCACGCTCCACCTGTTATTGTATTTTAACCTTAAAAAGCCGCTGCTTCTTGCAGCCATGAAATTGCTATGCTAACCACCGGAAACATCTTCTCCGGCTCACAGGGCTCTTACGTAAGGCAGGTGGCTGGTCATATTACCTAGAGAAAGGCAGGGAGGTGTAGGGGAGAGTGTCAGAGGTTGGAAAATGTGCAGACCCTGGGTGCAGCTTCAAGGGGGCGTGCCTGGGAGGGGCTGATGGAGCGGGTCCTACCCAGGCCAGGGTCCCCAAGGACCCGTGGTGCTGTCTTGAGGTCAGGACACGTTAGGGGTGGGGAGGAGAAGCCTGCCAGCCTCCGCCTCCCCCAGAGCGGCCTTTCCAGTGGCACTCGGCTTCTGGAGTCATCTTTGCCCCATGCGTCTCCCACCCTGACGGCCAGCTCGGAACATTGCTGGTGCTGCTAAGGACATTTGTCAGTGGCTGAAGGGCTTCTAAACTAATAATCGCTGTATTAAAATCGCATTTGGTCCTCAAACTGGAGGAACGTTGGGAGGTTTTAAATGTTGAAAGAAAAAAAATCTTCTCTCAAAGGATAAAATCAGTCCCCAAAATAAGTTTCTGCAACCAGGGAATATGAAGTATTGCCCTGAGATTCTGGAAATCAAGCCTTCCTGGGAAATGGATGCTCTCGAAAGCCACATATTTCAGGCACGGCTGGGAAGGTGATGTACCAAGTCGCCCAGTGTTCAGTATTGATCCCACCAGGCTGGGGACCAAGCAGATGGAGGGCACACGGTCCTATGGCCCTTGAATCATTTCTAGAATGGATTTTAAAATGCGATTTCCTCTCCCCAGAAAAATAGCTTGTGCTTTCCCAGCCTGGATGGACCCAGATGATACACAACCCTTCACCAAGTGAGAAACTCCAAAATTCTCCTGCCCATTACGACCTAAGCGGTTTTAAATGGTTTTCGGGTCCTCTCATCTCTAATAGATTAAAAAATGCTCCCTTGGGCATCACAAAGACATTGAATGGTACTTGTACCAAACCTCTGGCTCCGAGAGCCTGCGGAATGTACGTTCGAGCTTCCGGGGTAAGAGGGCAGGCCATAAACCATGCTGCTTTGAATCTGCAGCCAGACACACTTTATATGGCAGTCTTCTTCACTACAAGCTGCTTCTTAATGATCTCCTCCCCAGAATGCCCCTTTCTCAGATTTACTGGGATGTGGTCCCAAGGGCTTCCACACCTGGGTGATCTCGGGTGACCCCCTCCAGCAGGGACCAGACGGGCACCTCCAGTCCACGTGGCCTGCCCTGTCTCCACCCCTCCATTGCAGATGCCCATGGCACAGGCTGGAGGGCATGAAACTGGGCCAGGCCCACCGCAGCATCCCGCCTCTTCCTCCCCACACAGCCTCCCCTCTGGTCCCCATCTTCATCTCCAGCCCGTCCTTGTACTTTCCTATTGCTCCCTGCACACACTCCCCGAAACAGGCCCGCCCCCCCAGGCTGAGCAGGCTCCTTTCCCCTGCCAAACTCCTTCCTGGACCCCTTACACTCCCATCTCAGCCAACACCAGTCTCACTCCCAACCTTTTCAGCTAGGACTCATTTTTCAGCATAATTTTTTTCCCTAGGAGCTCCCCTGTGGTACTCATTATACTTTTAGTATCTGTTGATTGAGAAAATAGATGATGATAAAAACTACCAGGAACTTAATAATGCCTTTAAATGAATTTGTATTTTGGTAATCACCAAAGTGTTCATACACATTTGAGAAATTATCGGGCTCTATGGGCGTCACTTGTCTAGCCTGCAGATAATGCTTGTGGTGGTGTGGCTCTGGGTAAGGTCACGAGCAGCCCACGGGTGGGGGCCCGCACCCACGGCACCGCTAGACGCCTTGGCGAAGGCTGTCCACTGGCAGCACGCTGCCCCCAGCTGTGGCGTCCTCACTGCCCTGCCGGGTGCAACCTCCTGGAAGGCTCCTGTTTCTGATGTCAGTCGTTGAGGCGCACAGCGTGGAGAGTGCGTTGGACAGGAACTGGCCCTGAGAGCCTGCCTTGGTTCAGGAGAGGGAGACCTCAGGACTCCCAGAGGGAGACTGCCAGGGGCCGGAACAGGCATGGGCCTTAGAATGAGACAGGCTCACGGCAGCCGACCCCCAGCTCTAGTGCTCACTCGCTCTGGACCCTGAGAAAGCACTTCAACTTTTCTCCACCTGAAAATTATTCCCTTGAGAAACAGAGATGGTGATTATCAAGTCAGTGGTCCACATAGATGCTTCACAGGAGTGGCTATTACTGTGTAGCTATATCTGTGCAATGAAATATCTGAGCGCCCGAGTCAAGTGAGGTCGCTTTCAACTTAAAGGCTCCACCCTGGCACTTGGCTGCGAGCTGGTGAATGAGTCAGGATGGACTGGGCTGTGCTGCGTAACAAACCACCCCAAGCTTGGTGGCCTGACATAGCAGAGATTTACTTCTCTGTCACGCTGCATATCCAACATGCACAGTCACTCAGGGAGCCACTGTGTGTCCAAGACCACCATGGCCAGGGAAGGAGAACGTGGGGAGGGCCCGCCCTTACAGCTCCCACCCGGAGGTGACATGTCACTCCCAGCCACATCATGGTGGCCAAAGCACAGCACGTGGCCACACTTGCTTCAGAGGGCAGGGGAAGTGCAGCTGTACAGTGTTCCCGCAGGGAGAACCAGAATATCAGGGAACAGCCCTGACCATGACCACAGCCAGCCACCCCATTTCCACATCTAAGGAGCTGGCAGCCTTTGATAAGATATAGTCCGTGACTCATCTAGTCCAAGTCTGACTGGTGGCTTCACCGGCCACCTTCCCTGAGATGGGAGTGGCGGCTTCTCAGAGGCCCAGCTTCTGTACTTGCTCATGAGCTCGGGTTTAGCACGTGGGTAGCGGTAACATACCCACAGACTCTCAGGAAATAAAATGTGCTGACTGGCAGTGACGAGCCACAATGCCCTCATCCACCTCGGCTCGATGGGTGGCATCTGTCATTGTAGCTGGCATCACTGGTATTGTCATCTGTCCCCACTCTGGAAGCCAATGCAACCGCAGGCCCTGCTGTCTGTAACCCTCCTTTCAGACTGGGGAATGTCTTGCAACCCAGCGGCAGCCTGGCTGTCACTCAGGCCCCACAGGGCTGTGGAGCAGGGTTTACACTGACACGGGCAACCCAGGGCCTCCTTTAACAACCAGCTTGATGGCCAATGGCTGAGCTGCATTAGAGAAGTTAGCCCTGAGTCTCCTGGAGTGAGGCCCAGAGTTATTTCATTCAGAACATGCCCCAATGACAGGGCAGGAGGACACAGGGACCTGAGGCCATTTGTCCACCGTTCCTGGGGGAGGGGGAGCTTTAGGCTGAGCTCTTCTGGCTGGGGGCATCTCGCCCTCTTCCCGTCCCCACCCCCCCCATCCTTACTCCCTTCTGCCCCTCCTCGAGGAACAGTGGGGAAGGAGGCTGAGTGAGGGGTCTGGGCTGTGGGGCTGTGGGAGGAGGCGTGTGATGGAGAGAGGGACATTTGTCCCCCTTGGAAGCACTAAAGGGAGCCCAGAGTGTTCAGCAAGTGTGTCAGAGGGCGTGAGGGCCTGTCTCCAGCGAGCGCACCACCTGCCTTCCCAGCGCCCACGCTGAGTCAGTCCTGAGAACAGCCCACGTGGTGACGGACCTCGAGTGGTCAGATGCTGGGCAAGAGGACGCCACAAAGGAGGGCTGTGCATTTTGTCATCTGAGCATCATGACAGGCCTGTGGCAGTGGGCGGGGAACCAAGACTCAGAGCAGTTACCCAGTTCATCCTGGGGCTTCAGCAAGCTGGTGGGAACGCCTGGAACAGACCTGGGCTCCTGACTCCTTGCCCAGTGCTCTTAGGAAACAGAACAGGGCCCAGAGGCATTGATCAAAGGCCACGGCCCAGCTAGTGACAGAAGTGCCTACATTTGGCAAAAGGAAGGTCTGGGCTGAGAAAGGTCTGTCAACTTGAAGAATTTATTTGGGACTTCCGAGGGAGGAACAGGAAGAAGGGAGGCCTTCCCTCACTCAGTCCCACAGAGTGGAGGCTGCGCAAGAAGACAGCGCAGACAGGATCCAAGGAGGGCACCACAAGGTGCCTCCCTGAGCAGCAGCAAGGCCCGCCTGCCCACCTCAGGCAGGAGCTCCAGGTGCTGAAGGGCTGCCCACCTATCCTCCCTGCGCCCCTTCCCATCAACCCGTGTCAGAACCACAGACCATTCGGCTCAGGAGCAGCACCCTCAGACGTCACCTAATCTACACCCTAAGATGACCCCTGAGGAGATGGGCCTCAGTTTCTCCAGCCGTCAAGTCCAGCTTTTTGACAAGTGTAGGCTGACTACCCAGCAGACACCCCATCGCTACCGACCCACCCTAAGTGCAGGGGCAGCAGAGTTTGCGTTGCTGCGCTGGGGGCTGTCTTGGAGGCCCAGGTCTTCCTGGCTCGCTCTGTGCTGAGGACAACTGGAAATGACAGTGCCTCCTGGGCCTGGCTGACATCCCCAGCCAGAAAGCCCCAGCTCTAGGTGGGCCTCCCAGACCCCTCGTGATGGTTTCTGCAGAGGTGGGGAGCCCACCCGCCAGTAGGACATGCACTTACTGTCATCGGTTTGGGGGAGGGCAGCCCAGGGTAGGAGAGACCAGGCCTGGGGGACAAGAAACCCTGGGTCCTGTCCCAGCACAGCCAGTGACTTGCAGGTGACTTTGGCCAAGTCCCAGCTTCCTTGTGGCTCATTTTCCTGACTTTCAAAAGCAGATAAACAGAGCCTGCAGCATGGCGGGTAAGCGCGCTCTGTGGCTAGCGTGCCTGCGTTCAAATCCCTGTTCTCCCCATACTGGCTGGGTTCACATAGGCAAGTAACTTAATGTCTCCATGCCTCATTTTCCCTATCTGTAAAAAGGGCTGATGCCACTGCCTCAGGGGAAGCTGTGAGGCTCTGATGGGCTGATCTAGACACGGCACACAGCACCCTGCCCAGAGCAGAGCGAGCACAATGTGTTACCACTTAGTGTCGTTATTTCCTCCCATGCTCCACTGTGAGGTGCCATCCATGTCCTCAGAAGCTCCACGGGGAGACGGGTTTGGGGGAAGAAGGGCAGTGGACTGCCCAGCGCGGCAGCGTGATGGCTTGCCTGGGACACCTCCTGGACGTGTCGGCAGAGCTGGGCTCACTCGGCAAGGTCAGGCCTGGTTGGTGCTGGGCTGGGCCCTGGGGAGACAAGTGTGAGGGACAGGCTTGAGCTCCTTCCAGGAGTGGCTATAAATGAATTTATAACCTGGCTGTCCCTCTGGCTACCAGAAGCGCATCTGCCTTCCTCCCCTGGGGACAGGTCAGCTGGCAAAGGCCAACGTACACGCAAGCCCAGCGAGAGGAGAGGGGTTGGTCGGCCTTGGTTTTCCTCTCTAACCAAAGGGTTAACGGACTGAAGATATTCGCTCGTCCCTGGACTCATTTCTGGTTTACCTTGGTATCTGTGTGCCTCCCACCAACTCCCCTTCTCAGCTCCTGGGACAGACTCCCGAGCAGGGCTCACCTCTGTGCGGTCGTAGAGCGGAGCCGGGAAAGGCTAGGCTGCTGTCTCAGGCACAGACCCCTCGCCACCGACACCTCACCCAGCAGCTCCAACCTCCCAGGTGCGCTCCAGCACTGCAGGCAGCCCTCAGAAGGCCCACCCTGTGCGGGGCAAAGCAAACACACATGCAGGGCAGCACCCTCCCCTTCCCAAAGGGGCACCCTGAGGCCTGCGGAACAGGGGCCAAGGTGGGAGAGGCCCTGTGGGGGAACGAATGGGCTGGGCTGCCGCCTTCAATGCCACCAGGCACTGGAGGCCCGGGATGGGGTTGAGGGGTGTGCAGCAGGAGCTCTCTGAGCCGGGGTCCTGAACACAGGGACAGGCACTGCTGTGCGTGCAGCCAGCCATGCCCATGGTCTGCACTGAAGGTCGTTTAGAGGGTTCCTCGCTCCCCGCACTGCCCAGCCTGGTCACATCCTCGGCTGGGAGTCCAGCAGAGGAGAGTATTAATAACGTGGTGGTGACGGGTGTCGCTGCGGGAATGTCCTCTGGGACAGGATGAACACAGCCAGCAGGGCCTCCTCTTGCAGGGTCTCCTTGGCACTCTCCTGAGACAAAGTCAGGACTTCTTTAGGGGCTGTGCTCCAGCCCAGCGCCCCAGCCTCAGCCTGCGGTCCAGCAAGCCCACCCTCAGGGAGGGTGCAGGACGAAGGAGAGACAAGCAGCCCCCAAGGGCCTCAGGAAGGCAGTTCAGGCCCACTCTCCTCATCTGCAAAGTCACCGTGAAAAGGCCTGCCTTCCCGATAACCCAGAGCTGTGGGGCAACTACCACTCCATGGCAATAATCCTGGAAATAACGATAAATCACATTTGTTGAGCACTTAGCTCTGGGCCTGGGGTAACCTTTTCATGACCTTTATCTCAATTCTGTCCCTAACTGCATGAGGGAGGTATCATTATTATCCCATTCTACAGATGAGGAAACTGAGGTCCAGAGAGGTTTAGTAACTTCCCAAGGTCACACAGCGATTTTGTTGTGGAGCCATGATGCAGTTCGACGGTGCACAGCTATGCTGCACAAAAATGAAGCATTCTTGTTCCCCCTGAGCCCCTGCAAGATGCTGAGTGTCCCAGCAGCAGGGACTCTGCCCTCTCCTTGAGCCTGGATCAGTGTCTCCAGAGGAATGCAAGTAACACGACATGAGAAGTTAAGACACAGGTTCTGCACTCTGAGAGCTTACAGTTGTGTGCATCATTTGATTTTTTTAAATGTTTTAATATTTAAATCCAAAAGGTACAAAAGAGTATTTAGTGAGAAGTCGCCCTCTTAGCCCTGCTCCCAGGCAACCACCGCCCCCAGTTTTGGGCAACAGATTATTCCAGAAGTAATCGATCCTATTTACAGTCTTGTTTAAACACCGGTGCATCGTGGCTGGGGACTGTGGGTGCTTCTGGATGCGGCCCTGGCTCGCCATCTCCCTCATGTCATTTCCACTTCCCTGTTCCGCTTTCCAGGGACCCCCGCTGAGAGCCCCAGATGGGAGGACGACTGTGCTATGACAGTGACAGAGGCCAAGGAGGAGAAAGCTGAGGCCTGCTGACAGCCCCACATCCTGTCCACAGCTGCAACTTCCACCTCGGGCCTTCCTCCTGGGGACTCGCGGGGCGCCCACTCTCCGAGCACAGCATGGTGGTCCAGGACAGCTCGGATGCTGGGGACACCAGGATGGGCGTGCAGCTGGAGCCCTTCCTGCACCAGGTCGGGGGGCACCTGAGCGTGATGAAGTACGATGAGCACACTGTGTGCAAGCCCCTCATCTCCCAGGAGCAGAGGTTCTATGAGACCCTGCCGCTGGCCATGAAGCGCTTCACCCCGCAGTACAAAGGTGAGTGTCCAGGCAGCTGGCCGCGGGCAGCGCCCGCCACCCTGGGCCAGGCTGGCCTGCAGCGCCCTCTGCTTCCTCGTGCACCGCGCTGTGTGGAATGGTTGCCATGGAGACGTGCCCCTCTCTCGCAGCCTGGCTGGCCCTCACTGTCCTAGTTTCTCTGAACTCTTCAAGCCTCCAGATCTGGAGTGTAATGCCATTTGGCATCCCTACAAATTAGCTGAAGCCACCAGGCTTCGAGGAATTGAGAATGGGACAAAATGATACCCTGGCCCCCCACGCCCTGAGGGGGCATTCTGGTCTGCGCTCTGGGCCTGCCATGCCTGGGTCCTGTGACCGTGGCTGGTAAACACAGGACAGGTTGAGGCCTCCTTCCCTTCACCTCCCTCTGGAGACCCAGGCGGGTGGCGGGAGCCTCAGGCCTGCAACATGGCAGCGTGTTTAGGAAACCAGAATTCCCACCCTCACCCAAAAAGGGGTAAACCCAGGGGCACGGGCTGCCTTCTGGGTGTAGCTGGGGAAACTGTGTATGGAGCAGTGTGTGTTCTGGATCTGAGCACAAGGTGAATTCTGGGGAGAGAAGGCGGCGGGGAGTGCTGCCATTTGGGGGCCTCAGGTCAGGGCCACACTGGGCAGCTGGCCGGGATCCACGGGGCAGGCTGTTTTCTCCACACCCAGCCTTTGGTAAATACAGTTCACAGGGCTCGGGGCATGACTGCCAGCCACAGGCCCTGCAATAGGAGGAATGCTCAAAGAAGAGACCTCCTTTAAGGATTTTAGACTCCCCGACTGCAAGCTTCCGCCCTCACTGTCCACGCATCTGTAGTGAAGGCAATGACAATATCCAAATAAGCCAGCCAAAAACTCACTTGCATTTCAGTGATCGAGATAACTGGGAAGGATTCTACATCGATGTTTCTCAAAGCGTGATCTCAGATCCACCAACTGTAGCAGAATCGCTGGAGTGTGTGTGAGTGCGTGTCGTGTGCATGTGCGCACATGTGTTAAAATGCAGGTTCCCAGGCCCCGTCCCAGACCTGAAGCAGAATCTCCGGCAGATTCAGAATTCACTGTGCTCCAGACTGTGATCCCCTGGTAGGGGCCAAGGCCTTGAGCCCTGGGCATTCCCGTCCTACCAGGACCTCCTGAGAGTCTGCGACAAGACTGATGAGCATCACACACCTGCTCACACTGTGCAGGCCTCCCGTGGGGCCTTCTGGGGCCGCAGGCTTGGGCTGCCCATAGTCTGTGGGTCACTGCCCATCTTGTCTGAGCACCAGTGGAATTAACGTCTGTCCTTTCATAACTGAACTCGACCCAGCAAGGTGGTGGTGGGACCTTGCGTGGGGTGGCCTCCTGCCCTCAGCGTTTCACGCTTGTTTGACACGGCTCTGGAGCTGAGACAGGCTGCCAGGGCAGTACAGGCAAAGCAGGAAAGCGAAAGCGGTAATGGGTCTCCAGGACCCCATCCTGGGGTCCTCCTGCTCCATCTGCACGTGCCCACTCCTCTGTGGGGTAGGGTGGCACCAATCTTGGCGCCCTTGGGCCCTGGTCTACTGTCCAGACCCCTATACCACCCTGCTTCCCTCTTCGGTTGGGCCCACCCCCGGTTCCACCAGCCCTGGGGCTCTGCTAACGTGACAGATGAATTGAGCCAGGGAGTCCTAGCTACATGCATCAACAGAGACAGGGCGCTCCAGCCTCTGCCTTGGGACTCCACTCAGGAGAGGCTGAGGAGGGGCTGGGTCAGGGAACCGCATGGCAGCCCTCAGGTGAGGCCACGCAGCCCTGCTGAGGGGGCGGCAGAGCGCACGGGCTGGGGTGAGCCCCACACGAGGTGTCAGTGACGCAGAACCGCTGACTTGCTCGCCAGCCAGAACACGACCCACGCAATGCCGCAGGCCAGGCACCACCGGAGGACGTGCCCATTTCCAGAGACACTAGAAGAGGCCCAGAACTGAGACCCTCAGCTTTCAGACGCCTGGGGCAGTAGCTGCGGTCAGGTTTCAGGTGGGAAAGAGTTCCTAAAAGGGCCCTCAGGCTCTCAGGCTTCTTGTTTCCCAGATAAGAAAAGTAACATGAGCAACCCTCAGTGCTCACTCAGTGCGGACACGCTGTCAGCAGTTTCCTGCACTAACTCACCAAATCTCCACAGCCCTCTGCAGTGGGTGCCATCATCCCCATCTCACAGGTGAGGAGGCACAGAAAGCTTACCCGACTTGCTTCAGGCCACATAGCCAGTGAGAGGCAGAGCCAGGACTCAAAGCCCCGAGGTCTGGCTCCCAGTGTGGACGCTGCCCACGAAGGCCCCCTCCACCGGCTCCCATTACTGAAGAGGCGGACTCTTTCGATGCCAGTGCCCAGGGTTTGTCTAACCCAACAAGGAAAGCGATGTGACTTGCCTGGGGTCACTAGGCTAGTGACTTCAGGTCAGTGGGACTTGAATGCCCATAAGGCCACCACAGGGGTCTCCCTTTTTCTCCCCGATGGGAACAGCCCCAAAGAGAGGGGCCGTTTCTGAAGTGGCCACCACAAGCCACGGAGCACACCCTCTCCCCTCTTGCTGCCCACATCACGATGCTGTCAGGGAGTGCTGGGCAGGGACATCGCTCCCAAGGACAGCCTCCCTATGCTGGGAGCTTGCCCTGGACCTTTTGCTGGGCTCCTCGGGCACGACAGGGTCTTGGGGATGCGTCCCTCTGCCTCCCAGTTCTCCTGTCGGCCTTGGGTGAGCAAGGACATGCTCCTAGGTCCAGCTGGTTAACGGAGGAGCCAGATTCATATTACAGACGGTGGCAAATAAATGCTCTCATGAGCTTAAAAATAAATACATGACAGAATATTCACGGAGGCTGGGGAAGTTGCTGGGCCAAATTGAAATTGCTGAGATGCTCTGGGCATGTCAATCATGGCAGCCAGCACTACTATCTGCCCAGCCGGCATGGTGGAAGGTCACGGTGCTCGGGGAGGGCTGGTGAGCAGGCAGACAGGGGCTCTGGCTGCGCCCCCGCTCTCCTGGCCAGGCAGGGGCGGCAGAGTGCTGGGAGCCCATGGGCCTCCGAGGCCTAGTCCCCACGGACACACAGGGCAGGCAGAAGGCCAGGCCGGGGCCGACGTGGCTCTTGATGAAAAGAATGATCCAAGCCAAGGAGTCTGGATTCCACTGACAAGCTGTTCCTGGCAAGGACAGGAGACAGGGGATTGCTCGCAGGGCAGCTCTCTGCCATGGGTCCCAGGCTTCAGGGGAAGGCTGGGCTGAGCCGTAGAGGGCTGTGGGAGAGGGAGGGAAGACAGATAGATGGAGACGCAGAGCCAGTCAGAGGCACGCAGGAAGACGGAGCAAGAAGGCAGCGACACGGAGTCTGGCTGCCTAGCTGAGACAATATGAGAAATAGAAATGACTCTGGATTTTATTGGTTTGGGGTTATTTGCACCTCTGCTCACTCCATTTATTCAGACACTCAGAACTGATGAGATCAGACAAGAGCTGGAGCCTGGAGCAGCAGGTGAAGGTCACAGTTCCTGTCCCTCCAGGGAGGCCTCCTGGGCCTGGGGCTCCCCAAGACTGTGGTTTCTGGGAGGCCTGTCACCATAGCCTCACAAACGGGAAAGGCCGGGGGGCCGCCGCATGGTAACCTGAACTTTACAAGATCCGAAAGGCCTTGCCCTTGGCTGGCACCTTCCCAGTGTCTGTGGGGAGGGGTGTGGGGGTTGTGCTCTGAGCTCCCCAGGTGGTTTCCAGGTCAGCCCTCCTCACTGGAACAAGCACAGCGACGCCCCTGCCTGAGGACACAGGGCTGGAAATGTAAATGCCACGTCCTTGGGTTTCTAGGAGCTCCCAGCCCTCTTCACTGATGCTCTCTCACGAGGTGGTGGGATCACGGCTTCTGTTCCACCCACGGAACAGAATGACCGGAACAAATGTGGCTGGGGACACAGCAGGAGTGTTCCTCATCCACACCTCGGTAAACACGGTGTGACGACACCAGAGTCTCCCAATAAAGTCCTTGGCCTCGGGTGACAGCTGTTCCTTCTTCCACATCGACGTCTGGTGTGGCCTTCTCAGGGCTCCGCCCCTGACCACCTGTGTGACCTCAGACAAGTCATTCAGTCCCTCTGAGCCCCCGTGACCAAACTCAGCGGCCTCACAGATTTGCTATAACTGAGTGATGACAAATGGAAAGCAGACAGTGCGGGCACACAGTAGGTCTAAAGGACATGGCAGTGAGGATCACTGTGTGGTTACTTCCCCGACTGCCGCCTGCGCCCCCTCTCATGAGCAGGACGGCTGGGGGCTGGGTGTAGCAGTGCATGCCGGGGCTCAGGTACGCTACAAATGCCAGGCTCAGGGGCAGCAGCACGGTTAGTGTCATTACTGCTTCACCGGACACAGGGGCCTGGGATGAGCTGAGGAAAAGCGGAGTTTTTTCCGGAGCTGGAGAGAACTAAATGTCACTCTCGGGCTGCAAAATTGGGGCACTTGGAATCTGAGATGACAGGACTAGCCTGAGGAGACCGCTGAGCTAGGCACAGACGGCCCCGAAGAGCGACTTGCTGAATTATAGAGCAGCTCTGAAAATGAGTGTCTGTACTGCCCAGCCCAGGAGGGCCCGGCAGGACGCACGCGGCAGGTCAGCTACCCGGACTGCTGCCTCAGCAGAAATGACCACTTACGCTGAGAAGGCGACCAAGCGGCGGGGGAGGAAATAAATACCTTGGGGAACATGATCACATGCAACCTACCCTCTCTGTTAGGTCCCAGAGAAAATGAGTGGGACATTCAGAGGGGTTTCAATGAAGAGGTTTAGAGGGACTATTTGCAGAAGTGCATGCAGGATTAATACAACCACCGGGGATGGTGAGGTACGCAGGCACCAGCACCACTGGAGGGCTGTAAGCCCCCCAGGGCCTGAGGGGCCACAGCGAGGGGATGGTGTAACTGACCCAGCAAGAGGGAGGCCACAGGGGAACATGGCCATGGCAGAGCCACGCTACAGCAGGGAAGGAACCAGTGGGATAAATACCTCACCTTTTCCCTCTCCCCACCATCTCCTGCCAGTGGTCCTCAGTGGCCAAATCCACTGGAAACCAGGGCCAAGGAAGCCTTGGTGACGGTAGAGCCAGCCTCTCAGGCACAAGGCAGGCTGGAGACGGCGAGGGCAGGTTAGTGGGGACAGAGCAACAGAGAACCACAACGGCATTGAGCTGCAGAAAGAACAGGGAACCGGACACCTAGAGATCCAGTTCTTGAAAAAGCATCTGTGCAGCTGTCTCTGGTGCCACCAACAAGAGTATCGGTCCCTCTTCACCAGAGCTCTGGCGAGGCTGGGCACCCACTGGATGCCAAGCCCCACAGCGGAAGGCCTGGACTCTCCACCCAAGTGAGAGATCCAAAGGGGGTGACTGAAGAGCCGTTAGTGCACGTGCCAGAGCTCATTACCAACCTGGCCCACGTCCCGCAGGAGAAGCCCCATTAGCACACTTGCTCGTTGGGTTTCCTCTCACTCTTCACTTGCACAATTGGAGCAGGATGTCGTGGTGCCTCGATTACAGACACCGTTGGTGAGGAGGCACTGTTAGCTGGAGAAATCTCACCAGTCGTCTGTTTTATAATAAAGAACCATGTTCCTCCAATAATCTTCACGTGCTGTGCGTCTAACCAAAGGAAATGGCGAGCACCAGTATTAAAGCCAGAGACGGGGAGGGTGAATGCAGGGGCGACGGAGAGTCCTGAGCCCAGAAGGCTGTCTGAGGAGGGCTTCCTGGAAGAAGCGGGTCAGATACAGATAAATGGGGAGGAGAGAAAGGATGGCGAAGGAGGCGAAGGAGCAGGGGAAGGAATGGGGTGGGCCCCAACTTCCCTCACTGCCACGCTGAGGAGGGGGTCCCCCTTGCAGAGGACCAGCTCTGCTGCCCCCAGGGGAGGCCCAGTTGGGGCGGCTGTGTGTGACTGGGAAGGGGTGACTGTACACAGGAGCCGGAATGGAGAACAAAATGCACAGGCCTGGCTTTGTGTAAAGTAGGAAGGGGCAGAGAAGTGCCACGAGGCAGAGGCTGTGCCAAGATCGGCCCAAGGCTACTTTCTGCAGGCTCCCCGCTGTAGGATCATTCTGGAACAGGATCAGGTTCAGGCTAAACCGGGCCAGTCCCCAGAGCTCTTCCTTGAAAGAAGAGCTGGGGAAGGGGGGAGGCTGACCAGCGCCATCAAACTACAATTCAAAGGGACGTCACCCACTCCCATGTGTCCACTCAGGTAAATTCCATCTGGTTTCTCCCTCCCCCTCGTGTGCTCTGCAGGCACCATCACCGTGCACCTCCGGAAAGACAGCCTCGGCCACCTCAGGCTGGTTGCCAACCCACTGAAGGAGAACCGGGGGCCCTTCAAGGTCTCCACGGAGTCAGCGGCAGTGGCGATATGGCAGACGCTCCAGCAGACCACCGGTGGCAGTGGCGGCGCCCGCCCCCTTGCCGAGTGGCAGCATGCCCAGCTGGCACATTCGCTCAAGGAGAGGTGAGGGCCACTTGGCAGGATGACAGAAACCGAGCGGCTCGTCCCTAGCAGGGACCAGCACGGCTCCCACCTGTGCCAAGGCTGACTGCTCCCCTTTAGGGCCGGAGCTGAGAAAATGAGAAATTCAGATGAAGGCTCTGTCTAGAATAACCAATGTGACCAAAGAAAGGAATGAATTTTCCTTCACGCCACTTCTAGAGGGAGGATTCGAGGCATTGCATCTGGGAAGTTGATGCACACGCAGAATCCTATACAGAGCAGGCATTCGGTACATATTTGTTTAATTAAATACCAGTTTCACTGAGACCATAAAGTGCCTCTGGGGGAAAAATGTGCAGAGCAAAAACCCCAGAGTAGTTGACATAGAGGAAAATGGCTAATGTCTCTCAGAAATCATCTTTCCTTAGCGGTTGGGATGGGACGAGGAGAGAGGTCAATACAGCCCTCGGGGGGGCTTTGGAGACTCAGGTGGCTCAGGGTACCCGGGGCCCTCCGAAAGGTCTCCAAAACCTCTGATATTGTTAGCTGACCTTTCTCAGATGAAAAGGATCCCTGCGGACTTTTAAAACATTTATGGGAAACAAAAGGGAGCTAATACAATGAACGCACCTCCCTTCCCCAAGGAGCACAGTGGATCTAATTAAGTCTCTTGGCTCGGTGTCAGGCAGCGGGTGAACATTACCTCCATTTCACAGACGGGAAAGCTGAGACACAGAGGCAGGAGAGGGGGTGGACCGAGGACCCGTGATGCCTACGCCCCGTGGCATTTCGAGGCCTTGAGGAGATAACCACAAGCTGCAGTAACAGCCTAAAGCCCCGGGCTTCTGATTCCAGGGGGGGTCGCTGCCCCCACACGGTGTTGCCTCCCACACCTGTAGTGAGATGACATGATAATCAGATCACTTACCAGTGAATTTAACCCCTCAGCCCTTGAGGAGGTGAGCGCTCTGATGAGCTGCTCTGGGTTAGAGAAACTCCCCACCAGGGCTGCCCTATGGCCTGATCTAGGGCCCGGGGCCTGAGTGGGTCCCCTGCAGGCATCCTCAAGTGTAGTCAGGGACAGTCCATGTCAGAGTCCAACCCAGGAGACCCCAGTCAGTCACAGGGACGGGCACCTTTCTCCAGACCTCTGCCCACGGCTGCCCTGTCATCTGCTTCCCTCACCTGCAGCCCAGCCACAGCGCTCCTGAGGTCCGAGTTCCACCTCAACGCCCAGGTCTCCTCGCTGGTGGAAGATGCCAACAGGAACCAGGCTGAGAGGAGGAGCTTTAACCCGTGGGGCCTCTACTGCCACCAGGCCCACCTGACCCGCCTGTGCACCGAGTACCCAGAGAACAAGCGGCACCGTATCCTTGCCAGCCCTCCCCACCGTGCAGGGCACAAGCCCTCAAACCTGGGACCTAGAGGAAATCAGATCTCTCTAGAAGAAAACTCAGAGAGTATGGGCAAGTCAGATTGGGAATCAAGCTGAACCCTAGCCGGGCCACTAGCTGTGTCTCTGCCACCTGGACAGTACGGATGGGCTGGGCTGGGGGTCTCCATGGGCAGAGAGGAATGAGGACTGCCACGCTGGGTGGGGCAGCAGCAGCCTCTGAGGGCTAGGTGGGTCCCCACACCCCCAACCTCCTTTCTGTCCCTCCAAATTCTCCCCTCAGACTCTTCCCATGGAGCTGATGGGGGAGGGGGAGTGGCTCCTCCCTGAAGGAAGTGCCGTGGGGTGGGCTCTCAGGGGAAGCACCCCCCTTTCCCCTCCAGGCTGCCACATTCTCAATGAGCACATTTAGGCTTGAAATGCCCCTTTGTCACCGCTGGGCTCCTTCCTGCAAACGGGCGGCTGGTTTCACAGTATTTACTGAGACGCATCTGCAAGCCTAATCCCTAAGAAGCTTTTGCAGGATAATTACTCCGCTGAAATTAATATTCCTGCAACTCATCTCCGAAGCTAACATCAACCCACTTCTCCCAAAAGGTATTGGCCCATTCAATGACTTGAGATTTTAGCCTTATGATTTTCTGCCATAAAATGTAAATTGGGCATGGCCTGACAGGGATTTCACGCCTGCATTTAAATTTCAACCTCAGAGCAAAAAGGAAAAGAAGCTCACATACTCAACTCCTCCTAAATAAATGGAAATATTAAAGCAGCCTGCAAAGCTAATACCTTGAATTCTTAATAGTGACCGGCTTGTCTGCAATGAAAGAAACAGGAGAGAAGGAAGGGAGCTCAGAGTAGGGATCCCCAGCCAGCTTTGGAGGCTGCCAACTGCATCTCGGGGGCAGCGGCCTTGATGTCCTCGGAGCCTTCCTTAACTTGGTGTGACTAGGGTTCTTGCTGCTGGAAAACGTCGTGTCACAGTACAAGCATCCCTGTATCCTGGACCTAAAAATGGGGACCCGGCAGCATGGGGATGACGTGTCCGAGGAAAAGAAGGCCCGCCACATGAGGAAGTGTGCGCAGAGCACGTCGGCCTGCCTGGGCGTGCGCATCTGTGGCATGCAGGTAGGTGGCAGGGGCCCACTGCAGGGCTGGGCATCCTGGCATGTCCGCTGTGGGGCAAGGATGTCTCCCATCCAGACATCACTGCCCCCAGAGAGCCCTTCGCTTTGGGGGAGCAACAGAGGAGGAGGCCAGGCACAGCCTTCCAGCAGGGACATGCATATCCTGGTCTACGACACGCTAGGTTTTTTGAAGAGCACCTTTCAGGGTAGCGGTGTCAGAAACCCACCATTTTTTAACTTGGTCTCAGGGTCTTTGGCAGCTGCAACTTTCCACAGTGGCCACGTGGGTCCTGCCCATGTTGGGAGCAGACCTTTGATGACAGTGTGTGAGCAGGCGCTGGGGAAAGAACTAAGGGAAGGAACTTCTCCACGCACACTGTGGATTCCTCAGTCCCTTGAACGATAAAGCTGAACTCTCCTTCTCAGATGCTGTGAGGCAGTCTGCTCTTTGAATTCTTATTAGTCTTTCCCTCTTCTTACTCCACCTTTTCTGCTGCTTCTTGCTACCTGCTCCGGTTAACAAAGTGGGGAGGTTGTAACCCGCTGAGCTCAGCAAAGGAATGGTTAATTTTTCATTGCCCAGACTCCACTCTTCATTTTTGCTGCTCTGATGCAGCTTATGGCAGGGACTGCAGGAGAACAGGAAGAAATAAACTTTCTCCACGCGCTCGCTCTCACCGTCTATCTACTCAAAGCAAAACCAGACACCGATTTGACGGTAAATGTTATAGCTTTCCTTAATTGAAACTGCCACCCCTTGAAGCTGGAAGTTGAGTCTATAAATTTGTTGCACAGATGTCCCTTGGAAGGCTTGGAATGCAGTTCTCGAGAGAAGGGAGTGTGATGATTCGTGGTGTAAATGGAATCTTTCTCTGGACCTCAAACCTTGTGAAATTGATCTGATTTATTTAGAAAGTGATGCCTATCATGCATTTATGATGGCTAATTTAGCAGCCGATCTCAGGCCCTCCAAAGGCAACAGCAAGTCTATCATATATTTCTGATTTTTTCCAACACTGGTTTTCTGTAAACATATCATGTAATCTGAAGGCAGGAAACACCTGAGAAACTGTCTTGGCTTAGGGCAGCCCTTCCCAGGTGTGCCAGGCAGAGGCTTGCCAAGTCACCCTTTGGCCATGCCAACCGCTGGCCTCATATCAGCCTCTGCTCTTGCCTGTGCCATCTGAATGAAATGGGGGTGGCTGCCACTATCTCCCCCATCAGCATCTCTTCTCCATCTGCTCCCTTCTGGTGGCCAAGACATGACAGGAGAGGGGAGAGGAGCCGGTGCCAAGGAGAGGAGCCACCAGCCCCACAGAGCTGCGTGGACCGCCTTGCTCCATCCAGGCTCCCCTCAGCTGCACTGGCTGCCTGAAAACTGTCCACACCTGACCTAGCCTGTGTTTTATTTTCAAACTATTCACCCCACTCCACCCCAAGAGCCATTACTATATCCTTAGAATCTGCAGAGAAAGGACTTTACAAACTTTGTTGGGGAAAATTTAATCGAGTTGGCTTTCCAAGGCCATTGGCTGTGATTTCAGATTCCTACTAAAGCTTTGTAGCTTGGGTTTGCTAATATTTGAACTGAAGAGGGCCAGAAGCCAGGGTTTAAATCATGATTTGGAGGTGGACATTGGAAATTCACAAGAAAGGCCATCCAAACCTTTTCCTCGTGGGTGGAGGGTCACCTCTGTAGGGCGAAGGATCTTCAGAGCTCGGGTTTCTATTAAAGGCTCGCACAGAGAGCATTTTAAAATGTAAAAGCTATGCTGGTGCTGGAAGAAAGATGGTCTTTCTGTTCATTTCAGCCATTCGTGCTCTGTGTCTCCTAGAATTCTGTTTATATATTATGTTAGCTTGCGACGCTGTAACGGTAGCAAAGGCAATTTTTCTTAAAGTGTGCAGTTCTTCACATTTCCTCCTTTTTCTTGGTAATGTAAGGTTTATCAAGTTGATAAGAGGCACTTTCTCTGCAAAGACAAGTACTATGGACGAAAACTCTCAGTCGAGGGCTTCAGACAAGGGCTCTGTCAGTTCCTGCACGACGGCACGCGCCTCCGGACAGAGCTCCTGGAGCCCATCCGGCGCCAGCTCCAGGCCCTTCTCTCGGTCATTAGGAGCCAGAGTTCATACCGGTTCTACTCCAGCTCTCTCCTCATCATCTACGATGCGCAGGAGCCCGCGGAAAGAGCCCCGGACGGCCTGCACCCTCAGAAGGTTCTGGAGACAGCCCATGGCAGCTCTTCCTGCTGTGTCGCCAAGGTTGACATCCGGATGATTGACTTTGCTCACACGACATACAAGGGCTCCCAGAACGAGCACACCACCTACGAGGGACCAGATCCAGGCTATATTTTTGGTCTGGAAAACCTCATCCAGATCCTGCAGGATATCCAGGAGGGAGAATAAGACTTGGTGAGCCCAGCCAGATTTTTCTGGAGTATAGATCTTAAAAGGGACCTATTGGTAGCTAAGATAGTCTAGACAACCCTTAGATGTCTTTGTAATAACTATATCTACATTCAGAAGCCATCTCTTTACATGGCAGGCTATGTTAACAGCTGCTAAAGAAACCAGCTCTAGAGGTAATTCCACGTACCCTGGCATCTTGGCTAATGCTGGTCATCGCAGGCTGGACAGTCAGTACAAAATGGGACCATCTTGGAGGACAGTGGAGGGTGCAATGTGAGTTGGAGGCCAGCATTACAGCGAGATTCTGAGGTATTTGCATTTAAAAATGCTTTCTTGTCATGCGGCAGTTCTCACAAGCTGTGAGAAACCTTACTTGAAGAAGCCTTGAAGAATGAGTTCACGAGTTCATGGTTGTCTGCCTGCATGGGCTGCCCATCCAAGGGCACACGGAGCTAATGAATCTCTTCCCTTCCTGAGAGGCCCTGGAGGCGGGGCAGCACGCAGTGGGCAGATCTGCCCATCTCATCAGCTGTGTACCCAGGTTCTGAATGGACAAGGACCACCCCACACACGGCGCTGGCAGGCCGAGAGCACGGGTTCTCCACTTTTGCCTGTGGAGAGAAGGGTCTTGCCCCTTTACAGACTTCCAGGTACCTGCTGGAAGTGATGATTCTGCCAGATTCTGACCACAAAATGGCTCTGACCATGAAATGCAGCTTCCAGTGGCGGTGGACTGCGCATAAGGAGAAGCCACTGAAGTTACACTACACTCTCAGCTTAGGCTTACTATTTATTTATTTTGGGGGTTGGGAGGGGGGTCAGAAGTGAGGAGCCTGGAGGAAACCAGGCGTGATGTTTACAAGACTGGTGGACAAGTGTAAATACGGAACAAAGAGCAAAGTTCTAATTAATTCCGTCTTCTGCGGTGTGGAAACCTATTACGATGCCCTTGAGTCAAGCACAGAGATACGTTACCCAATTAGGGAAATAAATTTGTTAATAAAATTGCTGAGGTCACCAGTGATTCTTTGGTGTGCCTTATTACCCTTCCTGTTTATTCATTCTGATCATCACACTGTACAGTAGTTTAAATTTATGAGTGACTAGAGTACACAGCAAGAACAGTTCACCAATTTCCTGCAATCCTTCAGGGAGCCTGGGAGGGAAGTGGTGGCTAACAAAATATATGCATGTATTGGCAAGGCAGGCCCCAGCCCTGAGAAGAAAGGCTCCCTTCGCTGGAAGCTTATACAATGCAAAATTAAATATTTTCTGGATTCTCATAGCTAATTACCATCAACTTTCCAAGATCTGCACTAACAGAAGGAAAGAGTGGCCTGGATAATAAAAAACTTTTGTTTAGTTTTGGGATACATTATATGGATTTCAAAGCACGTTAACCTCTCTAATTATGTTTGGCCGAGGAAATGACGTGATTAATTTGCATGCTCTGTGTCCATGGTGGGAGAGTTGAGTCAAAGCATGTTGAGTGGCAAAAGGGAGTCAGCTGAAAACTAAGTATTTGCTGATGGCAGAAGGGAGCCCTAAATACTGCTTTTTCTAGGCCACTTCCTTGAGAATCTGGTACCACATCAACCAAGTCCAAAGCTCCCTGGCTTAGCTTCTGATTCCTCCCCCCCTCTCAGCCCTGGGTGTTGTGGGACCCGTCTGAGGATGGGGTGGGAATCCTCAGCTTTTAGGGCTGGCCACCCATGTCACTAACTGTGCCACAGCCACTCTCCGTGGGCTGGATCCTTATTCCTGCCCATGTGAGGCCCCTCTCTCGGCACTCCTTTACCCGACGGTGCGCTTCACAAATGAGGCCTTCTTCCTCCTCTAGAAATCATTTAAGGCCCAGCTGGAATTCCCATCTCCTCTTGAAGACATGCCTGACAAAAGTACAGTTTGTTGTAAGGGACAAGGTTGACTACTGGTTTTAGACTGTTCATATAAAACTACTGGGCTCCAAGGGGTCACCGTGCTCTGGAACTTGTACAAGGCTTTGCAGATTCAGAAACTTGGCCGAATGAGCCCACCCAATTAGAGGGAATTTGGGAAGAGGGAAGAGAACAGAGAGACATAGAAAGAAGAGAAGATGATGAGTATGTATGTATGTATTTGATATCCAATCTGAGTTTACTTAAAAACGGCCACAGGGGTGAGGGAACCCTAGACAGCCAGCAACCAGCAAGTGTGTACTTGTCCTGAGCAGCTATTCTGTGCTGATCTCTTTGCTAAGTGCTGTGGAAGACCCAGCTCTTGGGAGCTTAGATTCTAGTGGAGGAAGCAGGAACACACATGAACTGACAACAAACCACACAAGTCAGTTACCAATGATACAGAGGGTTAATCTGTATAGTGCGGACGATCAGGCCTATAATTTAAGGCTGAAGAGCTTCACTGAGAGCAGAGTCATCACGGAAACTGTTGGAGGAGGTGAGACTTCATCTGGGCCCTGAAGGGTGACAGGATTGGGGAAGGGGCCGGGAGATGGTAAGCGGTTGGGAAGTGGAAGGAGGGAAAAGTCCAGCATGCTCAGGAGTCTATGGACAGACCAACCCATTCAGAAGAGGGTTTTTGTCGTTGGGAGTAGTAGAAATGAAGAACAGGGAAACGGAGTGAGCCAGATGGCGCAGACACTTGACAATCTGCTGAATAGCTCATTCATTTGCTTGTGATTTCATTAATCTGTCCTTCCTTCCTTTCTCCGTGGTTCCCTCCCTCCTCTCCTTCCTTCTTTCCTTCCTTCCATTCATCCATCCAACAAATATTTTCCCAGTGCCTGGGCCTGTGTAGGAAACAAGGAAACGTGAGGATCATGGCGTTATCCTTAAGAACCTCATGATCTAATGAGAGAGTAAAGACCTTCACATGAAAATATCATGGGTGCTTCAACAAGGCATGGGGGCCATCGGCTCAGCTATGCAGACAGACTGCTACCCAGCAGAGCAGAGGCAGTGAGGACTCACTGCCACGTGGAGTGATCACAGAGGGGGTGTTTGAGCTGTGCCCTGAAAGGGAGACAAGTCTGAAAGGTGATAAAGATGGGCAGGGATTCCACGAAAATGATCAACGTGCACAGGAATGGGGAATCAAGCATTCTGCTCAGGGAACAGCAGTGGCTTGTGATGGCCACAGGGGGAATCAACCTTGTACAGGTTGTACAAGGGACAGCGAGAGAGAGTAAGATAGAAATGGAGAAACCTCAGGACATGAGAACCAGAAAGGACCCCTGAACCTTCCACTCCACTGCTCCCTGCTGCCTGGAACACTGTCAGAGCCTCCTGGCTTGCCTCCCATCCTAGACTGGGGAGCTCTCTTCTTCTTTTGAACTTAGAAACACACAGGTATTAGTCAGGGTAGGCCAACTGATGTAACAAACAATCCCCTAATATCCGTCACTTAACATTACAATCTAATGTGGTCAGCAGAGAGCCTCTGCTCCACACACTCATCCAGGAACCAGGCTCCTTCCACCTCGTGACACCACCATCTTCAACCACAAGGCCTCAAAGTCAGACAGCATGGAGAAGGCACACCCACATTCCATGGGCAAGAACTAGCCATGTGGCCATACCCGGATGCCAGGGCACTGAGAAAAGGTTTAATTGTGTGCCTAGGAAGAGGAAATGGGTTTGATGAGAACCTAGCCGGTCTCTACTATAACCTCTTTCTCCATAATCCTCATGTCAAATTGATACCTGGCTTAAGGAGGTAGAAATAGAGACATAAAGAACAAGTGGGGGCGCGAGGGGACAGCAGGGGCCTAGCAGTGCCAGAACTGTAGGTTCTCATCTAGCTCCTTCCCCTAGCCACGTCCTCATACACTGAGTGTGCCCAGAGTGCTGGTAGATTTGCTTAGCATGTTGCCTGCCCCAGTTTGCTCATTTGGCCCACAGGAACTCTAACTTGGTCCTCAAGACAGGTGATATGGAAGAGCAACCTGCTCCTGACCTCCACCCCAGTGGCAGGGGGGACAAGGGCAGCCTGGGGGACAGTGACTCAGCCCCACCTCTGTCCCCTGGTGTCCCCTGTGTGATTGAAGAGGAAGCTAAAGAGCAGAATATCATTATAGCTTTTTCATAATGCAATGTCATCAGGAAGGCCTGGGCCTCTGGGCAGCACCCTGGCAGCCCCATCACTCTTCCCAGCCGCGTGGAGCCTTTCAGACCACGCTGGAAAGGGCAGGAAGCGGCATAATAAAACAAATGGCAAGGCGAGATCACTCATCAGCAGCTCTTCAAAATGATCTAAACTTCTGACTTTTGATTTAAATCTGCATCCTCTGTGGCCAAAAACATAAAACAGAAGATGAGGGAAAGAATGAAAATGGAGGTGTGGGTGCCAAGAATTAGAGGGGAGGGAGGGAGGGAAAAAAAGCAACTCTGGGACAATACCAAGTTGAGCAGCAGCCAGGCAGGCTGACTTGCAGCCAGGTTGGGTGCTTTTCATTATGCATTGTTCCCAACTTCTCCCTTCTGTGACTAAGCTGCCCTGAAATGGGACAGGGAGTGTGAGAGCGAATCCAAGAGCAAAATCCAGAAACCTACCTGCTCCTGATTCGCCCTTCACCCTTCTCCCTCAACCCCCTAAGGGTGGGCATCTTACATGGGCAGGGATGGGGGTGGGAACAGGTAGGGGAGGAGACCTGGGCTTGTGTTCTAATGTCGTCTGGTTTGTTCAGATTCACTGAGTGAGGGACTACTGTGCGCCAGGCCCTACTGTCAAACAGTGATAGTGCTTTAAGGCAAAAGGGGACCAAAAGTGATGGGGCTGCTACTTTAGCGGGGGGGGGGGGGGGGGGGTCTGAGGTTGGGAAGGCCCCGCTAAGGTGACAGCGACCAGAGAGCAGAGTGAAGGGAGGCAGGCCTGCACATCTTGAAAAAAGCTCATCTCCAGAATAAGGCAGCAATCTACTGCCCGTGTGACCCTTCTGGCTGCCTTTACATGGGGACATTAAATGACAAACTGCAGCAATGCAAGTCCAGACCCACTTTTTATGGTAACATATCTGGTATTGCAGCCAATCATTTCCTCCGGTTGAACGAGCTGAAAGAAGAAAAATCAGGCAATCGTGCCCCACAATACAGCTAAGTATTTAATTCCTTTTTAATGTTTACATTATTAACACCAGCATTACAAAACGATATTTTTACTTTCAAGCAATTTAAATGTGCAATTCGGCGTCTCAATTACTGGGATCATTATATTTTGAAAAACTAAAGCAGCGCTCCCTCCCCCTTCTCTCCTCCCCCGATGGTGCCTGCTTCTACAAAGAGCGATCAGGGCTCCACAAAGCCCCAGTACCCAGTTCCAAATGGCGCAAGAGGTGCAGCCCTGGCGGGGGGCTTCAATGAGCCAGGGGAGGCTGCATTCGGTGGGGAATGAGTGACAGTCGGCAGGTGGGTGTTAAAATGGTCATCAACGCCGAGTGGCTGGCACCGCAGAGCCACATTCCAGGCAGTGCCTATTAATGTGCCCAGAACCGCACTGCGTGACTGACAAGCCATGAGCCCAGACTCTGGCTCCAGCCACGCGCAGGCATGTAGGGAGCAGGTAACACAAGGCCAGAGGACCCGAGAGCTCCTGGGGAAACTAACACACACAGAAACACACCAAGCACGTGGTCCACGGCAACGACACGGCAGGGAGGCCTCACGAGGCATCTCGATGGAATGGCTGAGAACATGGGGTTCATGGCCCGGCTCTGCTGCTTACTAGCTAGAGACCCTGGCAAGTCCTTATCCTCTGTGTGCCTCGGTTTCCACCTCTGTAAAATGGGGATAACAGTGGCACTCTCTGAGAGCCCCCGTGGGGCATAAACGAGTCAATCTGTGTAAGGCGTTTAGAACAGTGCCTGGCACAGAGCGAATACTCAGTAAGTGCTGATTATCATTAGAACTCCCATCCTAAGGTAAAGAACTGCAACTCAGAGCAATTAATAACCCACCCGGGCTGGCTGCACCCAAGGCCTTTGCCACCGCCCTCCTGGAAGCCTCTCTTGCCCCTCGGGTTACTCAGATCACTCTCAAACCCAAGCCCCTCCAGACCACCCAGACCCCACTCCTGCCCCAGTCACTGTGGCCTCATCTCTCCCTGACATCATCACGTCTGATTACCTTGTTCACTTACTAAGTGAAGTAATACACATAAGCATTACCACTGCTGTTGCTGTGCATTTGCTTGGTCGTTGTCCGCCTCCCTGACAGAAAGGTGAAACCCCAGGGTCAGGCCCTCACCTGTCTTGTCCACACGTGGAAGGAGCTCAAGGCTGGATTCATGGGCGTGTGACCCGTGGAGTCACAACAGGGCCCTGCCCCCTGAAGAGCCCCATACTTGGTTTAATGCTCTGATGTTACAGTCTTGAAATTCTTAACAATTTTTTAACAAGGAGCTTCACATTTTCATTTTGCACTGGGGCCCCCACAAATTATATAGATGGTCCTAGATGAATGAATGAACAAACGAATGAATGAATGAATGAATGAGCAAGCCCACATTCCAAGCCAGGTCTGTCAGACTCCAAAGCCTCATTGCTGAACCACAAGCCACACAAGCCTCTGGAGGGAAGGGAGGTGGGGAGGGCAGCCTGACCCGGGACCACCACAGCCTGACCCAGAGGAAGATGCCCTGCTGGGGAAGGGGGGGGCCTCAGAAGGAGGCGCTGGCTTGGGTGTCCCCTGGTGTCCAGCTGTTCTCAATCTCTCACTGCACTTGGTCTCAAATAGGGTGAAAACCATCCACGGCCCCCTAATGTCACTCCTCCTCTTGCTGAAGACAGAGGGACCTCAGTCCCTGCCTCCCAGGACAGCTGTGGGCCAGCCAGGTGCTCTTCAAAGCCACAGCTGTGGTGGGGCCTCAGGAGAACCACGCAGCACAGCCCCAGCTGCCTGGAGCTTGAGAGCAAATAGACAGAATCCTTGTCCTTTGGGCCTCAGGGCAGCCACCAAAACTCTGTGGCTAGAAATACAGTTGATGGTGAGGATGGATCAGAGAGGTATTGCTGGGCTGGCAACGGGGTGGAGGCACCCTTGAGTGCCTCATTTTCCCCTCCCCCTGAGCTCTCACCCCCTGACCTCATGTACCTCAAGCAGGCACCGCATACCCTGGGTCCCCGGAGGTTCTCTTCAAGAGGTCTTTACTCTGAGACTTCAGAACAGTTCAAAGCCGTTCCCTGTTAAAACCACCCAGTGATCTTTCCTCAGATTAAACCGCCCCTTCTTCCACTCTCTCTCATTCCTGCCCTGGGCCTGGCTCTTGCCCCTCAAGGTCCCTCCATTCCCACTTATCCAAATCCTAACCATCCTTCCAGGCCTGGCCCAAATGCCACGGCCTTCAGAAGCCATCCCTGATCTTCCCCCCTACTTCCCTGAACAGCTGGAAGCAAGACTGCTTTCCCCAAACCCCCAAGCGTTCTCTAACACTTCAGCTGAAGCCCTTGTCACTCTAAATCTGTGTTCTGGTTGTGTGTTCACTTCCCTACTCAAGGCAGGCGTCTCCTGGACTCACCTTTACAAAGTAGGTGGGGCATGAAGGGAGAGGTTTTGGGGGAAGCCAAGAGCTGCATGCATGGGATGCCTGGCTAAACGCAGGACAGTGAAGACGCAGAGAGGGGCGGAGGCTTTCTCAAAGAAAATCTGGAAGGTGGGGGTATCTTTTCAAAAGAAAAATCAGGACATTCCACATGAGGATGCAGCTGGAGATGGATAAGAGAGGGCTTGGTAAAACAAAAAAGTTTTTCCAGGCTGAATCAAGTTTTTCCCAGCGGACTTGCTTAAGCTAGGAAACGCGTGCTTCCGGGAGGGCGGGGTAGCGCCCGGCCTGGGGAGGGGGCGCTCAGAAAGGGTACTAATAGGCGCCGGGGAGCGGGAGAAGAGCTGAGGAGCACTAAAGCAGGAACTGTGGCAGAGTACCAAGTGGTGGTGACACGTACAGGTGCTGTGAGGAGAGAGAAGGGTGGGGGTGCGAACCACGTGTGCGTGCTACGCGATTAAGTTCAAACACATCTTCATCGAATAACAGGTATTTACATGCAAATATATTCGCTTATGCAAATCAGCAGAGGTCTCGGAGGAGGCTTTTTCAGTCTGGAGCTTGTGCAGTCATTGAAAAGGAGAAGCAAAGCTGTCCCTGGGGTCCCCACATCTGACTCGCCCCCGGGATCTGGGCTGGTTCCAGGAGGACGGAGACTGAACGAGCTCGTCTCGCAGAGACAGGCGAGCAGCGCCCCCTCCCGGAGAGCAGCGGGGCGCCCGCGACGTCGCGCATGCTCACTCCTTCCCGCCCCGACTAGGAGGGCTGCGAGCCTCAGTGCGCAGGCGCCATCTGTCCGCGCTGACTCCTCCCTCAGGGGCGGGGAAAAGCGGGGCCCAAAATGGCGGCCAGCCGCTACCGGCGTTTTCTTAAACTCTGTGAGGAATGGCCAGTGGACGAGACCAAACGGGGCCGGGACCTGGGCGCTTACCTGCGGCAGCGGGTAGCACAGGCCTTTCGGGAGGGAGAGAACACCCAGGTGACCGGACTGTGGGGTCCGCCTGCGGCGGGGAGGCGGTTGGGGCGAGGGGAGGAAAGGACGAGGCAGGGGCGGGACCCTCGAGCGGGCCAGCGTCGGACCTGCGCATGCGCGCGCCTTGCCTCCTGGCCGCACGTGCGCGCTGGCCCCTGGTCCCCCGGGAATCGTCGGGAGCGAGGACTCCGCCGTCTCCTCGGTGCTCTCCCCTGGCTGCACCATGGAATTACTGGACACGCGTTTTAGAAGCCTAGGTGCCTGGGACCCTTCAACCTTACTGAACCAGAATCTCCGGGGTGGCATCTTGGCCTCAGTGTTTTCTCAAAGCTCTCGAGATGATTCCGCGTGAGGGCGGGGGCGAGACGCACAGCACCAAGTGTAGCGGGTGACAGTCGCAGGCTTACTCCCCTGGCACGGTGCCCTTGCCTCGCAGTGTTCTGCACTGACCGAGCTGATCCCCAAGGAGCTCTGCAGGGCCCCCGCCAAGCCTTCGTGTGCTTCCGGGGCCCCTGTACGCCCCGGCAGCAGGTTTGGGTTCTCAGCCTCCACCCCTGTGTGTGTGTGAGTGGGAGACCTACGTTCTTGCTCTGCTCCAGGTTGGTGCTGCAGCGGCTCTGGGATTCATGCATTCACATAGCACATTTCTACTGAGCGCGCACCATGTGCCAGGACCTGCGCTAGATGCTGGAGAGACAGCATCGAGTTGGACATGAGGTCCTGTCGGCGTGAAGTTTGAGTTTACATTCTAATTTAGGACATAGTAAGCAAGTAGACGTATGCAAGACAGTTTAGATAAGTACCATGATGGATACAAAACAGAGTAGCATAATAAAAGGGTAATATTAGTAACGTTAATCAGATAAGGCCTTATTGAGGAGGTGACATATAGATGAGAATGGTATGTTAGAGAACAGAAAGGAAGCCAGAGTGACTGGAGGGTAGTGAGGAAGAGGGAGTTTGCTAAGAGCTGAGGTCAAAGGAGAACAGGAGCCAGGCACAGGAGGGCCGTACAGGCTCTGGTTGGGAGTTGGGTTTTATTATAAGGCCAGGGAGAAGCCATTGGGGAGGTTTAGTCAGGGGACTGAAGTGACCTAACTTACTTTTTTAAAAAGATCACTCCAGCTGTATATGGTGAATGGGTTATAGGCGGCAAGAACGGAGACAAGAAGCCTGCTCTGGTAGCCCAGGGAAGAAATGGTGGCTTGGCTGAGGGTGGCAGCACAGCAGATGGAAGTGGCTGGATTCGGGTTGCAGTGTGAAGGTTTCGTCAACAGGACTTGCTGATCTATTGGATGTGGGGTAAGGGAAAAGAGAGGAACCTAGGACAACACCTAGATTATTTTGGCCTGAGCAGCTGGGTGGAAGATGGTGTCATTTACTGAGATGGGAAAGACTAGAAGAGCAACAGGTGGGCTGTGGGAAGAACGTCTCGAGTTTGGAGTTAGACGTGTTAAACTTGAGATGCCAAGTGGCCTGACTTCCAAGTGGAAATGTCAAGGAGGCCTTGGGATATTTGCCTGGGGTTCAGGCAAGAGCTCAGAGATATGAAATGAGATACATAGACACATAGCGTGAAGAAATGACTTGCAAAACTTGGCCATGACCTATCAAAGCAGGAACATATTTTCTTACAAGTGAGCCCAACACAGAAGCAAGCCAGCTCGCCTACTGGAGCAAGAACATGCCCAGTGGCGGCATTGTAACCAGATCGCTGATTGGGTGGAGGGCATGGATGGTGGGCATGGATGGAGTGTCCGGCCCAGGCTTCTGTGGGGAGGCTGGGGGGCTTGCACTACACTGAGGGTAGTGCACCTCACACCTTTTACAGTGCTCTGCACTTGCCCGAAGCGTAAGGATCTTGAAGGCAAGAATCATGCCTAGTCCCAACTCTGCAAGTCCCAGAGACTTTCTAGGGCCCTGCTCCCTGCTTGTTTTAGTGTGAGCTTCCTGAGAATAGGGATGGTGCTGTTGTCTTTCTCCCCCAGTTTTTAGTCTAGTTCTTGGCACATAAAAGACACTCAGTAAACGTCTGAAGGAATAGATAAATAAATGATTGGTTATGGCTCATAAGGCAGAAATCATTTGAATATAGTTGCAGACGCAGCAGAACTAGATGGAGAGAAGTAGTGAAGAGTGAGAAGGGGATATTTCTGTGTCCTGAGTTTGAGAGGTTACTTTGCGCGGGAACTGCAGGAACTGCAGAAGAGGGACCTCACCTGGTCCTGCCCACGAGGGAGCTTACAGTCAGGCAGATCCGTGAGCCACTCTGAGGAAATTCAGGCGGTGAGACCGGCCAGCAGAGAGGCCAGCAGAGGCTCGCTCATCAAGGAGGTGAGAGAGCGACGGTCACCTACTTGACTGTTAGCGTAAGAGGAGCCAGAAAAGGAAGGCAGAGCTTTGTCTTTGGGAGTTGTCATCCTCTGTCATCACCTAGGGAGATAGTTCTGATCCGTCGGAGGCCCACACAGATTTGAGTCATGGCTGCAGAGGCAAGTCATGGCTCGGTTGATGGTTGCAGAGTGGCTGATGAATGTGTCCCTGGCAGAGTGAGCCAGTGCGTCATGATGGCAGCAGGCGCATCACTCAGGACCACTGTCATGCTCCCTCATCCTCATGACACCTAAGAACTGAGTGCCTGGGCTTAGTAAATCTTTGTGATAATTTTGGGAGGCAGCAGCACCTTGCTGGAATTGAGAACAGCAACGTGAGTCACTCCCACTGACACCCCCGGACCATTTACAAAGACCTGGAGAAAGAAAGGTAGTTCTGATAGACTCCTCCTTGAGCTGGCAGCCGGCGGGTGTTAGACCCGGTTGGCTGATTGCTGTGGATCTCCCCCTTGGTTATGCCAGTTGCCAAAAAGACAGGACTGGCGGGGGTGCAGCTCTGTTCCGCAGCCTTTTGTTCCTGTAGAGGAGAGAGGCAGCAGTCGTCTTGGCCTCTCAGCTTCCTGCATCTTGACAGTAACGCTGAACAAATGCAGGGCACTCTTTTGCATGCATGATCTCATTTAATTTAATCCTCAGTGCAGCCGAGTCAGGTAGCCCTGACTATTCCCATTTTACAGGTGAAGAAACAAAATCCAAAAAGTACAACAACAAACTCGGGGGCCCTTGGAGTTCAGTGGCAGGACAAGACAAGGAGAATCAGGCCCAGCTCTCCCGGCCCGCATCTGGAGTTGCCCCCTGGCTGCCTGTCCTTCCTCAGTGGCCGCTCCTCCCGAGTTATTTCTTGTTAGAAAGGCCTCACTATCAAGCCACTCCCTTCCCCTCTTTCCCTGCTTAAACGCTTTTGGACCATGGACAGTTTGGATGAAGAACTAAACAGCTCCCTGTGTTCACCCACCTGCTTCTCTGCCCCGGGCTCTACCTCCCCAGGGTGCACGGGAAGAAACATGGTCCTCAGGTGGGACAGCAGTGCAGAAAAGCCAGATTCACGAGAAAGCACATTGATCATTCAGACTCAAAAGCGGAGTACAAAATCACTGCCATGTTCGTTCCACCTGAAAGTGCCGTTTGGGGAGTCTCCCCGTCCACCCTAAACCCACTGAGAGGGAGTGATGGTGGGAAGCAGGAACACACAACACCTCTTACACCCTCCATCCTGTTGTGCAATTTTTTTCAAGTTAATGCTTATGGATTTTACTCCCTTCGAATACAGTTTCCTGAAGAGAACACGTGTTACCTGCAGCCCGGGAGCTTAATAAAAGAATCGTGGCGTGGAGCAAGGTGCAGAACAGCTGTAATTGTTGACTTCAGTGCAGAGAAAGGAGCCGAGCCTTCTAATGAGCTCATTAGGGGCACAGGCAGCTCCCTAAAAGACCCCTGCCTGTACACTAGCACCCACTTAGCCAGCATGGGGGCAGCTCTGAGGAACAGCCTGGAAGTGCTGCCACCCAGGAAGGGCTCACCCCCCAGAGAGTTCTTGTAATTGTATTGTATCCAGGTTTCAGTAATGTTGGCCCTGTTTGAAAGGAGTTGGACTTTGAGGTTTGCAGTAATGTAAATGATATTTCTAGCTCCTCAGAGAACAGAGGTTTTATATGGTGCTGTTTTCTCTGCCATCCAATTGAGGCCCAGTCTTTGGCATTCCTCAGGGTGGCGGACAGCTAGCTCCACTCTGCGTGGCCCGCGCTGACGGCGGTGACGCCATCTCAACATTGCGCACCTGCCTCATGTGGGCCCCCTGAAGTCAAGTTTTTGAGGGATGGCCTCAGAACGGATTACGCCATTTTGTAATAATCTTGAACCCCTGCTGTGAAACAGGAGTTGTGAGCAGAACCATCTCAGAGGGAGTACAAACATCTCCATCTCTTTTCTCTGCTGCTTCTGGATGGAGCTAAAGTGAGTTCAGGCAGTGTTTAGACGAGGGGATGTGGTTTTCCTGCATGTGTAAAGATGTGGTGCTCCTCCCAGAGGGTAAATTACGGACCGCTGTCATTGGATCTCCACTTCACTCAGAGATGTTCGAGTCTGCCTGTTGCCTCCTGGACAAGTGGCGGACAGCTTTGTGAGGCCTTCGTTGTCCTCTGGTCCTTGGCCCCAACCTCTCTTTTGCTTCTCACCACATCCTGGCACATGCTTCTGCCTCAGTGAGCGTATCTTCTCATGCCTCCCAAATTGGCCATATTATAAGTGGTTCTTAACCTTTGAGAATCTAGTGCACTGTGGACACCCTCTCGCTCCCCAGAAAGCCCAGACACACAGCTTGCCAAGAATTTGCTGGTGTCCCAGCCCTTGAAGTACTCCTTGGCTCGGCTTCAGACTCTGCCTGAAACATCCTTGTCCCCCTGCCTTCTCGAGCCTCCTCTCAGGCGCTCCTCTGACTCCCATCCGCCCAGGCCCAGGTCCAGTTCGGAAGTCTACACTCCTCAGAGTGAGGGCCTCTGGCTCCCCTCACTCTGAACTGTCACCGCAGTGAAACTCAAGACCTTCACCACACCTGCCCTGCCCGCAGGCCTGCTGACCTGCTCCCACCTCTGGTCTCCTGTGACCCTGGCACTCGGTTATGCACTGCCCCGGGCCGTGTTTGATTTTTAGTGCATGCATGTCTTGTCTCCTCAGCTTGATTGACAGCTTCTCCAGGGCCAGGGTTGGGTCTCCCGTCTGTCCCTCCACAGCCCCCTGGCAGAGCACTCTCCATAGTAGGTGCTCAAGAAATAGATTTGCAATTGAATTGAAGGGAATAGGCTCCCATAACGGAAGGAACTCATTCCAGAAGTTCATTACCAAGTCATGAAAGCCTTTTTTCATAGATCCTCCTGGACTGAATCCAGCTCTACCTTAATTAGCAAAGCAATTTGCGACACCCTTTCCCAAAAGTGCTTATGCGTCCCTTTGTGTGACTAGAATAGGGGCTGCTGTACCAATTGCTGTCACCACCCAAAATTCAATTTTGAAAATCGAAAACAGTGCCTGCGGCAGTGATGTAGATTTGTATGTATAAAAGTTTAATATGGTAAAGAGAAATTTACTGACGACTGAGCAGGGGAAATGCAAAAGGAGCAAAAATAGAGCCATAAAGGACACTTTGTCAGTTGAACATCTATTTTATTCACATTTAGGGAGCAGAGCTGAATTTTTCATAATGTCCCACTGCTACCTTTTTCAAACCCAGTGCCTCTGTTAGTCCCAAAATGTCCATAATCTCATTAGGTGTGAATGCAAAATCAGGTAATTTAAAGCTTGTATATAAGAATATTTCTAGAAGTGCACAGTACATTCCATCAGGAAAACTATATTTCAAAATTCAGGAATGTTTTTGGTCGAGTCTGAATAAAGTGTAGGATCTAGGAATGTGGTGAGGCTTCTGGAATTAGACAAGTATTTCTACTGAGGTTCTTTTAAGTAGTAAGCAAGACAGTTTCCTAGTTGCCGAGCTTGGGTCGGGTGCGACTAGGAACCCAGGATTGGCCGTGGCCCTGTCTCTTTTAGGCCGTAATAACTCAGCTAGAGCCTGGCGTACCTCACTCCCGTGTCCCCTGAGCTGCTTTTGCAGCCTTATGTAGTCACCACCTCACTTCATATGGGAAGTTGGGTGACAATTTCATTTTTGGGTGCTTGGTTGTTTTTAGGGGTTTGGTTCCCTCTCAGATTATTAAGGGAGCTCCAGGCATTATGTAAAATTTCTAGGAGACTGTCTCTTTAACCCTGAGGGAATTTAAGAGGTTGAGGGAGCCCAGAGGGCCACTTTGTTTTTCCCACTCAGACCCTCTGTTGTTTGCTCTCGCAGGAGCAACGCTCTGCAGTGGTGACCCTGACGTCCCTCTTTGCCCCTTCTCTGTGCCCTGCTGCCCTGTCAGAGATGGGAAAAGATGGAAGGAAGAGGACCCCCTGCTCACCCCCTGGAGGGTACAGTAGGAGGTGGCTGAGTGGCCCTCTGGCGAATTCTCACCGCTGGAGAATTTGGAGGAGAAGCAGGAGGGGACCTTGCGTTGCAAGGTTTCTGAGGGTGGGGATCTGGCGGGAATGCAGGTTTGATCAGGAAGTGGTGTCTTGGTCCCGCGGCAGCAGTGGGAGCCCAGGAGAGAGGCGCTAGGAGGAAGGCAGGGCCTCTCCTAGGAGCTTGTTGGGAAGGTAGCTGGATGGTGGTAGGAAGGGAAGGTCCAGATGAGTGGTCATTAAGTAAAGAACGGGGGCAGCAAACGGCTGCTCACTCGGCAGAGACCAAGGGTCGGTGTCTGAGACCCGCTGAGCCCACCGTGGAGTGACGTGAGTGCCGGGAGCCATCAGGCTGAGATCAGAGGGGAGCTTCAGCAATTTCTGGTCCCTTCATTGCTTCCGTCTCTGGCCGTACCCGGCAGTCACACCGCAACTCCCATTCTGAAAATGTCCTACCCGCCATCCCTGGGCAGCCACTTATGCTGGTCCTGTGCCTGGTGAGCCTCGACTTCCTGCTCGTCACTCCCGCTCTTCCTTGGCCCCGACCCTCTGGCTGGCCTTCCCTGGCTCCCCTGGCAGCTGGAGGGGAGCCCCCAGCACCCTTCATTCCACCGTTACCGGGACTGTCCTAAGCTGTCCTCTGTCCCCCTTGGAGTTTGTGAGGGAGAGGCCTGTGTTTACTGCTGCAGCTGTTTACTGCTAGTAATAGTAAGAAAAACTAATCACCACATTCCCCTGTGTTCCAGGCCCCGGATTCAGAGCAGTCCAGGCACTACCTCGTTTATCCTCGCACCACCCTCAGAAATAGGGACTATTGTTATCTTTTCTCTTAAAGGTTAAGTTGGCCAGTATGCTTCAAAAATGTCAAGACTTGAAAGACAGAGAGGCCGAGGCGCTGCCCCAACTGAAAGAAGCAGCTACATGACTGATAAAGGCAGGAGGTGATCCTGGGCCAAAAGAATTTTTTTCTTTAAAGATTGTTACTGAGACAGCTGGCAGAATTGCACTGTGGATGATGGACTAGATGAAAGTGTTGTATCAGTGTTAAATGTCCTGAATGTGATCATTGAACTGTGGTTATGTAAGAGCGTGTCCTTGTTCTTAGGAAATACATACTGAAATATTACGGAGTGAAGGGATGGATGCCCCAACTCGCTCTCAGCTGGAGCAGAAGACAGATACAGACAGACAGAGACAGAGCGATCAAGCAAATGTGGCAACTTTTCTAAAAGTCTCAGGGGAGATTGAGTTTTTTGCCCAGCATCCCATAGCTGATAAGTGATGGTGTCAACTCAGGCCGTTGACTGCACTGCTGTCACAGCTGTGGAGGCCCAGTACACAGGGCCCAGCGTGCTGTAGGTTCTCAGTGCATGTCTTTTAAATTTATGAGTGAGCACGTGTGCACAGGCATGAAAAGAGCAAGCAAAAGATGCAATGCACAGTTTTCTGATGTTCTTCAGAACTTCGTGAGGGGGTTATTCTTCTCCTCGTGTCTTGTACCCTCTGTCTTCTGTGTGAGCTCCTGGTCTTGCATGCCCTGCTGAAGACGTAATCTTCAAAATGCTTTCCTCCCAAGAGCGTGCTGCAGAATTCTGTTCCAACTGGACTTTCCCTGGAAACGCTGCTCAGCAGGGAGTCAGAACTCAGTCACCAGCCTGGAGTTTTCCATCCATTGTTTCTTTCACCCTTAGCCCCAATCCAAATAATGCCTTTGATTATTATTCAACAAACACTGGCTCCCTCCTCAGTCCATTGTCCTTTCTTTCCTGATATGGCTGGCTGGGCATTTTCATGACTAGTGACGTGAATCCAGAGATGGATCAAGTAGAATGAAAGGACGCGGTCGTCTTTTTTGTTTGCTGTAAAGTGGGGACCTCGTTTGACACATATGGAGGCAGAAGTGGAGCTGCCTTATTAAAACGCTTAACCACTGATTTATTTATGCTCTGCCTTCTTCGAGAAAGGATTTAAATTGGAAAAAATCCATCATTTGAATTCTGGGAGAAAACATAAAAGAGAAAGTTTTGTTCTGGGGAGCTTTCAGAATTCTTGGCAGAATACTGTAAGGAACTATAGATATATCCTAGGAGGGGAAACTGAGAAGAGGTGTGAGGGAGCGTGTTGCTAGCTTCCCTGGGACCCCCAGCAGGGGCACCGCTGTCTCAGGCACCCCGAGTAATTTTCCCCTTTCTGTTCGCAAGGCCGCGGCGTTGGGGCCTTGTCCTTTCCAGCAGTACCTAACTGGACTCTCCCTCCTGGTTCTCCTCAGTGCACCTCTCTCATCCTAAAATACTGCTCTCTTCGTGTTTCCTTGTAAAATTTCAGCTGCTGTCCACTTAGCACAGATGAAAGCTCAGATGATTTTTTACCTTTCATGAAAGAATTTTTATTTAATACATTTCATATTAAAGGTTTAACTCAAAAAGCTCTTTCTTTTTCTCCTGCCAGGCTCTTTGACCTGCATGTTCAGGCCTCGGCCAGGCTGGCTGGTCAGAAGCACAGGTGGCATTCCAGCCGCCTCTGCCTTGCCATGCTGTCCCCTCCGCCAGGAATGTTCCCCTTTCTTCCTTCTGCTCCCCAACTCCTGTCATCCTTGAGACCCAGCTTAGTCTCGCATCCGCCCCGCACTGACCGCTTGAGCCCGCGGGGAGCCCCCTCTGACTCTTGTTACCCACACTGCCCCAGCGCTCCCTCTCCGAGATGGGCCCTGCCAGTGTTACGTTTTCATTGTGGTGCACAGGTCACAGGTGCTCAGTAATCATGTGTTGCCGGTTGATTGAGCGGGCTTTTCTGCAGGTTGGGGAGCTGACAAAGGTGGTTTCTGGTAGCAGGAGCTGCAGGCTGAGTTTGCTTCCCAGGAGGGAGGGCTGGGCTGCAGGCCTGCTTCCTCTGAGGGCCTCTGTCAGTGGGGTCCTCCCTCAGCTGCAGACAAGGTGGGAGGCGGGGCTGTATGCTCACTCCCTCGGGGCTTCTCTCTTTTCCAGATTGCCGAGCCTGAGGCCTGTGATCAGATGTACGAGAGTTTAGCACGACTCCATTCAAACTATTACAAACACAAGGTGAGTGAGCCGCAGTCTTTATAGCCCCAGCTCTCTGACTGCAGACGATCAATGAGAATGAGTGAAAATCTGATTATGCAATGTTTTATACAGAATTGTGGTTTTGCTACTTTCAAACGCAACCAGTAATTTCAACCAAGCTAACAAAGGTGCCTGGTAGAGGTTTTGAGGTCCCCTAAATAAGAGCTACTTATAATTTTGAGTAAAAACCATTATTTGATATGCCAGTATGTCTTCTGGGTGTGCCTGACAACTGCCGGATCTTAGACGTATTTTCCCATCCACTCTGGTGGAACTGGTACTTCCCCACACTCACTCTGGTGCTAAAGACAGGGTGATTGGGAAAGTCCCGTCAGACAGGGCTTGGCTTTTCCTTGGCCCTGACATGATGACTGTCAAATTCCATTTAGCGTGGCTTTTCCCAGGCTTGGAAAATGTCCAGTAACTCCCCAGATATACATGGCCAAGTGCCTAGCTTACAGGGAAAAGGAATTTCTTCTAAATCCTCGAAACTCAAAGTGTGGCTTGTGAGCAGCAGCACGGGCATCACCTGGGTGCTGGTTAGAAATGCAGCATCGTGGGCCCCACTCAGCCCTTCTGAATCCCAGCCTGCGTTTTCAGAGAGGGTTCATGTGCATTGAAGTTGGAGCCGCCTGGTTGAGATACCAGTGCTTGCGAGGCCAAATCTTTGACCTCCAGGTGGCGCTGCTCTCCTTGCCCGGCCGCTGGCTTCAGGCCACCCACTGCCCAGAGAAGGCCAGGGACTGCGGTTAGAGAGCAAGGCTTCCCTCCAGGATCGTCAGGTCTCAGGTTGTGCTGCAGAACTAACCTCTCCCCTCCCTTCTTTCTTCCTCCCTGGCCCGTGTGTCCAGTACCCTCGCCCCAGAGACACGAGCTTCAGTGGCCTGTCGGTGGAAGAGTACAAGCTGATCCTGTCCACAGGTATTGAAAGCACAGTTGCCTTTCCTGGTTGGTTTGCAAATGATTCTTTGGGTTTGAGTGGCCAAGGGGAATTGTCGAATAAGACAGCATTGCTTGATGGAAAGTCTTGTGGAATAGCCCAGAGGAAATTCTGAAGCTACAGGGCTCATGCCTTTTGGCCAAAGACTATGGAGAAGGTCAGAGGCATTATATAAAAAAAGAAAATCCATCTTTAGAGCTTTTAAGTTCAAGGCTGGGCAGCAGGGAACCGAGGGAATACGTGTTTGCCAAATGGAAGTAGTTGAAATCAGGATGGAAGGAAAATAATTTTATTTTTATGGTCCTAAGGGGGCTTTATAAACAATGAGGGTTTTAATTGAAACAAAAAGCCATTCAGTAAACGTGTATGGGAATATCCGCCTAAGAGTTCTCCAACCCAGGGGATGTGGTCTGTGGGTTACATACAGGCTTAACTAGGTAGGTTGGAGTCATTGGTTACTCCAATTAACCAGGAAGGAAATACCCTGCCTAGGCCACTCCCTCCTTGCTTCCCCATCTCCATTGTCACCGAAGGGGGAGCCTGGGTTGAAGTCGGCAAGTTCTGGAAAATTACTATTTTTAATGCCAAGGATACTGTATACAAAAATAGGCTAACCTTTTCTGGGAAGGCATCATCCTGAAACATTCACCTTCTGGTACTCTAGAAATTTCTCTTTCCTATTCTTGTGGCAGCTTTCAGGAACTAAGTGTTGGGGATTTGGCCTTCTAGAAAGCTCTCATGTTCTGAGCAGATTAAAACGTGGTAGTGTCACCTGCTATTGTGTCTCAAGTCTGTTCCTATTTTTATTACAGAACTCTCTGGAAAACTGGGGTAGAGATATTTTGGCCAGGCAGAATCACTTTATTGGCAATTAAAAATATATATATATCAATTTATTCCCATGTCTGTGGGCCCATGTAGTTACCAGCATTAATGCACAGTGTCATTGTGAGGGCCTTGGAGAGTTTGAGCCAAGTTTGAACTTGAAATTCCAAGTGAGAAATTAGAATGAAGCTAAGTTGCAGAGGCCCGAGGCTCTGGCCCCTTGGTTAACCCTCTGTGAGTCGGGGGGAAGAGGCCGCAGCGGACGAGGGGAGCTGGAAGGCTCCCAGCCACGGGCCTGGGCTGCAGGTTGTTCTGGCTGGGAGTTCAGCCCCAGGAAATCTGCTGATAATTTGTTCTCAGAGCAAGCCTCCTGTTTTTGTTGCGACTGTGTGGAATAAGCTTACCGAACATTTCCTCTGACGGGGCAAGAAAACACCTTGCCGTGTTTGTAGTGAGAGGATTTGAGGCCCTGGCGAGTCTGCAGTGTGGCCGCAGTCTGGGTCCCGAGTGTGTCCATCCCGGGCTTGCGGCCACGGGAGACTCTAAAGGAGGCCTCATGGCTTACAAGTGGACAGGGAACCCTCCGCGTCTGAGTTTGTGCCCCACCAGAGAACCTGGACTTCTGGAAAAGTCCCCGGGTGGGATGCTGGGCTTATGGCTTGTGGCTGAGGCACAGTACATGTCCTAATTCAGTCAAGAGCCCACTGACAATAATGTAAGTTACCTTTTTGTTCAGAAAAGTTACTCTTTTTCTCCAGAAATTTTGTTAATAGATGAAAATCCAAGCTATGAAACTGAAATATTACGTGAAAATCTAAATTTAAAACACAAGTAAAAGTAGGTATCAGAGAACTTGAACGCTAGAGAGACTTTAGACCGGTAGTTTTCAACTGGGGGTGATTTTGCTCCCAGGGGACATGTGCAGTGGCCAGAGACACTTTGAGTTGTCAGAGCTAAGGGCAGGGGTGGCACTACTGGCATCTAGGCTGTGGAGGCTGAACATCCTACAGTGCACAGGGCAGCCCCACAACAAAGAAGTGTCTGGCTCAAGAGGTCAGTAATGGCAAGACTGAGAAGCCCTGCTTTGGCTCCTTTGGACTGTGTGCGTGTGCGTGTTCGTTCTCAGACAAGGGCCCCACTGGCTCCCTCCAGCTCCCTGCTGCCTTCATGGCGGTGACGATGGCCACATTTTCTTGAGTGTGGTCCAGGTGCCAAGCAGGTGAGTGCCACTAGTTCCTTTCATTCCCACAACTTCCGAGACAGGCGTTTTTATCTCCACTTGACAGAGGAGGAACCCGAGGCCCAGAAGGTGAAGACATTTGCTTAAGGGGACCGGGACCCACTGGGGAAATCTTGGGCAGGGATTCGGGCCCAGGTCCATCTCACTCCCTGGGGCCTGCTCAACTCCACAGCAGGTTGCTTAAACTCCCTCTGCCTCAGTTTCCACATCTGAGAAATGGAGAGAGTAAGGTCTGTGCAGTGCAGGCCAAGTTTTGAGAGAAAGCATCTGGGCCTGTGGGTTGTGTGGCTGACACTGCAGTGCCATTTCTTCACCCACTCGGGTGTAGCAGGGCAGTGAGGGCCCTGCTTAGATGCTGACTGATGCTTCGATGTGAGCAGAGGCCACTGTGAGGCACAGTCCTAGTCAACCAGTGCTCAGTCCACACCAGCAGTTATTTTTCTCTGACCCTATCTGTCTTGCTTATCAGAAGTTGGGTCTCCACTTCCCCTTTTCAGGAACACACTGAAAAGCGAGGCAAGCTTGTATGGCCAAAGCTCCTTGGGGCCAAGCTACATAATCAAATTTCAGATCAGTCTCTTTCTTTTTTGCCTTCCCCTTTTGCAGACACCCTGGAAGAGTTTAAAGAAATGAATAAAGGCATGTGGAAGAAACTGCAGGAGAAGTTTGCCCCCAGGAGTCCCGAGGAGAAGCCTAAGGCCTGGGCTCGGGCCTTATCTCGCCCACGTACCTAAGCGTGGAGTCCTGTATGTTGCCATCATAAATAAAACCGCCCTGATTTCCCCTGTCCTTGCAGTTTGGGAATCTCATCTAGCCTCCACAGAAAGGAAGTCCTTGTTGCTCTAAAGAAAGCTGCAGCCTGAGCAGAGATGCCAGTTGAGCATCTGCCCTGCCCATCAGCCAGGGGAGGGAGGCCTCCCAGGGAGAGGAAGCGTGGGTCTCGTCTGGGCCTGAGAAGGGAATGTGACGGGGCCTCTGGGCAAGGTGCTTCCTGCACGGCCACAGGAGCCCCACCTTGCCAACAGGGGTCTGGCGGCTCGTGGCAAGACTCTCAGGCTCCCTTTTGTTGTAGGAGCTCCTGGAAGATAGCCAAAAATAGCAGTAAATACCGAAGAAGGCATCCTGTTGCAAACAGAAAGCAGCAGGAGGTGGTATGGCAGATGAGAAAAAGCCTGCTTGGCCCTCATTCCTACTGACTCAGAAGGATGGAGCTTGGTCCTCTGCCCCTGACCTTGCAGAAAACCCACGTTCCAAGTTGACTTAAGGGACAGAGTGGAGCCACAGACAGGCCTTGGCCAGGTGGGGCCTCAGGTTGTGGTTGGCTTCAGACCTATGGGCAGGTTCTGTGGGAGGCCACAGGACAGAGGCCCCCTGGCAGGGACACACACAGGGTTACCTTATTACTCCATGGAACCTTAGCTCTTAACTAGTAGACATTACATTCCCTACTTGAGCTTTCTTCTGTCAAGAAGAGAGCTGAGAGGAGGAGTGGGGCAGGGCCAAGAGCACCCCTCCCTGGGAAGAAGTGGAAGTGGGTTCTTAACCTCGTTTGTACCTAGACTCCTCATGATGTTTTGAAATGCACATGATGAAATACACAGGATTAGACAAAAGCCAGTTATACTGAATACAAATCTGAACAGGGACCCCTGGTCAAGAATCACTTTGAGACAGGATGTCACTCAGCATCTCCAGAGAGGCAGAGCCTGGACCAGTGGCCAAGGGCTTGTATTCCATGCTCTACCAGCATGCCACGTTACCTCACAGCCCTTGGGGGGTACAGGAAACAGCATCCCCCTCTAATGGACTAGGTTTCTATTAATTTATTTAAGGCAGTTAACATATTAGTTCTAAGGCCAAAGGATGTGTAAAACTTTACACCAAAAGGAGAAAAAACAAACAGTCAAAAACCAGCCACTCAAACACAGCCCAGTTCTATCACCTGGGCGTGTGACTCCTCCCCAGGAGGCCCAGGAAGAGGCAGATCCCTGGAGCAAGGCTCTCCATCCTCGGGTTACAGTCTGGCTGGGGCCATGCCAGAGAGGGTGGCCCTGACACGGACGGTGAGGTCTACACTGTCTACAGCAGATCTGAGCACGGAGGGAGCTCTGCGGCCACGGCAGGGCTGAGCATAGCACCCGTGAATAAGTTACGTAAGGAAGCCTTAAAATGACTGGCAACTGCATTGCCGCACCCCTCCCGAGGCGGGCAGTGTCCCGACTGTAGTGCTTGAGTAAAGAGGTGACCCCATCTTAATCACCCACAGGAAGGAATACGAAGGAATGTCAGTTACTGCTTTAAGGGACAAAGCAACAGTCCTTCAGAAGAACTTATCTTCCTCTAAAGTGTGAAGGTAATAAGCTGAGTCCCGGTGCGTTTCTGCGTCATTTTCAGGGCTCTGGGCAGCACTGTCAGCTCTGGCTCCCCTTTCCATGCTGGTCAGCACCTGGGTTGGCACCAGGCTGTCTGGCACAGTGGGAGCTAGAGGCTGGGTGAGCACCTGGCCTCGAGAGGCTGGCGGGCTGGCTGGGCCACCCAAGGGAAGGGACAGTGTTCCCAATCACAGCTCTCCAGCGACGGGCATCCTGTCAGGGCCCTCGATGGCTCTCCTCAGCGGCTCATGCAGTTCTGGACGTCAACAAAGCCCAGGCGCTGCCTGCGCTTCCGCTGCTCCGTCATCTAGGATTAGACAGATGCCAGCAGGTCAGGTCAGGCCGCCCAGCACCCCCTCTCCATGGGCACTGCCGAGGGCTGGCACCCACCCTCCCCCACGGACTCAGCTGCCATTCCGCACTGGCAGCAGGCCAAGGCTCCTCAGGGTGCAGCAAGGATGTCAGGCTAAAACCCTCTTCCTCAATTAGTGTGTCACAAACCCCTGATTTGGTGCAGCTGGAAACTCACTCCACCTAAAAGAGGGGCTGCCGAACCTCATTTAGTCACTGCCAGATGGAGAGGAGGATGCTCTGGGCAAGAGGGGATCTTGAGAAGCGGGAGGATGCCTGACCTGCCCTGTCGCCAGTGAACCCCTCCGAGGGACTCCTAGCAGCTGCCAGAGTAAGGGGAGGGCCCCACACACCTAAACCAAGGTCCCCCTGGGCCGTGTGTCTCAGGGGCGCAGGGATAGGGGCTGCCAACCCTGGGTGTAGCTTTCCGCGGAGAGGAAAGTGTGTTTGGAATGTGTCTTCCACCCCAGACCCAAGAAGGAGGGCCAGCAGGAAAGGGGCGGGGCATGAAGGCCCCAGTATCCTCTCCCTCCACCCCCGGGACTGAGGGTGCCCAGTGTGGGACCCTAAGGGCAGGGCCAGGACAGGGCTAGGGTGCACACCTGCTCCTTGAGCTCGTTAAGCTGGGTAGTGAGGTGGGACACCAGCTTCATGGTGGAGTTGAGCTTGTCCTGAAGAATCCGGATCTCGTTCTGCTCCCCCTCCCCCTCGTTGCTCACTAGGGACATGGCCCTCATCCGGGGGAACCAGTCCAGGTTCTTGTTCTGAAAAAGATCAGCAGGATGAGCAAGCTTGGGCCCAGCCTCGGAAGGCCCCGTTTGGAAAAGCAGTAATGTGGGGGGAGCCTCCTGCCACACCCTTGACAGAATTACTCCCCCGGGATGCGTCATGGGAAAATCTGAATTGACCGGGGTCCTCGCCGGGCCAGAGCAAGCTGGCAGTGAACCCTCTGTGGGCGTTAAGGCCACAGCACTGTGACGGGCTGACTTCCGTTAGGCGGCCTCACTGGTATCGGCACCATCTGTTTACTCTCATAACACCCTGCAAGGGGTGGAGGGGAGGCCTCTGCGCCCAGACCCTGAATCTCCTTCCTTCCTTCCTCCCCGCCCCGCCATGCACGCCCCATGCCCCAGGAAGATGCGAGTCAGACAGATGGCACACTGAGGGAGCCGGAGGCTCTGCTGAGGATGCCGGCGTCTGACACATCTGAGAGGCAAAGCCATGTTTCCTGGGACAGAGGAGTGGGGAGGGGGGCCACCAAGCAGTTTTCTGTTTCCTTGTCACAAGCTGTGAATTCTCAGACCAACAGATAAATCTGTACTCAAAGATCAGTTCAAATTACAGACTTAAAAAACAAATAGAACTCCCTTTTTTTTTCACTAAACAGTCTTTCCTTTTAGCCTGCAATTTATCATTGTGCAGTAATGTGAAGATGCGCTGTATTTGACGGAACTGATGGGCTTCCTGTCCCCCAAATGCTGTAAGACCCTTTTTTATTAATCACTGCCTTCACTCCCTTCATTACTATAGAAATTGGACAGAGAATAAATTTGATTCCTCGTAAGTCTGAGAGCCTAAAGTTTTTCCGGGCTCCCTCCAAGCCTGGGACCATCCAGGCTTCGGGAAGCTGCCCTTCCTGTGCCCAGGTCAGA
This sequence comes from Equus przewalskii, assembly GCF_037783145.1. Lineage (NCBI taxonomy): Eukaryota > Metazoa > Chordata > Mammalia > Perissodactyla > Equidae > Equus > Equus przewalskii. The sequence goes on along the minus strand of NC_091849.1, from coordinate 34,319,087 downwards.
AAAGTCTCCCTCAGAATGGTCCACAGAGCAGCGGCCACCGGCAGGGCCTGCCCTGTTCCCACGCCTCCTCGGCATCATGTACCCACGGGCCCAGGGACACCAGGGATGTCCTTTGGGGCTGATGGGTTTGCCGTAGGCTTTTTCTTGACAACAGAGCTTGTGCAGAAGAGTGTGGAGCGTGGGGTACCCTCTGCGGCACAGGCAGCTGGTAGGGCTCCGGCGTAGCTGAGGGCTGGCTCCAGCGCTCCTCCACTCCCCTGCTGGCCTGTCAGCAAGTGTCCACCCGGGCCAGTGCAGGCCGACGCGGCCGCTCCTCCCAGGGCCGCACCTTGATCATCTGGGCCACGTAGCTCTCAGGCCCCGTGTAGTCCGTCTTGTTCTTCACGCGGACCAGCACGATGAAGTACAGGTAGTTCCACATGTTGTGCTCGAACTTGATGTGCTCCTCGAAGGACACGGTCTTGTTATCAAACTTATCCCTCTCCAGACCTGAGGATGCAGAGGGCAAGGAGGAAGCCGTCAGCAGCCAAGAGCCACTGTGGGGTCCCCCAAGGGGGCAGACACCGCCTCTCGATGCAGCGGGGACATGTCATCTGTTCTCAGGCTGAAAGGTCTGATGAACGTGCGTGACAGCCACTCTGAGCTATTTAGGTCACTTCTATTTAAAGCACCAGCCACTTAGCCGTGGAGATGCCGCCCTGTCACACTGCGGCCCGCCCCAATGGCCGCTAAGGGCCACAGGAGCAAATGCCAGAATTCCCAGAACCCGGGGGAGCAGGGAGAGCTGGAGAAGGGATCTCCCTCCAGGTGACACCGGCTCCTTAGCCTGCAGTGGCTGGAGAGAGGATAGCCCTTCACACCAGGGGTGGGAAAAGCCCTGGGCTGGAACTAGAGGCTTGAGCCACCAACTGGGCTTCAGTGTCCTCATGTGTAAACCGATAGGGTTTAAAGGAACGGGCTCTGACGCCTTTCCCGCTCCCTCCTGCTACTCCAGGTTCAGGCAGGGTCCTGTTCTCCCAGTTCTGGGTGAGCAAACAGCCATCAACCAACCCAGGGCAGTGTTCCGCAGTGGCCACAGGAACCTGGGCAGGGCCAAACTGAGGCTGCCACAGCCCAGACAATGTCCCAGTCCACAGGCAGCCCCAGCCCTGCGGCAGCCTCCGCAGGACAGGGACCAGGCCTCACCACAGATAAAGCACGTGGTCTTGAGAATCTCCTCCTTCTTCTGCTTCTCGCTACGCAGGTCGGCAAAGGTGTCGATGATCACCCCAAAGATGAGGTTCAGCACGATGATGATGACAATGAAGAAGAACAGGAGGTCGTAGACCACACGGGCCGGGAAGAGAGACTCCTACAGGTGTGGGACAGGGAGGCTGGGCCCAGGAGTCCCCTAGTTCACCAGCAGGCAGGACTTGGGCAGGGGGCGTTGGGACTGTGGTGGAGGGGGCCCAGCCCCCAGCAGAAGGAAACAAGGGCCTCTGGCTCTCAGGCCCCTGAGGATGGTAGGGCAGACCCAACCTCACTCTATGCAGCGAGAACTGCAACCACAAGCCCCGGGTGTGGATTAGCAAAGAGCGGACTCAGAAAGGAGACCAGCAGGGATGAAGCTTTGTAGAAGGAGACTGGTGTGGGGAGCTAAGGCCGTGGGTCTAGGCTGTGTCTGCCCCTAGCTTTTGGTTAGGGCAAGAGCCAGCTGTGAACTTCCCTGCCCCGCCCTCAGGACGCCTGGCCTCACATGTTCTAGAAACCCTCTGTCTGGCCAGGGAGGCGACTCACCCCCATGGGACTAGGGACAGACCAACATTCTGGGAATGCTGGGCTGCCTGAGCCAAATCCTGAGGCCTCCTTATGAGTCCAACTCAGCTTCCCCACTCTGCCCTCCCCCACTGTGGGCTGAGCTCTGCCGAACAGATGAAGCCAGTGTGGCCCTGGGATGGCCTGCTGTCTGACTCATGCCTTCCCTAGTCGGGGCAAAGCTTGGTTGCCAGGGTCTTTCCTTAGAGCATCAGTGAGCTGGTGGGGACAGCCGGGCTGGGGACAGCTCAACAACAATGTGACTGCGCACTGACTCGGTAGGAAAGCCGGAAAAGGGGGATACAAGTGGGGAGGCAGGGTTGGAACACCGAAGATGGAGGGAGGCCAAGCGACTCTGCCTGGTCATGATCTGAGGACAGGACCCTCACCGTCGCTGACCTGGCCAGGGCTTGGGCCATGCGGATTTGGGGGTGGGGCAGGGGGTACTCACATCTTTGGAAGGCTTGCGGAGAATGTCGCCCACACCACCACCATTGCGCAGCCCGTGGTTCATGACAGTGACGATGCACATCAGCAGAGTGTCACAGGCCCGCTCCGTGCTGTCCAGCTCCTCGTCCTCTGCAAGCAGAGCATTTGCTCATACCCAGGCCAGGCCACTTGTCTCCGCCCCCACCCCACCTGGACTCCCGAGACACATAGCCCTCACCTTCCAGGACCTCAGGCACCGAGACCCCCGAGGCGCATTCCATCTTGTCCCCACTGCACGTGCCCACAAATGTGGCAGCTCCATGTGGCATCCCCAGGGGGTTGGCTGGAGGCAACACTGACAAAGTCACCAGGAGCTCTAAATGTCTGGCCTTATCATCCCCATGGTTGTGTCTCCTAACATCCCCTCACTCCTTCTGGCTACAAAGGAAGGGTCTTCACGCCCCTACCCACGCTGGGCTGTGCCCTAGGGCAGGGAAGGGGGTCTGCGTCCTCAACCCCAGCACACAGGTAGCCCCCGCAAATACTGAGTTAAACATGAATGACAGGGTCTGCAAGCAAGTGGCTCCTCAGGGAGCCAGAGACCCAAGGCTCTCCCACTCCCTCAGTCTGTCCCAGGAAGGAGGGGGCAGACTGGTGTGAGCTAGACCTCCCCAGAACCCAAGAGGAGAAACTGAGGCAGGGAGCCAGGGATAAGCACTTCCAGGTCCTGGTCCTGACGCCAGTCACGTGCACAGGCCCTCGCATCCCCACACCCGCCAGGAGAGGAGCCCGGACCTCTGGAGTGGTTGCTGGGCAGCCGGTCGACCTCAAGGATGAAGTCATCCTTGAGGAAGAGGAAGCCGACGATGGAGAAGAGGTAGACCAGGATGAGGGCCAGCAGGGCAGTCAGCAGGATGGAGCGGCCATTGCGGGTCACACTCTTGATGACGTTGAACAGAGTCTCCTCACGGTAGATGAGGTCGAAGAGCTGCAGGGCAGGGACGGGGCCTTGAGGGGCTGGGGACACTGCTGGACCAAAGGGCCGTGGTCCCAGTGGTTTCCCACAGCCTCCTCCAGCAGGGTCTGTGCTTAGGCAGGTGTAACCAGGCCGGTAGGCCTGTCAGGCGAGGCGGCTTCTCGGAGGAACCTGGGTTCTAAGGCCAAGGAAAGGGAGGGGCCTAGGGGATGGCGTGAGGGGTCGGATGGGCAGGCGAGCACCACACACGAGCGAGAAGGATGGCCAACTCTTACAGTGCGCTTGCTTCATGCCAGGACACACTCTATGTGATGTCTGTGCATTAGCTCATTTCATCCTCACAGTTATTCTAGAAGGTAAGTGCTATTAATTATCTCCGTTTTACAGTGGGGAAACTGAGGCACAGGACAGTTAAGAAACAAGCCCAAAGTTACACAGCTAATAGGGGCCACACTGGGATGCAAACCCAGGTGGTCTGGCTCCAGAGTCTAGGCTTGAACCACCACTGTACGAGGGAGATGGGTCAGACAGGGGCCAGAAGTGGCCATCAGGGACTTGAAGGCCAGGCTGGAGTCAGGCGGAGGACAACTCTGGAAATCCACTCCTCCCGGCCCAGCAGCAAGAGGACTGGACAGAGAGACCAGCGCTAGGGAACTGCTGGCAACTCGCAGGAAGCCCCAGCTGCCCTGCACCTCCGCCCTGCCTCAGCCACAGCGGGCCTCACCAGGATGCTGTAGAAGAGCTCGTGCACAAAGAGGCCCAGGACACTAGTCAGGATGTAGCCCACGTGGTAGAGGAACTCCATGTCCATGACCATGGCCTTGTAGCCCCGGATGAAGGTGCCACGGTTGCCCACGAAGCTCACCACGAACACTATCTTGTTGGTCAGCTGGGGGCAAAGTACAGAGCCCGGGGGTCAGTAACCCACCGCCCACCATGAATCTCCACTCCCTGTCGCCAGGCCCACCCAGTGCCCAGCCCAGAGGCCCAGCCCTCAATGGAATGTCAGCCCGGCAGGCACAGCATTAATGAAAGTGCTTCCAGAATTGCATCAGGCCCCCGGGCCTAGAACAGAGGAGAAGCCCCATGGGTCCCTCTGCTTCAGGAAGACAGTGAGACACAGAGGAGGATGGTCAGAGAAGAGCGCCCTTGGCCTTTATGGGGATGGGGTGACTTATGAAAAGACGCCCCCTTGCTCAAGGCACTTTTTCCATCTGTCAGGAAATCATCACAATAGACAAATCTTTGATGTCTACAATGCGAACAGTGCCTTTGATCAGTGCACAACTACACCGTGTGCACAGCAGCCCTGAAGCTGGTGCTCCAAGGTGACTCCCAGCTGGCTGGCTGGCTCTGAGTGCCTGCTGACCCCAGTTGTCCAGGGAGATGGAGGCGGCACAGAGTGGTTCCAACTGCAGGTCTAGAATGAGCTGAGGATCCCAACCCAGGTTGAGGGGGATGGAGCAGAGCAGTGGCTGCTGGGAGGCAGCAGGCCAGCTTCAAGTCCAACTGTGTGATGAGCATGGGGGTGGTTTGGGGTGGGGGCTCCCTCTGGCACTCACGTTGAGGGCGCCCAGGATGTTGAGCGTGGGCCCAATGCCCAGGTAATAGATGGAGCGCAGGATGAGCGCCACGATGAGGGGGCGGATGCTGTAGCGCTTGGTGAACAGGGCCGCGATGGAGAAGCAGATGAGGATCCAGAAGAGCAGCGAGATGAGCGGGGAGCCGAGCACACCTGGGGCAGGGGAGCAGGGAGGAGTGTGGCTTGCTCAAGCTCACCACAGCCCCAACAGACCCCAAGAAGCCACCCCTTCCTGGAAGCCTTCCCTATTAAGTTCCTGGTCACCTGGTGTTAGGGCCCCCCAACCACACCTGCATCTCTAGGCCTGTGGCAGGAGCCCCTATCCAGTTGCTGCTGTTACATCCAGCCTCTGGCTCGTGCACACACACACAGTCTCCCGAGGTCAAGGACCCCGTCTGTCCCGCTGGACCACACCTGTCTCCCCATGATGGGGTGCAGAGCCCAGAGGGCAGCACAGGACTGCTTCTCCCCACTCTGCATCTGTCTGGTCCCTGAGAGCCTGACTGGCCCCAAGGCTCTGCCCAAGCCTGAGGAGGGGGCATGGGGGGCCCCAAGGCGCCTGCCCACCAGCCCTGTGTCCTGACCTGTGGACGCGCCCTCCACGTATGGGTAGAAGAAGGCGATGATGATGTTGATAAAAACCGCCAGGTTGAAGGAGATGCTGCCCCACAGGGTCATGCGGCGGGAGAACCAGTAGATCAGCGGCATGCCTGGGGGGAGGGTGGTGGGGGCCAGTGTCAGGGAGCCCCCGATTAACACCTCTGCCCCCCCGCCCGCACAAGCTCCAGACCCCCTTCAGGAGGAAAACTACTTGAGGCGGAGGTGGGGGTGGGGCGCCCACCAGCAGGCGAGGAGGCATCAGGGGGCAGCGGTGAGCAGCTCCAAGCCCCAGCCCACCCTCCCGCCCCGCGGTCCTCACTGCGGAGCTTGCGCTGCCACTCCATCTCGTTGTGCAGGAAGGACGACTGGTCAAAGAAGTCGCTCACTTTGCTGCCCTGCTCGTCCTGCTCGGTGGTGGTGAAGAGCCGGTGCTTGGTCTCCTCTGTCAGGAACTGGCAGATGCCAGGCACCGGGAACACGATCTGCTCCATGCTGCGGTCCTGCCGCACGATCTGGGGGCACACAGGCACATGGTCACACCTGGGCCGTGGCCACCAAGGGCCAAGCTCACAGCCCTGGTTCACTGGCCCCTGACCCTCAGGCCCCACCTCAATCTGGGACGTGTGGTTCTCGTAGTAGGCTAGCGGGTCCTCCTCCTCCTCCTGTGCGGGCGCTGAGGACTTGAGCATCTGCGACAGCTGCTTGTTGTTGAGGCTGAGCTGGGGGTGGGGACGGCGCTGAGGTCAGCCCAGCAGCCCCCCACCGCTAGGCCTGCACCCAAGCCCCACCTGCCGGGCATGAGCCCAGCTCTGAACTATGCCCCAGCCAGTGACTCCCCAACCAGACCAGACCCTGCCCAGCCCAGCCCAGCCCAGCCAGGACCCAGCCCCAAAGTGGGAGGGGGGTAGCTGGAGAGCCATGTCCGGACAATCCTATAGGACAGTCAGCACCCTCCGCAGTTCTGTTCAGATGCACCCTACGTCCTCCTTCAGGCTTCCAGACCCACCCCAGCCTTGCTGCCCCTTCTAAGCCCTGGTTTCACCCCTAGCCACCAGTCGGGCTCCGCCCGATAGTCCTGAGTCCCGCCCCGAGCCCCGCCTCCCAATTCTAGCCCTGCTCTCCGATCGTAGCTCTCAGGTTCAGGCGGGCCCTCGGGCCGAAGCTCCGCCCTGAGCCCCCGGCCCCGCCCCTTGGCTCATGCTGGATTCCAAGCAGCTCTCAGGCCTCAGCTCTGCCCTCATCCCCAGCCCTCGGGCCATAGCCCCGCCCTCAATTCCCAGCCTGCCCCCCAGATACTAGCCCATCCCATCTCCAGCCCAGCCACGCCCCTGTCTAAGTCCCGCCCCACTCCCAGCCTGGTCCCCGGGCCCACCATGGAAGAGATGCCCTCAGCCTCCTCCTCTTGGATGCGCTTCACGGGCTTCAGCAGGTGCTGCAGCTGTTTGTTGTGCCTGGAGAGCTGAGCGAGAGGGCAGCGCAGGGTCACGGGGCGTGGTCGCCGGGGTGGGGGCTGGGGGGCATGGCCGTGGGGGGTGGGGCCGTGGGGTCGGGCTGGTACCTGCAGCGCCAGGATGTAGATGTTGTGGCCCACCTCGCGTGGGCTCACCTCCGAGTTCTCCCGCTCCTCCTCCTGCAGGTAGGCCTTCTTGATGACGTCCACCTGGCGGGGCAGTGCCTGCTCGAATGCCTCTTCCCGGGGCGTGGGGCGGGCTGGATCCTAACCCCCATCCCCACACACCCCACCCTGCCACACCCTCCCACCCGCCCGCCAGCCCAGCCTCACCAGCTCCTGGGGCCGCAGGCTGATGAGGATGCGCTCAGCGTTTTCACTGTCATGCCGGCTCTCCATCAGAGCCAGGAGCAGCTTGGAGGCATTGTCCTGGGGGAGTGGGAGACAGGCCAGTCTAAGGGCCCCCATCACACAGCCACAACCCCCTCCACTGACTACTCTGTAATAGTCTCTCCCCGCCCACAAGATGTCCATGGCCTTCCCCACTCCTGCATATCCAGCCCCCCTGACAGGCCACCTTCACCCCACCCTGCAGCAGCACGCTCCACTCCCAGACAGCAGACATGTACACGGGGGCCCTTGGATAAACCCAGACCCCGTGTGCTTCCAGACTGAGTGTGTTTGCTCACACATTCACTCATGTGTACACTCATGTGTACTTATAAGATGCACATATTACACACATGCAACCCACACACATCACCACATACTTGCACATGTGGTGCCCACATCACACACACCAGTACGCACACTCAACATGTCACATGCATATGTGACACGCTCACAGGCACACCCATGCACGCTCACGCGGGCGGCCACGGCCCCACCTTGAGTTGCAGCACCAGGTCCATACGGTACTTGCACAGGGGCCCGATGTCGTTGAGGATCAGTGCCGTGATGATGTCTATGCCGTTGGACTCGTGCGTCACAATGCAGGTCTGGCAGGAGGCAGTGGCGGACACGGGGCCCAGGCCCCTCAGAACCGTGGTAGCCGCAGCGGCCTCAGTCTCTCCCCAGCCCAGCCTGCCCCGTCCACCCACACATCCACGCTGCCCCCTCAGCGGCTGCTCCACCACCCCAACGCTCACCTGGTTCTCGTGGCAGGGGCCCTGGCAGTACTCGGTGAGGGTCTCCAGGGTCTGGGTGACCAGCCCCACGTTGTCCTCGTTGATGTAGAGCCCTAGCAGCCCCAGGCCACCCGTGGTGCTGCCGCACATGATGTCCAGGAACTGCAGCGTCTCGCACACCAGGTTGTAGTTGGTTTTGTTGTTCTGACAGCGCAGGAAGTTCTGCAGAGCACAGAAGGGGTGGGCGTGGCGCACCTCCAGCGGGGAGAGGCCGGCCTGGGACCACGATCCTGCACATGCAGGGGTGGGGGAGTTGCCAGCCACATGGCAGTGGTGTCCAGGCCACATGACAGGCAGACAGCAGGGGTGCGTGGCCGGATGGCAGGAGTGGGGTCCCCATGCTAGCTGGATAGCCGGGGAAGGGCAGGCGTGCTGGGTGGCCTCACCTGCAGGTCCCGGTTGTGGTTCTCGCACAGCAGCTGCAGAAAGCGCAGGATGGGCTGCATGATGAGCACGGACGTGCCCATCTCGTTGCTCTGCACGCGCTCACCCACCTCGTGCCCCCGGCGCAGGCTGGGGCCCAGCGAATAGCGGGATGGGGAGCCAGGCATCGAGAAGGAGGCCACACGGCCTGCGGGGGGAGGCCTCGTGAGGCTGGGGCTGCTAGCAGCGGCCAGACTCTCGCCCTCACCCTATGTTCCCACATGAGCCCCCTGACTGCACATTGTGCCTTGCACCCCAAGCCCTTATCCCTGCCCGACTCCACCATCCTGTACCCTCTGACCCTGCCCAGCACCCCCATCCTGTCCCTTGGGCCCCCGGCCCCACCCCTGACCTTTGATGGTGGGGTCTGCTGGCTCCCGGTCCTCCCGCGGCTGGCTGCCCAGGTCGCTCATGTTGACAGCCACTGTGGACTTGGTCTCCTGCTGGGCCCGCTTCATGCGGTCATGTAGCACCTTGAAGAAGCGCTCTGACTTCTTGTCACTTATCATCAGGTTGTAAAAGGATTTCTGGGGTGGACAGAGAGATGGGGCACAGCCTCAGCACAGGGCCTGGCTCAAAGCAGCCCTTGGTAAGGCCCTGGAGGAACTCTGTCCTGTGCTGCAGGGACAAGGATGGGGCCCAGATGGGCCACCAGACATGCCCAAACCAGACTGAGGCTGGGGGAGACAGAGACACCCCTGTGCCCTGTCGCTAGGCTGGGTGGGGGCAGTCAGGACTGTCAGAATGGAGGGGCCAGGCCTGTGACTGCGATGCTGGAGGCCTGCACCAGTGTCCTGACCGCCTCCTGCGTCTGCCCGTGGCCCCACGTCTGCTCCCCACACAGCGGCACAGGCATCCCTTTGGAGTCTAGGGCACATCCCTCCTCTGCTCAAAGCCCTGCAGTGGCCCCATGTGGCCCAGAGGAAAAGCCGGGCCTCACAGTGCCCACGAGGCCACATGATGGCCCATCACCTCTCTGACCCCAGGTCCTGCCACTCACGCCTCCTCCACCCCCTCCAGCCAATCAGCCACTTCCCCTGCACGGCCTCTGCCCAGCTGCCTGCTTCTCCCCGTGCGCCCGCCCTACCTGTCCACATGCTCACTGCTGGGTCCGCGTTCAAAGTTCCTCCGAGGGACCTTTCTCCATCACCTCATCTCACAGAGCCTGGCCCCAGCACTCCCTAAGCCCCTCGCCTGAATGATCACTGTCCAGCATGCTCTCCACATTACACGGGGGTTACCATTACTGACTGTTGTCCCCACTGAAACCTAAATACCAATTTTGTCTCTTGTTCACCACTGAATCCTTCGTGCCTAGAACACTGCCAGGCACACAGAAGACACTCAATGCACACTTATGAATGAATGTATGAATGAACAGGGATAAAGCAATCAGAAGGGGTTTTTTGGAAGAGGTAGACCAAAGGTTGAGGGGGATGTGAAAAAGGAGGAAGGAGGCCTGAGCAGAGACCAAGAGGCGAGAATGATGGATGACACGGCGGACAGAATGGTGGGGAGACAGGCTGAGGCCTGGGTGGAGCAGGGGGCTGTGCGTGGATAGAGAAGGGGCCACGTGACGTGGAGCAGATAGGAAGGTGGAGCCGCCCATGGGCAGCCAGACTCACCCTGGCCGCAAGCACCCACCCCTACAGCATAGCCCCCTCGATCTCAGTGACTTGTCACACTGTCCCCCCTCCTGAGTAGAAGGGACCGCCCAAAGGAGGTAAGCCCCCAGCACCCCCACCCACTCCACACCTGGATCTCGGTGTTGCCGCCGTCCAGCAGGCGGATGGCCAGGCCGATGCTCTCCTGGAAGATCTTCTCGTTCTTGGTGCTGGTGATGAGGTCGCACACCAGCTTGGTGGCCCCCTCTTTGTCCAGCCGGCACTGGGTCGCCGCGATTGCTGACCAGTCTTGGTCCAGGCCTGGAGTGGGAGAACGTGTTTGAGGGGGAGCTGGTAAGGCCAGGGAGCAGAAGGGAGGACCCGGGCCTGGGCTAAGGGGCCACCCGGAGGGACGGTAGCGGGGAAGTGACACTGACCGGTGCCCATGGGGTCCGGAAGGTCCCCCCGCGAGCTGGACTTGCGGTTCTGGAGGTAGTTTTGTAACAGCATCTTGCGCAGCTGGTTGCCCTGAGGGAGGGAGTGAGCCCACAGTGGCGCATGTCACCATTTAACCAGAGGCCCGACAGTCCTGGTCCTCAGACCCCAGACCTCCTGGCCGGGCCCGCCTGGCGTCCAGCCCACTGGGCACTCACCCGGTCCCCATACTTGGTCTTCTTGAGCAGCATTTGCTGCAGGGTCCGCAGCACCTTGACGCACAGCTTCTCCTCCGACTCCATGAGGTCCTTGGTGTGCTGGATCAGCCTGGCCGGCGGGGAGGGGGCACACACTCAGGCAGCCCCCGCTGCCTCCCTCCAGCCACTTCCCCCATGCTGTCCTGGGCAGGAACAGCCCCTGGCCCTCTGACTCTGTGGGCCATTTAATCCCTACGGGGCCCTTCCCTGTCCCTTTCCTGTCCCAGGCCACTGCGCCCTGCAGCCCCTCTGCCCCGGCCCAGCACCCCACTCACTTGGACAGGAAGCCCCCGCTCTCGCAGCGCTGGTAGGCCTCACTGCCCTCCAGGAAGAGCAGCTCGGGCCAGTGCAGGACGTCCACCAGCACGGACAGCTCGGCCTGCACCAGGGGCTTCAGCCGCTCCTCCAGGGCTGTGATGATGTCCTGGGGTGGGCAGGGCAGGGTCACCGCCGGGCCAGATACAGGCCACCCAGGCTCAAGAGATGACCAAGGCTTGACTACCATTCCTCTGACCCCAACACCAAACGGCGCCATGGATTGCCCTGCAGCCTGGGCCCGCAGAGTGGCCCTGAACAAAGCATGGCGTCCGTCTGCTTGGAGCCTCTGGCTGGGAGCCGCGAGCCCTGGCTTTTCTCCCAGACCCTCCTCTAGCTCTGTGTGACCCTAGGCAAACCCCTTGCCCTCTCTGGGCCTCTAGAGGCCAATGAGACAGTGCACAGAAGTCTGTTGCATAAACGGGAAGCTGCTGTCAGGAGTGAGGGGTGTCCCGACCCCCTACATGAGCGCCAACCCTGGAATGATGCCCCTCAGTTCCCTGCCCAGCACCTTCCCTGAGCAGCCCCTAAGCGGCGGACGAGCTGACCAGCCCCTTCCCGGGGAGTGTGGGCAGCACAGGAAGGGACATGCCTGAGAACATGCCCCCCCAAAGCGGCTCCCGTGGTGGACACCAGGCAGCCCCACACCCACCTGCAGCTTCTCGATGATGTTCTTGTAGTCCCACTGGTTGGCGGTGGGGGTGACACGGGGGAAGGCCCGCGTGGTCGACTTGTAGCTGGAAGCGTTGCGCTGGGCGGCAGCTGCGCAGCTGGCACCACTGCTGAGTAGCGAGCTGATGTGGGCGTCCAGGTCCATGGGCAGCGAGATGGCCCGGCCTTTGGCTGCGGGGAGAGGGCATGGGGTGATGGAGGGCTGGTGGGGGTTGGGGCTCAGCCAGCCAGAGGGGCCGGGCTCAGGGCGACTGCACCAGCGGACGGGGTGAACCCGACTGAGGGTCTGGGGTGCAGGGACCCCCACCCTGGCCCACCCTTGAGGGACTGAGGTGCCCTCTTCCACTTTTTGGGTAAAAAGATTGAATTTCTGTCTCTTTGATTCCCCCCTGGCTTCACCCTGACCCCTCTCCTCCTCTCTCCCAACTTCCCTGTCCCCTTCTCAAGGCCCCCAAAAATCTACAGGCCTCCCTCCTGCCTGAGAACATTTGCAGGCACTTTGGTTGGGGAATGTCACCAGCATTGTCCTCTGGGGAACTGACTCGGAGGAGCAAACAGCTTCTCTCAACTGCCAAGATACCAGTTAGACAACAAGAAGGACTTACTGAGAACCACCTGGGAGCAGATGATGGGCGAGCTTAGGGATAACATGTGTATTGTGAGGGCAGACGTCCTGCAGCGAGGGGTGGGGGGTTGGAGCTAGCCAGGGCCCTGGCACACTCACCCACCATGGCGAGGGTCCGGATGCAGGCCTCCACGGAGCCCTTGTGCTGCTGCTGCAGCCACGGGCACTCGAGCAGCCGCGTGGTGGACTGCAGCAGCTGCACCACGATCGTCTGGTGCGTCTGCAAGAGTCCACACGCCTACTGCTGCAGCCTGGCCCACCTTCCACACTGGGCAGGCCCAGGCCCAGGGACCAGGGCCCACTGAAAATGGCGACAGGTGGAGGGACAGGGCCTCCCGTAGCTACCAGGTGCCTTTGTCCCAGTTGGAAAAAGCCACCCCCTTTCCCTTCAGCAGTGCACAACCTGCCTAACTGTACATGGCAGCCCTGGGAGAACTCCCCAAGATCCAGGCCTGGGGCTTACAGCCCTATTGCTGACCCTTTTCTTCCCCTAAAACATTTTCTAAATAAATTGGTGTTGTGAAAATGTAATATAGTTATATGATCCAAAAACCAAAAGGTCATCAAAAGGCATACTTTGAGAATTCTCATCCCCACCCTTGGCCCCATCACCCCTGTTCTCCCACACTCTGCCCGGGGGCTGCTGATGTGGGAAAGCTGACATAAATTACCAGAGTTCCATAGGCCCAAAGGAGTCCCAGGGCCAAACGCCCTCCCTTGCTGGGAGAGTGGGACCCAACATTTTGTACCACTCTCAGAAGCCCCATCCCCACTCTGCTCCCAATCCCTCTACCTACAGGTAGCCCCTTTTGTGGGTTTCTTGCGGATCCTTCCAGTGTTTCTTTATGATTTAGGAGGTAGAGCAGCTCCTTCCTCAAGGGACCTGGCGCTCTTTCATGCAGAGGGCTTGGGGGCCGTGAACTGGCTCGAGTCTGGGCATGTGGGACTGACTGAGGGGCTATGACTCTCCCAGTGACTCAAGCTGAAGTCCTGTTCACCAGCCTCGAGCTCTTCTGCTCAGACAGGTAAGTAGGGCGTTACAAGGCTGTCTCCCCATTTCAGCTCTAGGGGCACATGGTCAACCGGCCAACGCCAGAGACCTCAGAGCGTCAGCCCCTCCTGACAACCGCCTCGGCTCTGCTGTCCGCTGCGGTAAGCACGCCCACCTTGTCCGGCTGAGTGAGTGCTGCGAGGCAGCCCCTGCCCCTCAGGGTCCACCAGACCGAGTGAATTCAGGAATTCCTGTTCTACGGTACAGTTCTCACTCTAATTCCTGACCCACAAAAACTGAGAGGTAATAAATGTTTGCTGTTATAAACTGCTAAATTGGGGGGTAATTTGTTACACAGCATAGGTAACTCATACGCTTGTACATCCTCTGCTGTATCTTTACCCACTACAAGCAGATATGAGTATACATTCTGATATCCCCCATTCCCTACCCCAAGGCTGCCGGGGCAGGCGCTCACCTGCAGGGAGGTGCTGTTCTCAGAGAACGGGGAGCTGAAGAAGGCGTTGATGGTGTCCAGCACCACGGTCAGCACATACTTCTCCAGGGTGGGGTCCGCCAGGCGCTTCTCACGCTTACTGCAGACCTGGGGCGGGAGAGAGAGCTGCCTGGGGGTGGCCAACACGTGGGGCGCCCCGACTCCCAAGCCCTGGAAGGCTGCCTGGCCCCCGAGCACGACCCTGCCCCACCACGGGCCGGCCGCGGGCCACGCCCCCACGGGGACAGACCCGAGCCATGTCCAGGGTGAAGTTCTCGAAGAGCGTCCAGATGTGGCTGCTGGTGTAGATCTCCTTCATCTCCACCTCCGTGTCCACGTAACAGTGGTTCACAAAGTTCACGTAGGCCACCTTCACCTGGGCAGCGGCCGGGAGGTCAGGGCGCTGGCAGGGCCGCCCGCCCGGGCTCTCCGTCTCTGCACCTCACCTGACCCTCCCGACCTGCCCCGGCTCCTCTGCCCATGTCGCCACCGCCCTCCCCACGCCTCCCGATGCCTGTCCATCCCACCACCAGTCCCCAGTGTCTGTGCACCGACACCCAGGCCACACCTCGGTGATGCAGTCCTCGTGTGTCACCACGGACACCACGTCCTCCAGGGGCAGCAGGGAGGTGCACTTGATCTCCGTGTAGACGTTCTTGCCCTCGGCGCAGGCAGCCAGCAGGTCCACCAGGGAGATGTGGTACATGAGGGGGCTGTGGTCCTCCACGCCCTCCCGCGCAGCCTTCATCATGTCCAGCAGGTGGGCCAGCGAGGCCTTGTCATTGTAGAACACGACCACGTCGTCACCGGCATTGGTCAGCTGCGGGGCAGGAGGGGGGCACATGTCAGAGCCCCTCAGCCCAGCAGGCCCTGGGCCCACCCCTCTCCTGCGCTTACCAGGGAAGATCACCCGACGCTCAGGAAAACCCACCCTGCCTGAGTTTTGGGGTTCCCTGGACCTCCGGACCCTAGGCTGATGTCTCAGGCCCTCTGCCATCAGAGACCTTGAACCCAAAAAGTACCCCCTCCTCCCCAAAGGAAAGAAGTCCCTCTTGGGCTTGTCTCAGAGGCGCCTCCTCCAGGAAGCCCTTTCTAATCCCACGCCCACCTGGCTCACCCGTCCCTCCCCTGTGCTCCCGCATGTAATTTAAACCCTCCCAAAGCACACACTGCCTCTCTCTGGTGTCAGTGATTATGTTATTCACAGTAATATATAATAACAGCAATTAGGAATTCACATGGCTCAGCACTTCCCGCTCACAGGGGCTCACTTACAGGGCCCTAACCTCTCTTTGGGGTTCGCTCCTTTCTCCCCCGACCCCCACCCTGTAGGATGCTCGAGGGCAGAGACCATGTCTGTTCCAGATTTAGACTCAGCCCTTCATCCTTCATGCCTTCACTTAACAGGTGTTTACTGAGTACCTACTATGTGCCAGACACTGGGGTCCTAGCAGTGGGCCCCGACCCTGCCCCCCAAGCTTACACACGACTGAGCTCCCCAGGCATACACGGTCCCTGGCCCACAGTAGGTGCTTCATGATTTTTAAATAAATGGTAAATGCAGGAATGAGTGTCTGAGTTCTTTCAGGCCTGTTATCCAGGTTCTACTAGGTGCCTAAGTTCTACTGGGCCCTGCTTGAGTGCTGTTACTCCCGCAGCCTGAGTTCTACTAGACCCGCCTCTGTGACCTCAGACCTCCCTCTGAGCCCCGTCCACAGTCCAGCACCTCAGTGTTCCTTTGTGACCCACTGTCTGACTGCTCTAACCCACCGCCCGAGTTCCCGTGCCCCCGGGCCCCGCCTCACCTCAGTCATGATCATGTCCTGGCACTTCTTGACGTACTTGCCCTCGGCCTTGATGACGGTGTGCAGGAAGTCCAGGTACTGCACGTGGCGCCCGTGGGTGGCCAGCAGGTGCACGAAGTGCTGCAGCACGGGCTCGCTGATCTCAGAGCACAGCTGGTAGTTGTTCAGGAAGATGTGCTGCATGGTCTCTGCCTCCAAGAGCTGTGGGGGGGCATCCGTCAGAGAGGGCGTCCAGGCCCCGCCCCGCCCCGGCGCCCCAGCCCCGCGCCCTCACCCCCGGCGTGAGGAAGAGGTGCAAGTGCTTGTGCAGCAGGGCCTGGTTGCCCGGGTTCCCGGCGCAGAACTTCTGCAGGAACTGGTGCGTGTAGCGCAGGATCTCCATCATCTTGGCATCGCCCTGGGCACAGAGAGGGGACAGGGTGCTGGGCCCCACCACAGCAGGGAGGTGAGGCCAGGTCTAGGGCCTGAGTCTAGACAGGGGTCGGGGTGGGTCAGGGCCTGGGACTGGGACCAGAAGGAGGCCAGGTTCAAAGTGAAAGCCGGGCCTCTAGGTCAGGATATGGAAACGTGTGAGGGCTGAGGGTCAGAGGTTGAGATGAGGCTGGAGTCGGGGAGCAAGGCTAGGGTGAGGGTCGGGTGAACGTTGGGGTGATGTCAGGGTCAGCAGTCAGGGTGAGGCTTGGGACATAAGAAGATCAAGGTCAGTCAATGTGAGGGGTGGAGGGTCAAAGGTTGAGATGAGGTAAGTTTGGAGTCAGAGGCCAGGATGGGCCTGGGAACAGGTCAGGGTGAGGCTAGGCGAGGAATCAAAGTCAGGGGTCAGAATGAGGCCAGAGTTGCTATCATGGGTCAAGGAAACGCTAGGGTCAGATTAGGGTCAACATGGGTCAAAAGAAAGGAGGCTGAGGGTGAAAGGTTAAGATGAAGCTGAGATTATCAGAATTAGGCCAGAGAGGGAGACAGAAGCTGGGGTCAGGGTCAAGATTCAGGGTGAGGCTGGGATCAAATGAAGGTCCAAGTGGATGAGGGTGAGGGGCAGAGGGTCAAAGGTTGAGATGATACTAAGATTGGATTCAGGGGTCAAGGTGTGTCTAAAGACAGATCAGGGGAAAAGGTCAGGGTGAGACTGGGTTAGATCAGCATCGGGGGTTAGTGTGCGGCTTGGGTTGGGTCAGGGTTCAAGGTGAAGCTGCACTAGGGAGTCAGAGGTCAGAAGTCAGGGGTCACCTTGTCGTAGGGGATCTGCAGCAGGTCCAGCATGACCTTGTGGGCGTCCATGTTCTTGAGCAGCCGCTGCTGCTTCTTCCTCATCTGCTCCCCGACGCCGCACATCTTGTTCAGCCGCTCCAGGATCTGGGGGCAGGGAGGCTGAGCCCAGGGCCCTCCCCCCTCCTCAGCTTCCCCCCGCCTGGCCCACCCCTCAGGCTGCTCCAAGGCCCAGCACACGCCAGGGCCAGGAAGCAGGAAGGAGGCCATGGCCAGTGAATCGTATCACTGCAACGAGGCAGGGAAGCAGTAAAAACCCAATTCCACCCATAAAAGTAAGTAGAACAAGATGACTTTGAAATGGAATTTCATTAAATTCCTTCAGCTTTAAAATCATTCCATCTGGACCTTAGCAGTGTTGTTTTTAACGTGCAGGAAAAGCCAGAAGATGTCTATTTTGAGGACCAGTGGCCGGCAGAGCGGGGAGTCAGCAGAGGCCGGGCCCCAGGGCCCCTAGGACAGGCGGGCTGCAGAGCCAT
Organism: Equus przewalskii; assembly: GCF_037783145.1. Taxonomy (NCBI): domain Eukaryota; kingdom Metazoa; phylum Chordata; class Mammalia; order Perissodactyla; family Equidae; genus Equus; species Equus przewalskii. Next base: position 34,301,701 of record NC_091849.1, on the reverse strand, counting down.
CCCCAGGACCCGCCACTCACGCCCTTGACGATCTGGTAGTTCTCACTGCTCTTCTCCCCGGGTGGGGGCAGGAAGCCTTCCTCGTCCGTGGGCCGCTGGGGGCACAGGGGTTGGGGTCAGCCGGGCCCCGCCTTCGTAGGGGCCCCGGCCCAGCTCCCTGCAAGCCCGCTCACCTCCTTCTTGTCCTTGGCGGCGCCCACCTCTGCCTCCTCGCCCTTGCTGCTGCCCTTTTTGTCCACCCACAGCTCTGACTTCTCCACCATGGTCCGCAGCCGGTCCAGCTCTGACCTGATCACCTTGTAGTTCTCCACGTCCTGGGCGGAGATCAGCAGCTGCACCTGAAGGCCGAGGACAGGGCTGCCTGGTAAGAGCGGCACCGCCGGGGCCACTGCCTCGTAGACTCCCGCCGCCCTCCCTGCTCCAGGCCTCTTCTCCTGGCATCTCCACGCCACCACCATTTCTCCTCACTGGGCCAAATCCTACTCAATGTTTATGGCCCTGCCTAAGCCCACCGCCTCCAGGAAGCCTTCCCTCATGGTCACAGGCCTCCTTGTGCTCTCTGTCATGAGCAGCCTCGTCGCCTAGCTTCAGTTGCTCAGACTCGTGTCACATGCTGCTATGGGCTGTCACTTGCTCACTTGGACCCTGAACAGGACAGGGCAAAGCGCAGTGACACCCCTGAATGCTGGCTGAAGAGGGACCTGAACCCTGACTCCCCCCTTACCCGCTGTGGGTCAGTGGGTAAGGGAGGAAAGCTCCCTGGGCCTCGATTTCCCTCTCTGTAAAAGAGGAAGGAGAGTAGTGACCACGTTGTCAGGGCTGCTGCGAGAATTGCAACGCTCAGTGCCTGGGACACAGCAAGCCCTCGCGAAGTGCACAGGGAGCTGTCGAGCCCAGGTGACATCACGATACAAAAGCAGCCGCCTTAGTGGGGGCTGAGGGCGTGCCAGGCGTGACCTAAAGCAGTCAGCAAAGGTGCACGTGACAGAGTCTGCAAACCATCAGTGCCGTCCACGTCGTACGAAATGACAGGCCTTCAGCCAGGCCGAGAGGAGATGAGGGCGGCCAGGACTTGGCCCTCACACCTTTAAGGAGCTCAGCAAAGCCAAGAACCCCGAATGTGCATCTAAGCTCCCCCCTGCGCTGTGAGCTCTCCATCACTGTTTACCCCCAGTGCCCAGCGCAGGCCAATGCGTGGCCGGGGCAGCCCCAGGAAGCCCCCTCAGGCCTTCTTTCCCGGACCCCCCGAGGGCCGGGCGCTCAGGAGGGGGCGGCACCTGCTTGAAGGTGTGCATGGCCTCCTGGCGTTGGCTGAAGTGCTTGAAGAGCAGCTGCAGGGCACCCGAGACGAGCGGCGCGTAGTTGTGCATGGTGAGGTGGATGAGCACGCGCAGGAACATGCGGCCGCCCTCGTCGTCCACCTCCAGCATGCTGCTGGTCTTCCTGCAGCACCAGGCGGGCACGGTTGGCGCGCTCCCCGCTGTCCAAGGGGACAAGCGCACTCCCTGCCACCTGCTAGCACTTGCAGCGCCCAGGGTACTATTTGCTAAAAGTATCAACCATTTCTCACCAGTCTGTAAACACCCACTGCCCTGAGCTCCCCACGGGATCCCCACGTCCCCTGAGGTCCCGCAGGACTCCCCCGGATTAAGCAACTGAAGCAAAGACTATTAATATGGGATCCGCAGCCCCCCAAAGGGGTTTCCTGGATAGAAGTTGGGGCCGTGAGCAGAGATGGGGAAAAGACTGCATCTTTATTTTACCAACCTCTAACCAAAAGCTACCATTTCCTTCAATGAGAAAAAAGGAGCAGTTACCTGTGACTTTGTCACCACTAAAAATCACTGATGTTTTCACATCACCTCAGAGCAGTGACAGAAATCTCGAAACATCGTTTACACTCATCACTGCTCGGAAGTAAAGGCACTAATGACACGTCGGGCACAGCTCATTGTTTAATGAGTTAATAAAGAGACACACACACAACTGCCACTTCAAATTTGGTTTCTTCAGTGTTGTGGTAAGTGTATCTCAATGTCATTGGTTTTCTTTCTAATTTTATTTGCTTTATGAATTTAAAAACGCCATTCTGAGAAGGGGTCCAAAGGCTTCACTGGACGCCAAGGGCATCCAGAAACAGTAAAGGGCCCCTACCTCCTGGGAGACCCCCAACTCCAGCCCTCTGTAGAGCAGGCTGCATACCCCCCACCCCCTCTCTGCTCTGGGACGGGGGGTGTCCTTCCCAGGCCCCAGCCAAGTCCTGATGCACCAACAGAGGCCCAACTGCCCCGAGTGAAGGCAGGGGAATGACCGGAATGACAGTGGGGTGGGGCAGGTAAGGGAGGGTCAGAGCACAAAGCCGGGGACCCCTGCCCCAGAGCCTGGGAAGGGGCTACAGGGGGAGTGAGAGAGGGAGAGGCCAGCCCCGGGCTTGGGAAACAGACCACCCCAAGAGGGGGTTGCCAGCCTGTGCCAGCCTCACCACCCAACCCCCCCCCCCAAAATCCCCCACACGACCCTGGCCTCACCCCACTCCAAACATGGCCTCTGCCTGTTCCCCGATGCGATCCAGGTTCATGTTGGCAGCTGTGGGGAGCAAGAGGGGACAGATGGAGGGGGCAGGTCCATGTGCTGGAAAGATGGGGAGCACAGGGGTGCGGGAACAGGGACATGCCCAAACCACCCCTTCCCCACTGGTTGGGTGGCAGCCCCTCTGCCCACTGCTTCCTGGAGTGGAGAGGGAACCAACCAGGGCAAGGCCCAGAGCAGCCCCACTGCCCTGCAGGCCAGTGTTGGGGCAGAGTTCTGGGCTGGGGGTCAGGAGGCCTGGGCCCTGGTCTGGCTCAGCCTCTGACTGGCTGTGACCTTGGGCAAGTCCCTACTCCTCTATGGGCCCCAGTTTCCCCATTTAGGAAATGGAGCGAACGATCCCTGCCCTTCCGCCTCACTGTGGCAATTAAATGAGACAATGGAGAGGAAAGGCCTTTGCAGGGCCAGGGCTGGGGAGCAGGCTCCACCCCACTGCTGGGTATCCCTGGGCCTGAGGGCAGGGGTGGGGGCTCACTGGTGGAGTCGAAGGCGGGGGCTGTGCCATCGGCCCCGCTGTCCTGCATGGGAAAAACCTCCACAAACTCCTTCTTGAAGACGGACAGCAGGTAGGAGATGCGGTAATCCAGGCGCACGTTGAGGATGAACTGGAGAAGTGGGCAGAGGATGGGGTGAGGACCAGCCCAGGGTCGGGAGGCCTATCCTGCTCCAGGAGGGGAGAGGGGTACCCTGAACGAGCTCTAGCACTCGGGGGTTTCAGAACACATGTTCAGCGATGCCCCCGGACATCCCAACCATAAAAATCAAGACCGCTCTCCCCAGGGAGGTTCCAGGGTGCCCTCTCCCCAGCTCCCACCCCAGTGATAGGGGATAGCACCTCCTCTCAGAATGAGGCAGAGACTCCCCTCCCGGCCCACTCAGTCCCTCTTTCCCAGGCTGGACGCTGACAGGAAAGGGAATGAAGCTCCCTACATCCAAAGGCCAACCCTTATCTTCCTTTCCTGTTCTCCCCATTGTACCCTGGGGCTCCTGGTGGGGGGGGGGGCAGGGAACCCAAGACTGTGAGGGAGCAGGAGAGGCCCCTGTGGGGTCTGGGGTGAGGACACTGCATCTGCAGACACTCCCACTGGCCTCTGTCCTCATGGGGCGCAGAGCCTCTGGACACAGCCAGGACTCAGATCTGGAAGGCCCCAGAATGAGTCAGAAGCCCCCTCCTCTGACTCTCCTGAACAGGCCCTGCCCAGCCTGGGTCCCCAAGGAGGTCACTGCATTACCCCTCCCGTCCTCTGGCGGCAGCGAGGCAAAAGCAAGGGTCCCCATCCCTCCTCAGGATGCTACCAGCCCCTTCCCCAAGTGTTCTGGGGAGTCTCAGACGAGATCAGAATAGGGATGACTGGGTCTGCCCTGCCGGGAAACGGGCTCTGCTTCAAAATCTCTGTGTGACCGCGGCCATGTCCCCTCCCTGCTTTTACTTTCCTCATTCGTACAATGGGAGGTCAGAGCTGGACTTTAGTGCATGCCACATCACCGGGAGGGGTTGTCACAGCACAGACTGCGCGCCCGGCCTCCAGTGTCTCTGATCTGTAGGACTTGGGTGGGGCCCGAGAACGTGCATTTCTAAGTTCCCAGGTGAGGCTGATGCTGCTGGTCCAAGGACCACACTTAGAGAACCATGGGGCTAGACAGCCGATCACCGTGGAGCCTTCCAGGACTAGATACTGTGATCTGAGGGGGGTTCACCCGGCCCAACCTCCCCGTCCCTGCCTCCACTCTCCTTTCCTATTCCTGACACCTCCCACCACGGTGCTGGCCTAGCCACCTGCAGGATTTCCAGGATCTTCAGCTTGGTCTCCATCACCACGATGTCTTCATTCTCCTCAAACTTGCTTCTGTCCAGGGGCTCAGCGGCACCGGCCCCAGCAGACAGGGTGGGGGCACCAAAGACAGACTGCTTGCGGCTCAGCACCATGGTGGACATCATGTGGCCCACGCCCTGGATGGACCGCCGCACGTTCTTGCCTGCAGAGTGGAGAACAGGAGTGGGTCACAGAGGGTACACAGCAGGGGCCCCCAGTCTGACTCTGTCTCCGCCAGCTTCAGGGCAAAGCCATGCTAAGGAAGGGACAAGGCTAACCCAGGAAGGCTTCCTGGGGGAGGTGAGCTTTAAGCCAAATCTGGGGGAAAAACAGAGAACCAGGGCAAAGGCAAACTGTGTGGGGAGATCAGTGAGGATTCTCAGGTGGAAAATCATGGGAGCTGCTACAGAGCATGGGGACTGAGGGGACAGTGTGGGGAGCACCAAAATCCAGGTGTCAGTCTCTATGCACTTTTTGTTTAGATGACCTTATGCGACCTGGAGCTGTCCCCGAGGGCAAGAACTGTGGCTCACCCCTCAGACTGCCCTCTTCCTCCTCACACTCCCCAGTAGCTGGGCTGTGTCCCCCATCTGACTGGGAGCTCCCCAGGCAGGGCCTGTGTCTCCCCTCCTCCCCCACCATGTCCCTCAAGATCAAGCTGTGTTGGAAGGTAGCTCGCCCAGACCCGGGGTCTCCACAGCACCTGGGCAGGGGGCCCGGCTCTGCCAGCCGAGGTTGGAGGGGATCGAGCACAAACACGCCCCTTTGCAGCAGAGCCAGGAGGCAGGCTGCACAGGGGGGTTGACCAGAGAGGGCTTCCAGGGCTGGGAGGGGACTGAGGCGCCCCCTGGGGCGGGTAGCGGAGGGGCCAGGCCGGGCCTCACCGCCGGGGTCCTCGTAGGCCTGCAGCATGGCCGGGGGGCCCTGCACGCAGTCGATGATGCCGAGCAGCGTGCGCGTGAGCCGCAGCAGCTCGCTGAAGCTGTAGAAGCCGAAGTAGATGAGATTGTGCGCCAGGCTGACCACCTGCGGAGGGGCGGGGCCGAGGTGAGCGTGGGCGGGGCCAAAGCGTGATGGGCGGGGCCAAGACGGGAACCTGGGCTAAGCCGGGGAGAGGCGTGACCTCTGGGAGGGTGGCCTGCGTGGACATGGAACCACGGGTCTCAGACAAGGCCGGCCCCACCCAGGAGGTTACTGAGAAAGACAGGCTTGCAAAGGAGGCCACCATGAGGGGGACAGGGCAGAAATGCAGGAAGGTGGGGGTGGGGGGGTCCCGCCAGGAGCCTGTGACAGCCCCAGGCTGATGGGATGAGTGGACTAGGGCAGGCAGCGCTCCCCCAGCACCAGAGTCCCAGCGGTCTATGCAGTCCCCCTGCACTGGCTGAGGGCACTGAGGGAAGGGAGGTGGTGGACCCCACAGCCCACCCCTGCAGGCGACAGAGGCCCAGGGAGCGGACAAGCCAGATCCCGGCTGAGCCCCAGCCCACCTCGAAGGTGAGCTTGTTCTTCTCCTCGTTGGCGAAGGGCACGGCCTCGCTGACCACGTTGTTGAGGTAGTCCTCCACAAACTCCATGGTGCTGGCGAACTTGTTCTTCTTGTCGTCTCGGGAGGCGTTGAGGTTGGAATCGTAGCTGGGGGTGGAGGTGGTGAGGGTTAGGGTCCCTGAGACCATCCCACCCCAGCCTTGCCTGGCCCCCCTGCCCCCACCCATCTCACTCCTTGATGGTGATGGCTGTGGGGATCTCAGTCCAGAGACGGGCAAACTTGACGGGCGTGACCAGCTCCTGGGGGTCGCGGTCCACATGCACATGCAGCATCAGGTGGCAGAAGGAGGCACGCAGGTCAAAGGGCAGCATCTCGTCGGCCATGCACAGGAAGATCAGGTCAACGCCCAGCTGCTGGGAGATCTCGTCGATGGCCAGGTACTGCCGGTCCAGGCACATGCGGGCAAAGAGCTTCAGCTGGTACCTGTGGACAGGGAGAAGGTGAGGACACGGCAGGTGGGGGCTGGCAAGGGCTGCTAGCTCTTGGGCCTGGGCTTTTGAGGACTCGAGAAAGTGGCAAAGGGACTCAGGTTAAACCATGCACCAGCCACTATGACAGAAAGGACCCAGTTCCGAGGAAGAGAGGAATTAGGAGTATTTGTAAATCTCCCCCTCCTGGCTACAGAGGAAAACGCTTTCCGGCTCAGCCAGCACAGGTCTTCTTGGGAAGAGGGACAGCACAGAGAAAGGCCGGGAGAGGCGGGGAGAAGAGGGCAGTGAAGGAACCAGCCCCAGGCAGGAACGGTGCGGGCAAGGCCGGGAGAGAGAGGGGAAGTGAGCTGCTGGTGGAAGGGGCGAGACCACGATGGAGGAGTGACAGAAAGGAGGACGGGAGGAAGCTTTGTGGGGCCTGGGTGATGTCGTGCCCTCTGCTTCCTCCTCAGAGCCCCGCATTACCGACCACGGGCTCCAGAGCCAGGAGGCCTGGGTTTGAACCGTGGCTCACCAGTTACGGCTGGGTAACCTCAGGCAAGTTCCTGAACCTCTCGGTGCTTGTCTCCCCCACTTTACAATCAGGGTAATGACAGTCCCTACCTCCCGGGGTTGTTGTGGGGCTTAAATGAGTGATCAGGTGAAGTGCTTTGAACAGGGCCTGGCATATAGGAGCATCTGATAACTGTTAGCTAGTATTCTTGCTTTTAAAATATATGTCTGGAGCCAGGTTTGGGTTTCCTTCAGGCCTGGGCACTGTGCTGAACCCGGCCTCAGGGCCACCCTGTGCTCCTTGGGCTCCACTGGCGGCCTTCCCTTGGTCTCCCTGGTGGAGGCCACGTGGCAGGCGAGTGGAGGCAGGAGCCCCATCTGAAGCTGTTGGAGCTCGGCCATGGCAGGACTGGCCGAGGCCTCTGAGAAGGCCAAGGGCACGGGAAGCTCTGAGGAGGGGACGGAGCGGGGGCTGGGGCACCTGTAGTAGCTGAGCACGTTCTCATCGTGGGCATTGCCAGCCCGCGCCTCCTGGGCCAGCTGCCTCACGCTCTTCTCATGGTGCTCGTTGTTCCTGTCGGTCCAAGTGAGCCACACCTCCTCCTCTGAGTACTCGATGCTCAGGTACTCGTGCGACTGGGCCATCTCCTTCACCGGCCGGAGCCTGCAGACCAACGCCACCCATCACAGGGAGTGGGGGGCCGGGGCAGGACTCCTCCCATTCCCAGAGCCCTCCCTGAGCTGGGCTGAGTGCCAGCTCAGGCTCCCATGCTGCCTCCCAGCTTGGGACCCCAAACAGACCATGAGCCTCTCAGGGCAGGGGCCGTGGCTCACTCTCTCTCCTCTGTGCTCCCCTCTCCCCCACACAGTGCCACACAGAGCTGGGCACATGGCAGGCACTGGGCACATATCTGCAGAGAGCGTGGTGCCAGTTCTACCCCGAACTCAGACGGGGCCCAAGCTCTAAGGAGGCCGGCAAGCCGGCCAGGGTGGAGCCCTGGCTGTGGGTGGGAGACGGGGCAGCCGGCTCACTCGGTCTGGATGAGGATGTCGCTGTTCTTGGGGTCCAGCACACACTTGCAGATGAGCTCCTGAGTGACGGGGATGGCGATGTGGTTGGACACACACAGGTCGGAGAGGTAGTCCAGGAATCTGGGATGGTGACAGCAGTGGGGGAGGGGGCTCAGAGGCTGGCCCGGTGGGGATGAAGCCCACCCTCCTCCTTCCCCGGCGGGCTCCCTGGACCAGTTACTGCCCCTACTCCCTCTCCAAAGCTTGGAGACAGGTGTGACGGACTCCCAGCTGCCCAGGGAGGGACAACCCATGGACACCTGGGGCAGGGAGGAGGTAGACAGGGACGCAGGGGGTCAGGCACAAGGACAAGAGTGATATTCAAAATACTTAACAACTGGTTCAATACAGGCACTGACTTTGTCACCAGAGAAGGGTCTGGAGCCTCCTGCCGGGCCAGGAGTCAACCCTCCTGTTGCTACATTGGGCCCAATGTGGGAGGGGGCCCTGGGAGGGGCTGGGGAGGCCAGGGCCTCAGAGAGGCGGCAGTTCACCAACAGAGGCAGAAGTATTTCCGAATTTTAACAACCAACACCGGCTGACTTTCTCCCCTGCGCAGGGGTGGGAAGGAGGAGGGAGGGGCGCGGGAGGGGAGGCGGGTGGGCCCACCTGGGCTCTCGGTTCTTGCGCACGAGGCTGACGAAGGTCTCCACCTCGGTCTTAGTGATGTGCTTCTCCAGGAGCTTGCGGTTGTTATGCAGCAGGGCGGTGATGGTGTCCTCGGCCAGGATGTCGTAGCCGATCTGGGACTGCATCATCCCAAACTGCTTGGCGATGTGCTCCTGGGGGCACACGGGCTGGGGGTCACGGGGGCCCAGCTCCGCTCTGGACACTGCCCCCAGGCCCCAAGACGGGGCCCTGACACTGGCAGGGGCCCCCGACCCAGCACTGGGTGGAAGAACGGGTTTATACGATACGGTGGTTCAGCTTGCGGTCTGTCTCCCTACCAGAGCAAAACCTCCACAAGGCGGGGACCTTGTCTGTGTGGCAGGACCGGCTACATAATTTGTGGGGCCCAGTGCAAAATGAAATAGTGGGAGCCTTGGTCAATAGTTAAGATTTCAAGATGGCAAAAGCAGAGCATTAAACCCAGTGCGCGGCCCTTCTGAGCAGGGAGCCAGGTGGTACGCCCTGAAGCTGGCCTACTGTGTGCCTCCCTACTAGCCCCAGGGCCTAACACCGTGCCTGCACACAGTAAATATTCCCTGAGTAAATGAAAGCATGAGCAAGCGAGCGAGGGAGGCAGGCAGCGAGCAGGTGGGCGGCCCGGGCAGAGGGCGCAGGCAGTCACAGGGAACAGGCGGCAGCGCACCTACCTGGTTCTTGCGGTAGTCCTCCTGGGAATGGCGCAGCACGCGGTAGCAGAGGCGGAACATGTGCTGGTAGGGGGCATTCTTCTGGTCCGACAGCTCTTCCAGACGCACCAGGGGGCCCTCACCCCCCTTGTCGCGGAATGGGGCCTTGAGAATGCCAAAGATCTGGGGGAAAAGGGAGGATGAGGAGGGGTCCCCCACACCTTCCCACACCCCTAATTATCCCAGGAACCCTAAGCCCCAACTGGCCCTGTCCCAAAGCCACCCCGACATTAACCCCCGGCTGATTCTAAGCTGGACTGCTACCCCAGCCCACCCCATCGGCCCCAGGTCCAGCCCTCATGCCCTACTCCTGGCCGGGATCCCGAGGCCGGCCTCAGCCCTCACTCCCCGACATGAACTCTAATCCCAGCTCAGATCCTGGGCCCGGCTCAGCCTCTGGGGGAAGAGCAGAGGGTCACCAATGCTCAGGGGGCTGAGGCTAAGGGAAAAGGCAGGCCAGGCCGGCGTGGCCAGAGCTTAAGAGACGAGACCCAGGCCAGTCGCATCACAAAAAATGTAATTACAAAACTCAGAAAGGCGGGGGGTGGGATGGGGGTGAAAAACTGTTCTAGAACAGGCCAAAGAGAATCGAATGGAAGGAGAAAACCTAAAAACAAGCTTCAAAAAGACATGTTGAGAAACGTCATACGGATTGGGTGTAACTGCTCATTTTCTGAGGTGTGATGAAGGTGCCGAGGTCATATGGGGCAGCGCCCTTATTCTCGGGAGGTGCACACTGAGCACTTGAGGGCGAGGCGCACCCTGTGTGAGATGCGCGGATGGAAGGATGCGTGTGTAGATGTGGGTCCATGAAGCCAAACTGGCCACATGGTAACAACTGAACTCAGGCGTGGGACGCACAGTGTTCACAGCACTATTCTTTCAAGACTTTCCAAGTATTCGAACATTTTCATAATAAAAACTTAGGAAAAAAAAAGTTTCAAAGAGCACACTTCTGGACGCCACATCCTAAGTTCAAATCCCAGCCCTGCTGCTTCCTGGCTGTGTGCTCTCGGTCCGGCTGCGCCAACCTCTGTGTACCTCAGTTTCCTCACGGGGTGAGGGGATCGGATGAGTTAATACATGGAGGGCACTGAGAGCACAGCCTGGCACACAGTAAGTGCTCAATAAATATTGGTTTTTTGAAAGGGAGCGATGAGAAAGGGCAGGGAGACTGCAGCTCAACCCGAGACGGGCGGGCGAACTCGTGAAAAAGGCATGCTGTTCCCCCTCCCACAGGCCTGCCGCTGCAGGTCCAGATGCCGCCGGCCGCACCCCCACACCCGTGCACACGCACCTGTTTGAGGATGTTCTGTTCCCTCATCAGCTTCTGCCGCTCCCGGTTGGGCTTGGTGACCGTGATGTCCAGCACGTTCTGCCCATTATTGGGGACGTCGCTGACGAAGAACACCAGGTCCTCCAGCAGCTGGATGACAAACCTTCACAAAGGGACACGGGGATGATGAGTGTGAGGCACCGACCCTGGAAACCCCCCCAGGACTCCCCCATCACGTGCCCCCGCCGTGGGACACCAGCCCTTCCCCAAACATGGCTCTCAGGCCCTGCTGTCCAAAGCACAGAGCCCATCATCCACCTGCAGCTTCTCTCCCAGCTTCACCCCGATCTGCTCTCAAAACACACCCCTTCCCCCACCCACCCTGCATTCCGAAGTGCCCCCAAGACAAAGAATCTCAGGGTACTCCAATCTGGAAAGGAATAGGGCACAAGGAGGGGGGGCGATTTTTGGTGTGAAGGGCTCTGTGTTTCCATCCTGACTCTGCCACTTACTGGCTGTGTGACCCTGGACAAGTCTCTTAACTTCTCTGAGCCTGAGTCCCATCATCAGTAACACAGGGGTAATGATGGCTCCGTCACACCGTTCATTCTGGGAGTATGTGAGCAGTGAGGCAGGGGCCAGTCCCCACCTGTCTCTCCCGCCCCAGCCAGCCTGCCCGGCTCGGCTTTGTGGCTCCTTTGTTCATGAACTACAGACCCCTGGAGGACAAGGCCTCTCGGGACACCTCAGTAACCCTGCCCCCGGCCCACCTGCGGTCGTTCTGGCTGATGAAGCCCTCGTTAAGTTTCTCCACGGCGCTGGCCAGCATGGAGCTGGCATCGTTGGCAAAGTCCAGGTCTCGGATCTCGGACACGGGCACCGACACAATGGCAAAGGCCTCCTTGTCCTCCTTGGTGGGGCAGGTGCCCAGCTGCAAGGACAGAGGTCAGCAGGCCACCCAGGAACAAGCCTGGCCCCAGCCCTGGCCCCCGCCCCGGCGGCCCGCACCATGAGCCGGATGGGCCGCTCCTCCTCCACGTCAATGGGCACGTTGGTGCTCTGGATCCACGTGTTGGTGCAGAGGTGCCGCAGCCGGACGTACGAGTTCCTGCAGGTAGGGTGGGGGCAGGGCTGCAGACGGCGCCCCGGAGCGCATCCCTGCTGTCCACCCACCGTACCCCCAACAGCTTCACCTTCCACCTGACTCCTCACCAGCAGCCACGGGGCAGGGGCACTGTCCGCTCCAGGTGAGGAGCCTGAGCCAGAGAAACTCACCAGCCGTGTGCTAACAGCTACCCTTCCAGGGCCCACAGGCCTTCCCCACTCCCCAGACCCAGAGCGCTTCCTAAGCCAAGGCTTGCTCATAAACGTGGGACCAAAATTCATTTGGACAAATGAGGCTATTTACACTATTTATCCCATTTAGTGTCAACGTGCATCCATTTCACAGCAGAAATACTCATGTCTGTGATTATGAAATAGAATTACCTTTCCGAAATGAAAAAGACTATGAATCTCCAAATGCATCAGGCCCAAGAATTTCAGGTAAGGGGTCACGGACCTACAGTGACTCAATTAATTCTCCCATCAGCCCTGTTGATGGGCAGACTTGCTATTCCCATGTTACAGGTGGGGGGAAGTCAGGGCAAAGTAAGCTGCCCGAGGTCACACCCTAGTAAATGCTAAAGCCTGAGTGACACTCAGAAGTTTCTTGATGTTTCGTCCTAGAATCTCAGGGCTGGGGGGCTTTAAAAGTCAGGGCCCAGCTCCCCTGCCCAGTGTACCCTGGACAAACTGTCATGCAGCCTGTGCCGGGACACCCAGACCGGCTGGGACGAGCGGCTGCTAAAGAACACTGGCAAGAAGGCCTCTGACAGAGCAACCAGCACAAGGCAGCACCCCGCGCACAGAACCCAGGGCCTGGCCCATGGCGGGCGTCCCATGGTGGTCAGCTCCCTCCAGGTCTCAGAGCTGGAGCCCCAGAGGGACGGGTCGTGCAGATCCCGAGGCCAAAGGACCTCAGGAGGACAGAGGAGTTGGGGATGCGGGGAGTCCAAGGACAGGATGGCCCAGCCTGGGCACCCCCAGCCAGCCCCAAGGCACGCAGCGCACACCCACCGGGGCACGAAGGAGTCAGTTTTCTGCAGCGTGGTTGGGTCCAGTTCAAAGAGGGAGGCGATGTCGTTGCCGTGGGGCACAGCCACCAGGCGGTACTTGATCTTCTCCCCAGCGTTCCGGCGACCTGTGCGGCTCTGGGCACCCTGGGGTGAGGACCCCAATTCAGGCAGGAGCCCCTCCCTCCCCTCAGAGGCCCTGAAACCACCGGGGATCCCACCTGAGAGGCCGTCTCCCTCCAGCCCACCTCCCAGGGTTTCGGGGGCCCCCTGCCCCGCCCACACCCAGAGTCGCTCACAGTCACCCCTCTCCCGGCCCCAGAGCCCTGCTTCGGGCCTCACCGTTCCTGCTGCCTTGGGATCAGACACGTCACCCTTGTAGCTGGGGTTCTCCTGGACAGAAATACAAGATGGGGGAGCTACTGGACACCAAGCTGTGCCCACATGAGCCCCACCACAAAACAAGGTCCACACGTGGCCCAGGGTCAGGTCAGGCAGCCCCCACCCTCCCAAGGTGCCCACCCCAGCCCCAAAACCCCATGAGAGCCCCCAGCCCTACCCTTCATGGCCCCCTCCCTAGGCCCACAGATGAACACACACACACACACACAAATACCCCAATACACACAAGCCTGTGCAGCATGGACAGACATGGAGGTCAAATGTAAGTCCCACAAGGGCTGGGAATTTTGCTCACTGCTGCACCCCCAGTGCCTAGAATTGCTCCTGGCACAGGGTGGGGGCGCAGTAACATTGATTAGGCTCATTGACAGTCATGTACTTATTGGATACTATTTGTTAAATAAATGCATGAGACACACACGTGTCTATGTGTGCAGACGTGCACCAGGCCCACATGCTCGTGCACATGCACACGCACGCGCAGCCTGAGCTCCCAGGATGCCCGTGCCTCCCGCTCACCTCGGCAGCCAGGTAGTTGCCGGTGGCCAGATGCTTGAAGCGGTACAGGCCGTTCCAGTGGCCAGCTCCTCCACGGCAGGGGTCGTGGTGCACCACCTGGGGGGTGCAGGGGTGAGGCAGGAAGAAGAGACTGACCAGGAGGGGGAGCTCCGACCCTGGGGAGACCTGGAGGGAGGGCACTAGGAGGCCTGGAGAGCTCTGGGTGGGTAGCGCCTGAACCCTCCCTGGCCCCTTGACTGTGGAGGGGCTCAGAGGAGAGACAGGGTTGACCTCCCACCCTGCGGGATGACGGGGAAGAGGGAGGGGTGGAGCCCAGGGCCAGAGAGAAGGGCCGAGTCCTCGGCAGCGGAAGCAGGGCTCTAACCTCCACCTCCCAGAGGGCGTTGGAGCTGGTGGCCGAGGTGGCGGACTGGCGCAGCGTGGTACGCAGGAACACCTGCAGCTTGCCCTTGTACTCGTCACATGTCAGGAACTTCTCCTGCTCTGCGTGGAACAGCCGCACCACGTCTCCCTGCAGGCAGCGGGTGGGTGCTCAGGATGGACAAGGACCAACCTCACCCGCCTGAGACGCAGGCACAGCCGGCTGGGCCCCTCTTGCTTCTTCCAGAGCCGGCAAGCAGAGGGTGAGATGCGCACTGAGCCCCACCTGAGGGAGGCCAGGACCGGGCACACCACCCACAGCCCTCAGCCCAGACCCAAGGCCACAACCTCGGGACGGACAGCTGGCATGGGACGTGCTCTTACCCAGAGCTTTCTCTGGCCTTCTCCTGTTTGAACCTGCCCTTGATCACCTCCCTCCCTGATCTGTACCTCTAGAAACCCCACCTGACCTCTAAAGGCCAATCGAAGTCACCCCTCCAGGCAGGCAGGAGAGCTCGCTCCTCCTGGGGTCTCCCCAGGCCCATGGCTGCACCTCTCCTAGGCCCTTGCTGTCTGAGTACCAGGAGACCACACCCATTTCTTTGGCTCCCTACCGGCCTGGAGCAGCTGGAGTGCCGGGACTGTGGCCTGTTGATCTCCATAGCTTTGGACACAGATCAACTTTCAATGCTGGCTCTGCTCTTACAAGCTGTGTGACCGTGGGCCAGTCCCTTAACATCTCTGAGCCTCAGTTTCCTCCCCTGTAAAATACTAGCACCTCCTGGCAGAAATTGTGAGGATCATAATTTGTATAATGAAGTTAACACTGGACACGTCTCACATGCCAGCCACAGTGCGAGCACCTTACATGAATTTTCTCCTTAACCCTCGCACTAACCCTCTGGGGACAGACACCATTATCCCCATTTGACAGGTGGAGAAACTCAGGCACAGAGAAGGTAAGTGTCCTGCCAAGGGTCATGCACCTAGTGACAAACGGGACAAGAATCCAGGCGCAGCTCCAGTGCCCACATCCTCATCTCTCCACCTCCCTTCCTCCTGCAGTGGGCCTGCCACCCAGCAGGCCCTCAGTGTAGGCTGCACTTCCAGCATCATCACTAATAACATCTTCTGTCTTCCCTACACTTGCTGGACACAAAGGACTCAGTCGACATCTGTGCACTAAGGCATGAGAGAGTGACCAAGGGAACGAATGAATGTACACAGGCTGGGCCGGTGACGATGGCAGAACCTACTGACTTTTGTAGCCAGGCAGTGCTGGGTGAGAGCGAAAAAGGGGCTGTGTACACTCAAATCTCATTCCTGAGGTGCCTGGAGTCTAACCGCAGAGCCACGACAGAGTCACCGAAACCACTCCGGACGGCACCACGGGGTTTGGCCAGTGATGCTTCATTTTCTGAGTGCTGCACAGAGTTGGGAATGTAATGTGTAATCGGGGGAGGCTTCTGGGGGGAGGTGGCACATGGGCTGGGCCTTGATGCATGTGTGGATGATATGCAGCCTTAAGGGAGAGAGGGAAAGGCATGTGCACACAGCATGAGCGGATGGGAAACAGACTGGGAGGTGGCAGGGAGGCGGGGGGCGAAGGGCTGAGGCAGCCCGAGGGGGCAGGAAAGTCTGAGAGAGTAGCCCGGCTGGGAGAGGAGGGTAAATGGAGCCACCGCAGGTGTCTGAGCAGGGGAGGGCGCAGCGCACAGGGTGCTCCTGAGGTGGCTGCTCAGGGGCCTGTCACCTGTCCCTCTAACAGGTATCATGGTCAAGTGAACCTGCCGAGTCCCCCAGCTGAGGACCCCCACCTTCTTCGCTACCCCAAGTCTGCCCCTCCACGTGCCGCCTGCTCCCCAACAGGCTGGTTCCATCCACTGCAGCCCCGCTTGAGTGACCTCTGACCTCTCCTCTCTTCTCCCGCGTCTCGGGGTTTCTCTAATGCTCTCTCCAGCCCTCCTGCCACCCTCTGCTCTGGTCCCTCCCAAAGTCTTTACTGCGGTATTTCCCAGCAGTCCTGTCCTCGGCAGGCTCGTCCCCTCCCCACCTGCCAATCCTTTATGTCCTAGTGCCCATGCCAGCAGGTCTGGACCAGGCCACAGGCCCTGACCTAGCAACCTCACACCCTTGTCTACAAGGGCACAGGGCAAAGGGTAGGGGCCTGGCCGGGATCCACGGAGCAGGCATCTGGGAGGGGATGGGGTGTTCAAGGGATCTGGGCCCACCTCAAGGTGGGGGGATGGAGACCCCAGCCAGTTGGGGCCTGTGGGTGGGGCCCTGTACTTGTGGAGGGAGGCTTGAGTGGGGTGCAGAGCCAGAGACAGGGGCGCATGGAGGGGAGGGTCAGACAGGAAGCAGAGCTGGGTACGTGGTAGGTGGGAGAAGGCAGGAAGGGGGACCTGTGGGGGCGGGGCTGGGCAGCCAGCAGGCAGAGGGCAGTGGGGTGCTGGGGGGAGCTCCCAGTTCTTACCCCTTTCAACACTTCCTCCAGGTGGTCTCGGAACTGCATAAACAGGTTGATCTTCCAGCTGGTGTTGCAGTTCACAGAGTTGACCTGGGGAAGGGCAGAGACCCATGATGCCAGCAGCCCCCGGCCGCTGGGGAGAGGGGCAGTGCTGAAGGCCCGGAGAGGGGGTGAGGGGAGGGCAAGCCCAGCCACGTTAGAGCACAAGGAGGGGTGACTTCTCCCAGCCAGGGCCCCCAACCCCAGCCCAGCTGCCCTCGGGCTGCCAACCTGTCGGGTAGAGAAAGGGGGCAGATGGTGGGAGACAAGTGGGGGAGCAGTGAAGCCCAGCTCGTCCAGAGGGCCACATGGGACGGAGGAAGAGACCCTGGTGGGGAGGGGGGTGTCTCTACTCTCAGGGGTGTGTGGACGCCCCTCCTCTGCACGGCTGGCCCCACCACCCCACTCACCTCCTTGCAGCCGGCGTTGTCACTGAGCTCATAATTGCTGGCATGCAGAGGCTGCCCTGCGTTGACGGGATTCAGGATCACCTTGTCCCCCACAACCACCTATGGGGACAGGCAGAGCAGGGTGAGGAGAGGAGGGCCAGGCCTCCAGGCCCTCTCTCTGGTCTCAGTCTGCCCCTCTAAGAAATGGGCAAGACCTCATGCAGTCCCCACATCAAAGATCCCACAGCAGCCCCTCTGGAGCTGTGGCCTGCACCTTCCACCAGGGCCCTCCAGCCCGGCCCTGTCCTCACATTGTCCCCATTGCTTCGCAGCTTCCAGAAGGGCTGGATGAAGAGCCAGGAGCCCTCGTTGCCCGTGGCATCCAGCGTCACCCGCATGGCGTTCTTCTCCAGCAGGGCCGGCAGCCGCTTGTTCACTGTCAGGTACTTGTTGCTCTTCATGTGCAGGAGCTGGGGGTCGGGCGGGGCACAGGTCAGGTCACCCGGCCCCAGGAGGCCAGCCCACCAGGGAGGTGGACACTGGGGGGCCCACTGGACCCCTGGTCACAGCTGGACTCACATACAGTGTCAGACACACAGACACAAACACGCAGACAGACACACGCAGTCACACACACAATCATACACAAACACCCACACCCAGTTGGGCACCCCAGTGACACAAAAAAAAGAAGCCTGCACTGTTCTAAATACCTACGTGTATTAGCTCATGCACTCTTACAATAACCGAGACGGAAGTATTATCACCGGCCTGATCTTACAGACAGGGAAACAGAGGCACAGGGAAGTCAAATAACTTGTCCACGTCACAGAGCCAAGATGTGAACCCAGATCAAGTGGCTCCAGAATCTGTGTTGGTGACCACCGTGCTGGCAGTACACCCCTGGGCACCCCTGGGCTCAGGCTACACAGCAAGTGGCACACACAGAAGCAGATATGCAGTCACAGAGATGGTGCTGGAGCCACCCCCCGGGGACACACACCCCAGAGGGCATGTCAGCGAGCACCCCTCACCCCCAACACCAGCCTGGCCTCTGCAGGGGGAGGAGGCGGGCCTCACCTGGATCACACTGCCATACTTGACCACGTCCCCGTGCACCTTCTTGTTCTCCGTGTCGTTCTGCTTCTGCTCCATCTGGGCCGCGTGCTACGCGGACACACACAGGGGTGAGGGCAGGTTAGAGGCCTCCTCCTGGAGGGGGGCAGCCCCACCCCTGAACATGCACGTGTGGGTACACACACACACACACACGGCTCCTGGCACTGCACCCACAGTGATCCTCAGAGGCCATCTAGCCTGTCCCTTCCCACTATTGATGAGGGACTGAGGATCCGAGGGTGGAGAGGCAGCCCGACGTTGTACAGCATGCAGCCCAGGGAACCAAACCCCTAGCCCCTGCCCCCACCTCCCTCTGGAGGGGGCATGCCCGCAGGCCCCCGGGCCCCTATGCCCCCTGACACCCCAGGCACCTAAAGCTATGCCTCACTACCCCCACCTCATCAGACCCCTGATGCCCCCAACACGGGAGCCCTGCCCCAGCCCAAACGCTGGCAGGTGTGCTTGCTGCCATTTCCTCCTCCTCCTCTACCCCCACTCCTCTGTGACCCTCCCTCCCAAAACTGTGTGTGCTCCCAGCCCACTGCCTCCTGGGAGCCCTCCCTGACGGGCCAGGTCCAACTCTGATGGATCGAATTCTGGTGGCCCCAGAAATTTGATTTGCATCCTATTAAGGGCACCTTTTAAGGTACTTCTGTCCCATTAGACTGGAAGCTGCCTGAGGACAGGCTCCATCTCCTCCATCAGATTAGGGGTCCCTGCAGGCAGGGGCTCTGTCTCCTCCATCAGACTGGCACTCCCTGGGACCACTGGCCCCTCTGCCCCTTCCTTCTCCTCAGTCTCAGGACCCAGGACTGAGGCCCGGGTGAGGGTGGCCGCTGGGGAGTGTTGCCACGTACCATGTGGATTTCCACGGACCTATCGTGTCTGGCTGTGTGACCTCGTGTGGTTCTGAGGATGTGTCTGTGCACATGTGAACGCCCTACCCCCAGGCCCAATGCCCAGTTCAGCCTCGGCCTTCGCCGGCAACAGGAAGGAAGCCTGTGACGGCCCCCAGCCCAGGAAGAAAGATGGGATTATTTATAACAGAGCTCTGGCAGCCCACCCAAGCCCCTCTTTCCAGCCCGGTTCACAGCCATGGGGTGGCCCACCCTTCCCCAATTTTACATCCTCCTCAGGGCCGGGAGCCAGGGGAAGGGGACACAGGGCAGCAAGGCCTGCATGACGGGGCACGGGGCACCGGGCCCGAGGGAGGGTCTCAGAAGCAGGCTGCAAAGCCGCTGACCACAGCCGAATCTTCCCACTCTCTTTTCCATGGTGACTGGGCTTGGGGCCCTGAGCTCTTTCCAGAGAGGACTGCCCAGGATGTGAACCATGGCCCCTGAGGCCTGTGAGCACCCACTGGGCCCTAGCACCACGTGTCCAAGGAACCCAAAGTGAGTCAGAGATCCGGGGGCCATCTAGGCCCTACTGCAAACTCACAGGATGACCAGGGACAGCCCAGTGCCCTCTGAGGGCCCCAGACTCCAGCTCTGTAAAATGAGGGGAGAAGTTAAGACTAATTCTCAAATCGGGTTCCCTGGAGCCACTGTCTCCGGGAGCCACTGGTAACTCCATGTACAGTTGTACAAGTTGTTCACTGCACCATGGTGTTCAGCTGAAGGGCTGTGTGGGAGCTGAAATCCAGTCCACATTCCACTCACTGAGCATGTGCCCTGGTACAGGGCTATGCCAGCCTGCAGGAAGGGGCAACTTCTTCTAACTGGCACAAAAGGGTCATGCAGACGAGTGGGTCACTGGGAGGGTACTATTCTCCCCCACCTCACCTCATTCACAGCAACACACACCAATCTCTAGCGTACTAGGGTCTTAAAAACCACTGGGCTCAGGGGGCTGGCCCCGTGGCCGAGTGGTTAAGTTCGCGCGCTCCGCTGCAGGCGGCCCAGTGTTTCGTCGGTTCGAATCCTGGGCGCGGACATGGCACTGCTCGTCAGACCACGCTGAGGCAGCGTCCCACATGCCACAACTAGAGGAACCCACAACGAAGAATACACAACTATGTACCCGGGGGCTTTGGGGAGAAAAAGGAAAAAATAAAATCTTTAAAAAAAAAAAAAAAAAAAAAAAACCACTGGGCTCAGCCACAGGGCCCCTGTTGGCCCTGACTAGCAGCAGCCCTGCATGCGCGCCCAGGTTCCTGACGCACACACAGGTGCACACGTGCGCACACACCTGCAGCTTCTGCAGCAGCACGACGTCAGCGATCTTCTCCTTGTCCTGCTTGGTCTGCTTGGCCTTCCAGTACTGCTTCTGGGCCGAGTATCGGTTCATGGGACACACTTTGAAGAGGCAGTCTGTAGCAGGGCGGCAAAGAGAGGGAGATGGGTTCATGTGGGAAAACCCAGCCAGCAGCCCCGCCCCCAGATCCCACCTCCACTCTCCCCATCCCTCCCCCTCCTCCTGCCCCATGGAGGGTAGAGAGGCAGCAGTTGGAAAAACCCCGGAGAACTTGGCGCATCCTGGATTAAGTAGGATGGAGAGTCCCAGAGGCAGGTTTAAGAGCAGGATGGCACCTGGGAGGCAGACACGTGCCCCCACAGGAGAGCTATCAGAGGCTCCTGGCCCCACCCCTACACCCTGTCTGTGCCCAGCCTCTGCGGACATTAGCGGCTGACAGCTCACACCTGCATCCTTCGCTGGCCGACTGCCATCTTGCCCACAGATGCCTGGGAAGTTACAACCCCCTCGCCCCCTCCCGAGGGGCAGCCGCATCCAGCAGCTGACGCAGGCCCGTAACAGCCCAGCCTCGGAGAGACTGTCTGCGGTGCCAGGCATGGCCCGGCTCCCTGTGGGGTCAGGGTGACGCTTCTCTCCCCCGAAACCACATCCTTGCTCAGCTCTTCCCTGGCCCTCTGTGAGCGAGGCTCCCTCACCCTCTTCTCCGGAGAGCTCGCCTCAGTAATTCTCCCCCTGTCGGCTCTGCTTCTAGGGGACTTGACCTAAGACAGAGCCAACCAAAATTCCATAAACAGGTTCACTCTTACAATTTTTATTTTGGAAATCAGACAAAATACCTACGATTTTCATAAGCCCAAACTCCTGAAAGGGCATCAGATTTTTCTCCTTATCGAAAGGGGGCACGAGTTGAAAAATCCTAAAGTGTGGTAGGAGGGGACTGAGGATTCCGGGTCACGGGGAAATGCTGGGCCTGTCTGACAAGAGCATGGGCTGTGCTGTGAGGCAGTGAGTTCCCCGTCACAGGAGGGAATCCCACCCTGGGCAAGGGGTTGGGCTCATGGCGCCTAAGACCCTCTAATGCAGCAGGGCTGTGCCTCCGTGACTGCACGGTGCTCCAGCAGCACGGAACGCAGGAGAAAGATGGCTGTGCTGGGGCACCGGGAGGGGGGCCGCTGGGGGAGCAGGTCACAGAGCCCGGGAGCCCCCTTTCACACGTCCGCGGCCCAGGGCTGCCCTGCCTAGCCCACCTTGGCACCACCAGCGCAAGTGGGCATCACTTCTGGAAACAAGCGCTCAGTGTGTTGGAGAGAGTATGTCTTCAAGGGGTTCTGCTCAGCGCTCAAGAAGAAGCTGCGGTGTCACCCCCTCCAGGAAGTCCTCCTGCTTCTTCAGGCCGGGCTGGAGCTCTCAGGACTCCCCCAGGTCCCCTGGTCACCACATCGATCTCACTGCCTTGTTAGAGGCCTCTGGTTCCCAGCAGGAGCAGGGGAAGTGGGGCCACACCAGGGGGTGTTTAGGAAGTAGGGGTGAAATTTTGATTGTCCCGAGGCTTGAGGTCACAGCCGACATTTAGTGGGCAGGACAGGGAGGCCGGACGCCAGCACCATAAACACTGCCCATGTGACGCCTGCTGACAGGTGGACACTGCAGGCGGTGCTCTTGACCCGAGGGGGCACAGACACACAAAGCATTTTTTGCATGGTTTTAGCAAACACTGAATTTCCCAGGAATGCAACTCTGACATAAACTCAGGGAATTTGTGTTGTTCAAACTCTACCACGAGATTTTTGCTCTTTTAGAAAATGCATCGCTCACAGCCACGCCGAATGCCTGCACTTGTGGCTGCGGCATTCATGACTCAGCAGCTAACCTGACTGCCTCCTTTATTCGCCCCACACTTACTTCCACCATATATATTCCTTTACTATAAACGCTTTCCTTTTAGTTCTCTGTTTTGTCACGCTTAGGGCATTTATACTGGCCTCGCTCCCTCCCCCCGTCTCCGGGCTCCTCAGACCCTGGGCCCTTTCCTGTTACATGAAGACTATAGCCTTTTTGAATTCCACTTCCTAATATTAAAGGGGGCTCTGAGTCTGAGAGTGGATCTGCTCCTTTTTCGCCGCCCTCACCAGACTCTGAGGGGCAGGGAGGCAGGGCCGAGTAGAGCTCGTCACTGTGTCCCCAGCCCCCAGCCCG
This sequence comes from Equus przewalskii, assembly GCF_037783145.1. Classification (NCBI taxonomy): domain Eukaryota; kingdom Metazoa; phylum Chordata; class Mammalia; order Perissodactyla; family Equidae; genus Equus; species Equus przewalskii. Next base: position 34,279,323 of record NC_091849.1, on the reverse strand, counting down.
GGGCTCAGTCAATGTCTGCTAGACGAACGCATGAATCTAGAAACGACTCCCTCGTGTGTGAGGACACGGGGCTTGAATTTAGCCTTGAAGGGAGGAAAGGGATGAGGCATTGCGAGCGGAGGGAAGGGAAGAGAGAGGAGGAGGAGGCAGGGAGCCACCAGCTGGTCTGGTGAGCCGAGACGGGAGGGAGCTGAGGGGACAGTCGGGGCTGAGTCTGAGTGAGACTGAAGCCAGGGGAGGGCAGCGTGACCGGGAGCCCATAGGCCTTGGCGATGGATCGTGAACCCCTTGGTCTCTCCACAGCCCACCCCTCCACTCCACCCCGATCCAGAGACGAGGACAGGAGGAAAGAGAGATGCTACCGCAGGTCGCCTAGAGCCGAGGTTCTCAAGCCCTAGGAAATACATTTTTGGATCACCATTCCAGAAAACAATACGGGGACTTCCTGTTCCTGGGAGGGTGGGCAGGCTGTGCCTCTGACAGGGCTGAGAACCACGGTTGTAATCCATTCTGGGCCAACCCAACTAGAAAACCGGATTTTTCAAATGCGTCTTATTTTAAGACTTAAAGAACGGACGAGAGAATGAGGAATCACCCCGCGAGAACAGAAGAACAAAAGGAAAACCTGGGAGATACAGAAACACCCCAGCGACTTTCGCCCTGAGGGTATCTGCTGATTCCAGAAAACATGAACTTTTATTCGGACAGCTTTACCAGGTGACGGGGGCGGAAATCCGAGCCCAGGCCCAGGAAGGGTGTAGGAGAACGTCCCTCAATGAGCTGAGACCCCAAAGAGCACCACCCCCAGGTGAGGGCTGACCCAGAGTAAAACAGCTCCTCCCAGGAACTAGAGCCCCCTGGAATCCCCTGCATGGTGCAAGAAACCCCAAACTTGAGCTTCAGGTGGTTGTGGCCAGGCGGCGGCCCCAGGAGTCTGGTGACAGGATACGCACACCCTCCCGGCAAGAAGGTGGCTTGCTCCTAGTCCACGACCACGCACACCAAACTTTTCAAATGCAAGAACCAGTATACAGTCAAAGACAACCAGGAACTCTTGGGAGCTCGACGCCACGAGACAGAACGAACCACAAAACAGAAGCTAGAAGCAGAAGAGAAGAGACCGCAGACACAGACATCATCTGTAACGCGGCTGCGCCCACTCTGCTTACATCCACAAGAGGAAAGCTCGAGGACCCCTGCAGAGAACAGCAAACCAGAAAAACTGACACCGCAGACTGAAAAAGAGCCAAGCGGGATTTCTAGAAATCAAAAAGCTTCAATAACCAAATTTAAAACTCACTGAACATACTTAAGAGAACAGACAGAGCTGAAGAAAGAATTTGTAAAACAGTAACAAACCTGACTGTGGTTGAGGCATTCTAATTCTAGTCTACTCAACTTTTTTGGGGGGCAGGGGGCTGGGGGGGAGGAAGATTAGCCCTGAGCTAACATCTGCCGCCAATCCTCCTCTTTTTTGCTGAGGAAGACTGGCCCTGAGCTAACATCCGTACCTATCTTCCTCTACTTTATATGTGGGACGCTTACCACAGCATGGCCTGCCAAGCAGTGCGGAAGTCCACACCCGGGATCCGAACTACTGAACCCCAGGACACCGAAGTGGAACGTACGAACTTAACTGCTGCGCCACCGGGCCAGCCCCTCTACTCAACTTTTTAATGGATGGCTGAGCCCCATTACAGGGACTTTACAACCCACTAATGGGTGAGAACCTGTGTCTGAATGAATCGTGCCGCCCTGGGGCGTCCCCGGAGAGGGATGAAGCCGGAAGCGATCCCTCCCTGCTCTCGACTCCTCTATATCTTTCTTGGAAACTTACTACCTGGAACGTGTCAAAATTCACCTTTTTCTCTCACATAGATCCTCCCTTAGAGCCTTGCCCACAATACATGTCAGAAAATGCTTGTTGAATGAATAAATGATTTGAGCTCTCTTAAATGTTTGTGGGCCACCTCTGTGCACATCTCCATGCTGTTACTGTGCCGTGCTCTTTGCCCAAAGGCAGCCCTGCAGAACCCCAGAAGGGGTCACAACCTTCCTTCTCATCAAACAAGCAGGGCAGAGGGCAGACAGGAGGAAGGGAGACTGGGCCCACGTGACAGCAGCAGCAGCAAAGGCTAAGAGAAAACTGTGAGTCCGGGGGGTTTCCGACAGTTAGGCCTGTGTGTTCTGGGGGTCTGGGCCTGTCGGTGAGGGGGCATGGGGCTTGTGAGGCTGCAGAAAGAAGACACTCATTTATTAAATAAAGGCAAGTGACATTCCCTGAAACTGACTAAGGTGCGTAACACCCCAAAGGCTACTGCCACTGCACAGAATCATCGTGGGTGGCGGGAGCTTTAAAAAATACAAACTCCCAGGGGCCGGCCTCATGGCACAGCGGTTAAGTTCGCACTCTCCGCTTCGGCAGCCCAGGGGTTCACCAGTTCGGATCCCAGGCACAGACCTACCCACTGCTTATCAAGCCATGCTGTGGCTGGCATCCCACATATAAAGTAGAGGAAGATGGGCATGGGTGTTAGCTCAGGGCCAGTCTTCCTCAGAAAAAGAGGAGGATTGGCAGCAGATGTTAGCTCAGGGCTAATCTTCCTTAAAAAAAAATAAATAAAACAATCTCCCAGGTCCCCCATAGATCTTGGCAGGTCTAGGGTGATGCCCGGGAATATGCATTTGTAAAGGCCCCCACCCCCCACCCCACCCCACATATACACCCTGAGACCCTAAATGGTTCTGTTGCTCAACCAAGGTTGAAAAGCACCAGTGCGGAGGACTGGAGATGAGAACAGAACACAACGGATAAAGTTATACCCTTGCAACAATGCATAAGTGCTGTATAAATAATGCGAACATCTGTTTTTACTTTCTTTCAACATTTAGACCAACAAAACACCAAAGACCCCATTGTGGTTCCAGAAGAGGATGTAAGGCTTATTCAGTCCCAATGACGTAAAACTAAGAGTGCACGTGGCAGCGGTGGAAGGGAGACGGGGGCAGGGGCCCGAGGGGCTGATGGAAGGAGAAATAAAGGGGTAGCTAGGATTCTTGGGTTTCTAAAGGGGATAATGGAGCATCTGCAAGAGCGACAGGATGCTGTCAGGAGGGTGGGAGGAGAGAAAGCAGAGGAGTGGGCCGAGGGAGCTAAATTCTCATGGAATAAGCAAAACCTATGGAGACATGGGGGTCGCTGGCAGAAGAAACAATGAAAGGAGTGCATTAGGATTGCCTTCTCTTATTACACTGCCAGAGGATATGCAAAGTGGTGCCACCCCAGTGGGGAGCATCTGGCAGTCCTGATCAGAATCACAGATGCTCTGCCCTTGGACTCCATGATCTCACCACTGGTCACTCATTCTAAGCAGACGCGCATTCGTACAAAATGAAGCGGGACAGGGTCTTCGCTGCAGCATGTCAGGAATGATAAAGACTAGAAAGAGCCCAAGTGTCCATCCGAGGGGACAGGATAAATAATTACAACAGAGCCACACAGTGGAATGCTCTGAGGCTGTAGGAGAGGGAGGGGTCAGCAATTCTGACACACGCTACTAGGCAGGCCAACCTTGAGGACATTACGTGAAGCGAACTAAGCTAGTCATACAAGAATAAATACGGTATGATTCCACTCCTATGAGGGGCTAAGAACAGTCAAATTCATAGAAATGGAAAGTAGAGTGGAGGCTGCCAGGGGTCGGGGAGGCGGGATGAGGAGTCACTGTGTAACGGGTGGAGAGTTTCGGTTTTACAAGAAGAAAAACGTTCTGTGGGTGGATGGTGGCGATGGCTGCACAAAGAGAATGTGTTTAATGCTACTGAACCGTACACTTGAAAATGGTTAAGGTGAGGGACCGGTCCGGTGGCATAGCGGTCAAGTTCACGTGCTCCGCTTTGGTGGCCCAGGGTTTGCAGGTTTGGATCCCGGGCAGGGACCCAGCACGGCTCATGAAGCCATGCTGTGGCAGCATCCCACATACAAAATAGAGGAAGACTGGCACAGATGTTAGCTCAGCAACAATCTTCCTCAAATACACACACAAAAACAGTTAAGATGTAAACTCTATGTTATGGATATTTACTACAATTTAAAAATAAACTTTTTTTTTGAGGAAGATTAGCCCTGAGCTAACATCTGCCACCAATCCTCCTCTTTTTGCTGAGGAAGACTGGCCCTGAGCTCACATCTGTGCCCATCTTCCTCTACTTTATATGTGGGACACCTGCCACAGCATGGCTTGCGCCAAGCAGTGCCATGTCCACACCCGGGATTTGAACCGGCGAACCCTGGGCCGTCAAAGCAGAATGTGCGTGCTTAACCGCTGTGCCACCAGGCCGGCCCCTAAAAATAAACATATTTTAAATGCTTAAAACTGTAATTTGTAGGAACACTATTTTCACATAGTTCAAGATATGGAACAAAAATGAGTTTTTAAATGAAAAAAAAGAGAAAAAGAGTCCAAGAGTTCTCTATACTAATGTGAAAAGATCAGTAAGAGGATCTAGCCATCGTAAGATATATAAAGTAAAAACAGCAAAGAACAGAATGGTGTATATAGAATGCTACCTTTGTGTAAGGAGAGGGAAATCTGAATATATGTTTGTATTTGCATTAAGGAATTTGGAGGATGCGTAAGAAACTAAAGAAAGTGATTACCTGAATGGATAACAGATAGGGCAGCTCGTGGGAGCAGACTCTCAGTATCTATTTCTACAATGTTTTGATGTTTTAACCGTATGAATAAATTTCCTAGTCAGATTTTCTATATGCTTGCCCCCGGAGATGGGGACAGGAGGTGAGTGAGGATGAGGTGGGGGCACCATTGCTGTCATCTTGATCCCGGAGCACATACTTGTATTACGTTTATAAAAAGAACAAAAAAAAAAGGAGTAAGAACAAAATTTTAAGTGGCCGATAACATAGGAAAAACGCCCCCTCCACTAGGAGCCAGAAGAATGCAAATTAAAACCACAGTGAGATGCCATTTCACACCCAGCGGGCTGGAAGACACTTAAGTGGGACACAACCAAGGGCGGCAAGGACAGCAGTGGAGCGAGGGGGCGCGCAGCCACAGTCTGTCGGGGGTGAGCACACACAGCCCTCCAGGCAGGCACAGAAGAGCTAGCGTCCTCCCACCAGGGCTCCCCCTCCTCGGAACGCACCCAAGAAGCCCGTGCACATGCACCCAAGGAGATGTGTACACGAATGCTCATCGTGGCATCGCTGGCAAGTGCGAAAAACTGGAAATGAGCTACGTGTCCCTCACCAGGAGAGGCGACAATGGATGGCAGTTTATTCACCCAGTGGAATATCACAAGCAATTAAACAGATGAACGAGAGCCACACGTGTCCACATGGATAAATCTCAAAAACAGTGCAGAATAAAAGAAGTGCAGAAAGATTTACATGAAAGGCTATCGATAATACACGGGGTTGTAGAAATGGGAAATAACACCCTATATGGATATATCCCTAAGTATTAACAGCAAAAATATAAAAACGGGCCCCTGAATGATGCACACCAATTTCTGATAAGTGTTTACCTCTGGAGACCGAGGGAGGGGAAAGGGATGGGGGGACGGGGGTGATGCAGGGGGCTTCAGCTCCAGGCATAAGATGGTATCTCTTTAAAAACGGAAAGCTCTGAAATAAACACAACAAAAAGGATTTGACAGAGTTCCGTAGTGAGTACACGGGTGTGTGTTATTTTTCTCTATACTTTTGTGTAGAGTTGAAGTGTGTCTTAATAATAATAAAAATAACAATCAACTGGCCTTGGAAGATGGACAGGAAGAGCAGAGGCGTAAGGCTCAGGGGGGCGGGCACCAAGTCATGCAAGCACGGGGAGGACACATCATCAGCCCCCTCCCCGGCACCTGTCCCCAACCAGTCTAGGTGGGTAAGTGACCCCACACATTTTCCTGGGGTCGCCATAGTTGGGGTGTGAGCTCTGTGCTTCCCTGAGGGAGACTGGGAGGCCAGAGCTGCCCGAGTCCTGAATGGGGTCTCCCTGTGCCCAGCACAGGGGCCGAGAAAGAGAAAGGGCATGTGGGAGGGAACATGCCTAGACCCCAGGCCAGTCAATAAGCAGGTCTCAGAGCAGCCATAACCCAAGACCCCTACAGCAAAGCAGAGGTGAGGGAGGCTGGGCTGGCATGGGGTGCCCTATACATTGGGGCACCGGCAGCCTGGGCCTCCAGGGCCCTGCAGACTCTGGAAAGAATGTCCTGAGCATGTCAGGGCTTGGGATGGCCTCTGAAGATGGCAGGAGCTGAAACCACAAACAAGGAGCCAGTCAGAGGCTGACAAGGCAGGCGGGGGCTTCACTGGGCTTGGGCAGCCCAGCCTGGGGGCCTCCAGGGTCAGCAGGTGAAGGGCTGTCAGCAGGGAACTAGTAGTGGGCTGTGGGGGGAGACAGGGAGAGACCACAGCCCCCAGCAATAGCTGGGGCCCCCACAGGATGGAGGGGCAGCATTTGTGGGGGCCTCAGGACATGGCCATCTCTGATGACCTCTAGGCACCTTCTATAATGCCTGCCATGACCCCCACACGCTTGCTGGGAGCCCCCTCCAGGGCCAGGTGTTTGCAGGAGAGACAAGGAACAATGAGAGCCAGGATCCCGGGTTTGAGGCCAAGCTCCGCCTTTCTCTTCTCTGGACGTCAGCCTCAAAACTGAAGAGGTGGAGTCTGTGTCTCTGTCTGAAGTCCTAGCGCTCTAACTGGTACCCGCCAGCCATGGGCCACACAGAGACCCGGGTCTGCCCCAGAAGATGGGCTATTCTCAGGTCCAGACAGGGCCAGAGGGAGTCTGGAGGGGCCTCTACCTGCCTCACCAAGACACCACAGGCCAGGACCTGGGGCGAGCGGGCCGGAGAAGGCTGGAGGCTGAGTCTGCTCTTCCGTCTCCCTGAGCTGGCTGGGCCCGGTGAGGCCATGGGGACCACGGGGCAGCCCCCGGATCCTGGGGTGGGCCCTGCTCACGGGCTTGGGGAAAATAGAGAGGAAGAGGAAGGAGGGAGTAGGAAGGAGCGATGGAGGAGGAGAGCAAGAAGTCAGAGGAGCATTTGTTCTGCTAAGTGGCTTTTTATTGTCAAAAATTGGCCCCAAACTCTGCCCACGGGAACTCTAGGGCAAATCTTCCTCAGCCACGCCCATCTGCCCCCAGCTGTCGCACCACAAAGCAGACTGCATATATCTCGACACACGCACACACCTTCTCCTTTCAGCCCCAGTCCCCTCCCTGCCCTGGCAGAGCCTACCCTCAGGACCCTCACCACTGCCTCCCTTACTGAGTTCTCCCCCAGAATCCACCTAAATCATCACAGCTACAGCGGAACCCTGCCCCCACCATCAGCCCGCAGCTCTCTGATTTCCGGCTCCAGGCTCACTACCCACTCCCAACCTCAGGACCCAGGGGCAGGCGTGGTCAGAGCTGTGCCTCCAAGCAGGCGGCCCACATGAGCGCCCTGGAACCCCCAGCGCCTGGGCCCAGTGCCTTCGAGGCTGGGCTTAACCGGGGACTCTGGGTGGGCACCGTCAATGGGACCTGGAGCTGCCAGGCCTGGGGCAGGGGTAGGACAAAGCCCGAGGGGGGCCCAAGGCATGCATTACTCCTCAGATGGGCACCACTATGGGACAGACAAAACAGCCAGATAAAACTGCCAGAAATCCCTGTCCCAGGGGAGCTGACATTCTGTCAGGGGAGACAGATGATAAACAAATAATTAAAACACGTGGAGTATGTCAGATTCACGCTACGGAGAAGAAGAACGCAGGGAGGGGAGGTGGGGGCGCATTTTCGACTGAGTGGTCAGGAAACGCCCCACTGAGGATACGAGACCTGAAGCCACTGAGTGCGCGAGCCACGTGGATACTGGAGCAAGAACCTTCCAGGCAGAGGGAACAGCAAGTGCAAAGGTGCAGAGACAGGAGCATGGGAGATAAATAGGAGGAACAACAGGGAGGTCAGCGTGGCTGGAAGGAATGAGAGAGAGGCAGCGGGGCCAGACGGTGTCGGGCAGAGGGGTCCACGGCAGTGAGGAAAGTCCAGCGCCTGAGGTGGCTCCCACATAACCAGGCATGTCCTGACCTAAGACCCCGAGGTAAAGCCCCACTCAGAGGCCGTGATGGAAGCAGGGGCAGAACAGTAGACGCGGGGCCCCTCTGTGGGCTGGGAGGACCCCCTCTCTGTCTCCTCCGCGCTCCAGTGGATGGGCAAGGTCCCGGCAGCCAGCCAGCCAAGGATGCCGCAAGATTATCTTAAATCCCTCTCCCCTCTCAGCATCCCTCTCCAGAACAATCCCAGCTACTCTCCCCGAGAGCAGCAGCCACGTGGGCAGACGGGGCGGCGGCGGCCGGCGTGTTCCTGCCTGCTCCCACCCTGCCCACCACACCCAGGATCCGTCTGTCTGACTGTCGGCCTCAGCCTCACAGGTGATGACAATAATAACACCATGCCCATGCTGGGCACAGCGACAGCAGAGTATCATCGAATTCTCACAAGGGCCTGCAGGGCTGTGAGGCTGGGCCGAGAAGCCCACTGACCACGGAGCACACAGAGGCCCCGAGAGGGAAGGCACTTGCCCAGGGTCACACAGCAGAGCCAGGTCTGAGCTACACAGGCTCCCCCAGGGCAGGAGTCGTCCACACCACGTGGGGCTGAGGACACAGCCTGGTTCAGGAGAAGGGGCTCCAATTCCCTCACCACCGATGAGATGTGAGGCAGAGAAGGGCGCCCATCCTGGGCCTCCTAACGCCTGGGGAAATTCTCTTTCCACCCCTGTTCCCACAGAAAACGCCCAGTCACTCAGACAAAGAAAGTCTTGTGGCTGGTGGGGAGTTCGGGGGAGATCAGGCCCCCCGCCAGAAGTGGGTGTGCCCCTGAGAAGTGGGGTGTGGCCCCTGGAACACCCAGGGAGAGGCCATCAGTGCCATGATAGCAGCAGCTGGGGGTTCGCAGACAGCAGTGTGAGCGTGCACGGGCTCCTCGTCCAACAGCCCCAGGCCCAGGATGCAGCAGCCCGGGAGGGGAATTGGCGGGGGCGGGGGGGGGGGGGGGGAAGGTCTTACCTCGGAACTTCTTAGGGGGGTTGTCCAGGTCCCCAGCCGCAGGCTCCACCACACAGCGGTCATCCACCAGCCTGGGAACAAGGCAGCCCGGTCAGCGGGAGAGCAGAGACCCCTCTCCCCACAGCATCCCTCCCCTGGGCAGGGGATTCCAGAACACCAGGAAGGCCTCCAGAGAAAGCACTCCGCCACCGTCACACCCCACCATCAAGGCTTTCCCTTTCCTGGCACCACTGCAAGGCAAGGTCTCTCGGGGTTGGGGTAGGGGAGCCCCCAGCAAGAGCACAGACACACCCAGCCCCCCCCCCAACCCCCAAGCCAGAGCTGGAGCTGTCCTGTGGGGTCTGCTGCCAGTCTGGGCTGTCACACGCAGGGGTGCAACTCGTGTCACGGCCCTGAGACCTGGCTGCCCAGACCTGAGAGGACAGTGGGCGATGGAGGAGGGAGAGAGAAAGGGAGCAAGAGACACAGAGACACAGTCAGAGAGACACAGAGAGGGAGGGAGAGCAAGTTAGAGCGAGCGAGAGAGACAGCGAGAGGCAGGACAGAGTCAGAGGGATAAACAGGATAAGAAACAGAGGTAGAGAGGCCGGACACAGACAGACCGATGAGAGAAGCTGTGAGACACCAAACCAGGAGGACAGGCCTTTGGGTCTCAAAGACAGGACAATGAACTCTGTGCCTTCCCAGCCTCAGTGAGGCCCCACTGCACACCCTCCTCTCCAGCCCATCCTGGGCCTGAAGTTCCCCCGCTTACAGCCATGGCTGGGGTTAACCCCAAATCTCTAGAGGACATCCACCCACGCACGCATCCTCCCACCACCCATCAGCCATCCATTCATTCCTGCACTTAAAATCCTTCGGTACCACCCCAGCCTCTAGGAAAAATAATGATGAGGATCCACCACTTCAGAGGCCAACTCTGTCTCAGCACTTCACAACTGTTGCCTCTGAATTCTCACCAACTCTGTCTCAGCACTTCACAACTGTTGCCTCTGAATTCTCACCAACTTCTCCACAAGGGGCCAGTCACAGCGCCATTTTATAGGGGAAGAAACTGAGTTTGAAGGTTAAATACTTTGTCTGAAGTTACAGAGCTGATTCTAAAGCCTTCTTTTGCTCCTCCCCTCCTTGGATTGGCTAACAAGGTCTTTTGTGATGTGACCTCCACCCACTCCTTCGCTAACCTCACAAGTTCCTTGCCCTAGCCACGCTAAACCTCCAGTTGATCCCAAGGTCCCCGGAGCTCTCATCTCTACAGAGGTGGTGCTGGCAGCCTACAAGGCCCTTCATGCCCAGCCCACCCTGGCTCCCCTCCAAGCCCCAGGCCCAGTAGACCTCCATTCCACTCTCAGCCCCTCTCTCCTACTCTGTGGAGCCTTCCTTGGCCAGTGCCCTCCCTCCCTCTCGGCCTCCCTCCCCCATGGCCCCGAAGCACGTGGTCCTGGCCTCTCCCGCTGCCAGGCCTCTTTCTACCTCGAACACCCGTAGTGTCTACACTGTGAGTTCCTTGAGGATAGGACCCAGTGCTTCTCCCTTTGGAATCACCAGCACTTTGCACAGTGCGGTCCATAGTAATAACAATAGCAAGCAGGATTTTTTTTCTAACGTCTTCATATATTGTTACCTAATTCTCTAAACCTACTTTGCTATTATTTCCTTTTCGCAGGCAGGGAAAGCCGAGAACAGAGAGGTTAAAGAGTCTGGCCAGGCACACACGGCCAGCAGGCAGCAGAGTTGGGCTTGGAAGCCAGGCCGTGCAGCGTCAGAGCGGGTGCTGAGTGGGACCCTGCAGTGATGGCGCAGGGAGACGGTGGCCTGCCCTGCAGGGACCCTCTCGGTCTCCCCTCTCGCCCACCTCCAGCACTGGCCTAGTCCTTGGCCCCCTTCCCCTCTCCATCTGCACTCAGGCCCATGGGCACCTCGGCCACACTCGTGGGCTCAAAGCACCACTTGTACCCTCAGGATGACTCCCACATCCACCTCTGCCCTTCCTCCTCGCCTGACTCCAGGCTTGCGCGTCGAACTGCCTACTCCACATCTCCACTCGGATGTCCTCCACCTCCAACTCAGCATCTTCAAAACTGTGCTCCTGCTCTTCCACCTGAATGGCCTTTTTTTTTTTTTTCTTGAGGAAGATTAGCCCTGAGCTAACATCTGCTGCCAATCCTCCTCTTTTTGCTGAGGAAGACTGGCCCTGAGCTAACATGCATGCCCATCTTCCTCCACTTTATACGTGGGACACCTACCACAGCATGGCTTTTGCCAAGCGGTGCCATGTCCACACCCAGGATCCAAACCGGCGAACCCCGGGCCACCGAGAAGCGGAACGTGCGCACTTAACCTCTGCGCCACAGGGCCAGCCCCCTGAATGGCCTTCTCTTGAGGTCCTCCCAGCATCAGTCAATGGCAACTCCATCCTTCCAAGTGCCTGGGCCAAAAACCTTGGACCAATCCTGGGCTTCTCTTCTACTCGCCTCTCGCACCTAATCTGTGAGACCTACCTTCAAGATAAGTGTGGAACGTGACCTCTTCTCATCACTGACACCACCCCCCGACCCTGTCCAGGTCCCTCCAGCACTCACCTGGATGTGAGGAACGGCTTCCTCTTTGGTCTCCCAATGTCCCCCCTCATCCCCACAGCCTGTTCCTCACACAGCAGCAAATCACCGCAATCTTCTGCTCAGAACCACCCATCTCAGAGTAAAAGCCAGGAACTCTCAATGGCCTAAAAGACCCCACATGATCCGCCCCCTCACCTCTCTGACCTCATCTCCTCCAGGGGCTCCTGCCCACTCTGCTCCAGCCACAGCCCTCCTCCAGGCTCTTCAAACCTTCCCGGCCCTTTGGCACTGGCTCTTCCCTCTGCCTGGAACCCTCTGTCCCCAGACACCCTCTCGGCTCCCTCCATCACCTCCCTCAGATCTTGGCTCATATGACCCATTCCCTGGACACCCTCCTTCCCATCCCTTTTAAAACAGTAAACTGCTCTTTCCCACATTCCTTGTCCTCCCCCCGCCTCACTGTTCTCCACAGCACATATCACCACCTGGCCTGCTAGACGTTTTACTTACTTATTTTGGTTAATCTCCCCCCACCTGGGATGGAAGACCCACGAGGCCAGGGATGTATCTGTTTTGCTTCCTGCTGTATCCCCAGCATCTAGACCACTGCCTGGTGCACAGCGGGCACAGAAGAAATACACATTGAGCAAATTAATTCATTTTCCTAGCTGCTGAGAAAAATATACGAAAAGCAAAAGATAAGGTCTCTGCTTCAGGGAGTTTAAAACCTCATTGGGAAGACAAGTCACACACTCAGAGGAGTTAATGATATAAGGAATATGCATTGCTGCCAACTGGTGGTACCGCTGCGGATTTTGTCCGAATTCAGGGTAGGGAGAGGTCAGAGCTGGGCCAATCAGGGCAGGTGTGAAAGAAGAGGCAGGAGCCCTGCAGAGTCGTGAATAATTCATAGAATTTCCTGTAAGACTCCAGTGAATCAGATGAGCTGGTTGTCTCTTCCCAAAGCTCAAGGGGAGGGGACACAGGACGGGTAAGTCTTGGGAGAGGAGGGAGAAAGCGTGGGTCAGGCCTGGGACCTGGCACTGCCGGGGGTGCTGGGCAGCCATAGGGCATCCCGGAAGTCGGTGCCGCTGAGGAGAGGCGGGGGTGGCCCCCACAGCCCCCATCTTGACCAGTACACAAGGCCTTGTGGAAGCCCCCTCCTCAGAGACTCCCTGTCTGAGGGAAAACCCATCCTCACCCCTGACCCCTCCTCACCTCCCCTGGGAAGACCCTCCTTGTCTGGGTCACATGTGCAGGAAAAAGACACGCAAATTCAGATGCCTGGCATGTTTTTCCTAATCCCCCCGGCACAAATATGCCTGGTCACGATGTGGATGTCCCTCTGTCCCCACCCACTCTGCCACAGCTTCTGAAGCCCTGATGTCTCCAACTCAGCCCCTCCCCAGTGCCCATGGGTCTACAAAGCAGCCACATTTTGGGAACGCAAGCCGAAGCCACTTAGAGAAGGGGAGGGATTGGTCAGGAGGGGAGCATGGCCACCAGGAGGAGAATTTCAAATAAGGTGAGGAAAGAAAACATCCCAGGCTTGCAGCCCAGAGGGGACAGGAATGGTCTGCATGAGGCACCAGAACGGAGAAGCAAGGCATTTTGCGGGTGGGAACAGCTGGGGGGCTCCCCGGAGGTATCAGGAACACACGGTCAGTAGATGCGGCTCTCTGGTTCCTCCTGGCTCCGGCATTCCACACCCTCCGAGCTCCAAGTGTGGGTACCCAGCTAGCAGAATCAACGTCACCTGGGAACACTGGGCTACATTCCGTACCCCTCCCCAAGAACCTCTAAGGGGTGGCGCCTTGCCCTCCTCATCTTTGTATTTCCCGTCTGGTGCTTACGGCAGCTCCCCACCTCGCCTGTAGGCAAAGAGGGCGGCCCTCGGCAGGATGTTTAGAGTCCCAAATGCCCCCAAACGCCCCCGCACACGCCTCCCCTCCATTCCTCCTGTGTATACTCATTAGGACTGAGGCATCCCACAAAGGTGCCAGCGGGCGGGAGGGCGTGGCAGGGGTGTCGCGTGAAGCCATTAACAGATTAGCAGGAAAGCCCTTATCAGATGGGCTACGGGGACACCTGAGCCCAGAGGGAGGCCCGAAGGCAGGGCCACTAGACAGGTAAGTTTTCACGGAGGGGAGCGTCACAGGTCGAGGCCGGCACTTCCGTTTCGGGCCTACCAGGGGGTGGGGGAGGACGGGGGAGGGGGCGGAGGAGGACGGGGGAGGGGGCGGCAGAGCAGGGCTGACCGAGCGTCCCGGCCCCGCCCCCGAGACCCCGCCCCGCGCGGAGGCTGAAGTGCACGCTCGGCTTCCCGGCCCCGCCCCCTATACCCCGCCCCCTGCCCCGCCCCCGCCGCCACCGAGCGAAACTGGCTGACCCACGTGCAGCCGTCGCCGCCTACAGAGGCCTCGCCCCTGCCTGCCTCCGACTGCGCGCCGCTGCCAGGACGCTGGGCCCTGGCCAGGCGCGCCGGGGGCGGCGGGAGGGCGGGGCGGCGTCCGGCCGCCTGCACCCGCGCTTCCCTCTCCTCCCCGGCTGCCCGCAGAGGGCGGCCCCGAGGACCCCTCCCCACCTGTTGCACCCATGTCCCGGGCCGCAGCCCCCCACCCTCCCTCGTGGCGGGGAACATCTGTGTTTATTAAACGCCGCGCACAGGTGCCCGGCTTCGAGTGCGCACCTGGCGCTGTAACCAGAGCCGAGCTCTCCAGGGAGAAGTGACCCCGTGGTTTCACCCCCCTCCGGAGCTCCTGCATCTCCGCCCGAGGTCCGGGGGCGGGCCTGCTCCCACCCTCCGCCAGGCCGCTGATCTCACCGTCGCCCTCCGCACCTTTGCACGCGCAGCAGCCCTCTCAGAGTCCCGCCGGCTCCAAGGCCGCGCTTAAGCTCCCGCAGAGTTCACTGCCCATTCCCCCAGGGGCATCGCCCCTCTAAAGGCTGGCTGCACCCCAGCCAAGATCACATTAGAAAAACCGACCCTCCAATGTGCAGAACACGTTTTAATTTATGAATCGTTTTTACATCCAATACCTCATTCCTTTCTTACCACAGTCCAGTGTGAGGTTCACTGACCAGAAGGGGCCACTTACGCAACCCAGGCCTCCAGCCGTTCAACGAAACCTTACTCCCAGTCTACTATGCAGCCGATAATGCACTGGGTGTGGTCCCCACCCTCAGGAAGCTGATGCCCACCATGCTGAGTGCCCTGAGGACAGAAGCCATGCCCTCTACCACTGCATCCCCCGATACTCCCATCCTCCCTACCCCCACAGAGCTGAGGACAGTCCCTGCGGTGAGCCTGCCATCCACTGGGAGGCACGGGACCAGTTTGAGGCTGCACTGTTCCGGCCCAGGAGGGCATCAGCAGAGTGGGCAGGGATGGGGGTAAGGGGATGAGCCCTGTGGGTGGGGCTGCCCTGGACTCTGGAGAGGAGCTGGTTGACAACTCTGCTCTAGAAGGGAGTGGAGAAGGGCGCTGTCCCTGAAATGCCCTTGGGGTCTGCACCCCAGGACCTTGGTCTGAGGGAAGACGAGAAGGCAGATGCATCCAGGGCCCTGCCTAGGGTGGACTTTGAGATGCAGGTGGGAGCCACGGAAAAGGCAGTGGGGTGCATCAGTGCTGTCTGGAAAGATTAGATAAGGAGGAGGAAGAAGGGAGCCAGAAGTGGGACAGGGGACTATCAGAGGAGCCTGAATCAAAGCCTGCACCTACCAGCTTGGCCAGCTTCACAGCCATGGGAGGAGGAATCACACACTGGGGAGATGCCCCACGGACCCTAACAGCCCCTCCGCCATCCGGCTGTGGACCCGAGGTGTGGAGGGGAAACTGACTAGCTCAGGTCACACAACAAGTTAAAGGAACACCCAGTTCCAGACCCCAGGTCTCCTGACTCCCAGCCCAGGGCACTGGCCACCACCCCACAGATCCAGGCCAGACCCAAGGAAGGCCACTCCCAATGCAGGCTCTGTCAGACGCTGGGACTGGCTGGAGGTGGACGGTAGTCCCTCCAGACACCCAAAGTCAGACCCACCAGGTGGGAGTGGGGAGGAATGCTGGGAGAGGAACCCAGGGTCGCCTGGCTCATCAGAGAAAAGCAATTCACTTGTGCATCCCTGTAGAAACCTCCACTTACGTTACCTCTACTTCTCTCCCTTTACCGTGGACCCACCCTGTGCCACCCGAGGGGCCAGTGTATGGAATTTCAAACAAGCATGGCTCAGCCCTTCAGGGAGCTTAAATCTAGAAAGGACAGGAAGCCGCACACTCAGAGAACCCCAGAGTCTCTCCAGTGATGAATGGAGGTAGAAAAAGGATGGAATTTGGACCAACAGAAATAAAGGTCCCTGGCTAGTGTACGAGCCTGCAGGGTGCTCCCTCTGACCATGGGCCTGGGTTTCTGGCTCTCAGGATTGGGGGCTCCAGTGAGTCCTGGGGTCTCCACAGTGCTGCTGGGGGCAGGGGAAGACTGAGCTGTTAGGCCAAGGAGAAGAAGGATGGGGAGCAGGAGAGACAGGAAGGAATGCTGGGAAGAGACAGAGAAGTGGTACAGCCAGGGGCCACCCAGCCAGCCCCCGCCTCACACTTTGGCCTCGCTGGACCCGGGCCTCTCCAGCTCTCCATAGCTGCCGGCTGGACCCAGCCTGTCCTACTTGACGTAGTAACTGAGGCTCTCGGAGCGTCAGCACAGCAGGCCCTGAGGTCCAGCCCGCCTGGCCCCAGGCCTGCAGAGCTCTCTGGGAAACGGCAGCAACAGCCCTGACGAATCCAGAAAGTGAGACGGTCTCCTCCATAACCAGCCCCGTCTCGTCTCGTCTGGAGCTCAGCATCACGGGGCAGGGGAAAGAAAGAGGTGGGGGCAGGGCACTGTTGGCACTGTTTTAGATCAAAGGCGACTTAAGAGGCATAAGAATCAAATGTAACACGTGGACCTTGACTGGATCCTGAATTAAAGTAACCAGTGTTTGGAGACAGACTGAGGACAACGGGGCACATGTGACTACGGGGCACATGTGACTACGGATGGGGCACTGGGTGCTATCAGGAAATTACTAATTGGCGTGATAACAGTACTGTGGTTCCACAGGAACGTACCCTTATTTCTCAGAGACGTACAATGAAGTACTGAGAGGTGAAACCACGCAATGGATGTAACTTACCAGAAAATACTTCAGCAAAAAATAGATGCAACAAATATGGCAAAATGTGAACAATTATTAAGTCTAAGGAGTGGGTATATGGGTGTTCTAGAAGGTTCTCTCTACTTTTCCTGCATTATATTTATGCCTCAGGCTGGTGCTGAGGGGCCAGAGTGACAGCAGAGGTAGAGGCCACAGCCAAGCAGGCTATGGAAGCTCTGCAGAGTCCACCTCCCGCAGCGACAGCAGCTCCAGGGCACCGACTCCATGCTCCCTCCCCTGACCTCTATCACCCATCACCCATTTCTTGATCTCACCCTGGAGAGGCCAGCTCACGGCTGGAGGGCCGAGTGAGTGATGGGAGAGGGATTTGCGAACCAAATGACGCACAGGTGTCTGCCCGGAGCACCTGCAGCTGCCCGGGCTGAGATTTGTGTTTGCGGCCTCTTCTGGCTCTGCCCACCTGCCAGCCAAAACATACCAGCTTTACACACCACTATGATCATTTTACTCACCCACTCAGTCCCCTGCAATGAGTCCCTCCTGCCCGTCTCCCCTGGTGGAAACCCCTCTGCAGCCCACACCCTGGGCTCACCGTGTAGTCCACGCCCAGCCTCATTTCTGCCCCCACGGTCCCTGGTGTGAAACACTCTGCAGCCTCCTCTCTGAGGACCCCCTATGTGACCACCAGGCAAGTCAGTTAGCCTCCCTAAGCCAAGGGTCCTCACTCCAGGAAACTGTGCCTGCAGGTGCAAATGCTGGGTACCACTGCCACTCCTGGATGACCAGTGTGACACCCTCAGGGGGCTCAGAGCTCCCATTCAGAGGCCTGTGATGAACTTACTGGAGATTTGGGCTCGGCTCTCCTCCCCTCCCCCCATGCCTCCTTCCCTCCCCTCTCACAGTCTCCACCTA
Organism: Equus przewalskii; assembly: GCF_037783145.1. NCBI lineage: Eukaryota > Metazoa > Chordata > Mammalia > Perissodactyla > Equidae > Equus > Equus przewalskii. Next base: position 34,261,629 of record NC_091849.1, on the reverse strand, counting down.
GCGGGAAGAGCGCCCCCAGCTCCACATGGTAAAGTCTGGAGAGCAGGCCTGGGGGTGCACCACAGGGATTCCAGAGGCTCCCAGGGTAATCGAAACCCAGAAACCTCCCCCTGAGCTGAGAGCAGAAGGCTGGTGTAGCCCCACCCTAAAATCCAGGGCATGGCCCCACCCACCCCACAGCCCCACTGGGCCAAGTCGGGGAGGGGAGGGGACATGGGGTCAGGAATGTAGGGCAGGGCAGAGTGTGAGCAAGTGGCCACTGCAAGATTCTTTAAGGCCGAGGAGTTGGAGGCAGCCTGGGTCCCTGGAGTCCCACGGTGGGACACTGGGGTTGATTCTGTCCTCAGGCAACCCCCACACAGCCCCTCTCCCCACTTCACCCCTCGGATGACAGCCACCATGCCCAACCTTGGGGGTGTAGGCTGGTCTTACTCCCCCCACCTCCTAGGACGACACTCTCAAACTTATGACATGAAGTGGGCCAGACCTGCCGGGCCTAGGGTCCCCGTTTCTGCAGCCTCCACCCCCAGGGAGACATGCAGAGGTACAGACTGTGAGTTAAAAAGCTGTGGGGCCAGCCTGGTGGCGGAGGGGTTAAGTTTGTGTGCTCCGCGTTGGAGGCCCAGGGTTCCCAGGTTCGGCTCCGGCCCAGACCTAGCACCACGAGGTAAGCCACACTGTGGCAGTGTCCCACATACAAAATAGAGGAAGACTGGCACAGACGTTAGCTTGGGGACAATCGTCTTCACCAAAAACAAAAATAGCCATGCCTCCCCTTTGATCTCAGAACTCCACTTCTGGGAATTTATCCTGAGAGAATAAGCGGACAAGTGTTCGGGCATGTATGGACTAGGATGCTCAGAGTGGACTGTTTAGAACAGCAAAAATTTAGAAACAATCTAAATATCCCATATTAGAGTTGCTTAAATATACTAGAGTTGCTTAAATAAATTACGGAACATTACACCATGGGATGCTACGCAGCCGTCACAGTGGCGTGCTGGCATGGAAAATACAGTTTAATGTATCTCCCGAAAAGGACAGGATACAAAGTCCTTTCTGCAGTTTGCTATCGTCTTGTAAATGTCTATTTGTGTACATAAAAGGCTAGAAGGTCCGTATCCAGAATATGAATATAAGTCACAGTGGTATTCCAGATAATTCTTTATTTGAGTTTTTCACGTTTTCTCCATGGGGCATATATTATTTTTTAATTAAAAAAAATATGTATTTTCAAAAAAGGAGTTGCATGGATTAGCCTACCTGAGGCCAGGACCCTGCCTTGGGGCACAGGTCAGGGGTGAGTTCAACATCTCGTTCCAGTGAAATCACAGTCAAATGAAAGCCAAGGGCAGGTCTGAAGTCTACCCGGGAATGCAGTCTGCAATGGAGGGCCTGTGCCCCCTGCTCCTGAAATGACACGTGTCTCAGAGACTCAGGGCTCAAAGGCCCTTACAGACCATCCCTCCCAGCTCCCCACTGTACAGACTAGAACAGGCTGGCACCCTGTCTTGGTTACTACTGATTCCCCAGTGACTAGAAGAGTCCTGGCACAAAGCAAGTGCCCAATAAGTGTTTGTTGAATGACTTAATGAAGTCTGATGAAAGCTAAGAGATTAGCTTTCTGGAGCAAGAGGCAGGCAGACCCAACAGGTAGGCTCCTTCAGAGCCTGTCAGCCTGGGAGGGCTCTCAGATCAGGGATCCCCACCCCAGGTACACATTAAAATCACTGGGAGCTTTAAAAAAATCCAGCCCTCAAACCCAGCCCTAGAATGTTGACATTTCTAGGTTGGTCTCACCTGCGACTCCAGAGCTGGAATTTTTTTTTAAAGACTCCAGAGGGATCCTCAGGTACAAAGAGAGCACCTTAGAGGACACCCAGGCTGAAATAAACATTCTGAGAAGGCAAGGCCTCGCCAGAATCACCCAGCAAGTTAGTGATAGAGCAGGAGAGCCAGGTCGCTGGGGACCAGGCTTCCTCCATGTTCCCTGTCACATTTCCTGGGTCCCGACCTCCAGTGCCCACCCTCCTCAGGAAAGCAGATCAGGCTAGAAGGAGGACAGGGAACCCCAAGGGAACCCTACTTCCCATGATCACCCAGCCCTGGGGGATACAGGTCCAGGGGCCATGGGAGCCCCCAGAGGCCATGGGGGTGGGCAGAGCCACTTGGACAAATGCTAGGAGCTCAGCTTCAAGACCCATTCACCTGCACTCCCCAACTTACTCCCTGTGGCCTGGTGCCACCCCTCTGGCCACTCAAGAGATCTCCAAGGGACTGGATGTGAGACTCTGAGGGGTCCACCCTGCACGTTCACGGCCAGTTCCCCGCAGCCACTGGCCGGGAGCCACATTAGATCCTCCACCTTTCGCTGGCCCTGATCAGTCGCTCCAGCCCTGGCCTCTCCAGCCTCCCACTTAGGGCGAGGGCTGAGGCAGCGGCCCTGACTATGCTCTCCTGCCAAGAATGGGCGTGGGCCTGCTTTCCCTTCCCAGCTGAGGTCTCGACCTCCTCCAGGATCCACCTCTCAGACCCCTCCCGCCCTCCCAATCCAGAGTTAATGTACAATCTTCACCAGGAGCTCTAATTATCCAGGCGGCTCTAATTGGCCTCCTCCACACTGCCCTGCAGAGCCTGGCCGGAATCTGAAGGCTGCCCCAGACTCCCTCCTCCCCCAGTGCCCCCTTCCCACCTCCCAGCTGAACAACCCTCTGCCCACCAGGGCTGCCCTGTCTTCACCAAATTCATTTCATCCAGCCCTCACTGGGCACCTCTTAGTCACCAAGCATTGGGCTAACCTGGGAACTTAGTCAAATTGGCCTCCAGAGTTCACAGACAGGGACACCAAAAGCCAGGGTGAAGGCAAAAGGGGACCAGAGGGGACAAGGGAGCAGAGAAAGAATCACTTAGAGCAATGCTTCTCACACTTTAAGGCACCAAATCCCTGGGGATCAGCCTGCAGACTGATTCAGTAGGACCATCAGGGGTCTGAGACTCTATATTTCTAACAAGCTTCTGGCTGATGCTGGTGCTGCCGGACTGAGGACCACACTCTGAGTAGCCATCTAGGCTTACAGTGCCCAGAAATCATTCTTCCATTGACTCTAAGTTCCCAGAAGATAGGACGCACAGCTCCCTCATCCACCACCTCGTGCCCCATGCCCAGTACAGTGCCTGTGGACCTGCCGAGTAGATGAATGGTGTAATTAATTAGCTAATCCTGGCAAAGTGCCAGTGTTAGATGGACCTACAGAGAAACCTCCAACTAATTGTAAGACAACACAATTAACACCAGAGGGGAGTTTGTACAAAGCAGTGCAAACCACAGAGGAAAAAGGGTTAATTTTGCCAGGTTGCAGGGCGGGGTTGGGGGGGGTCTCAAAAGAAGCCACTTGGCACCAGGTCAGATTTACCCAGGTGGAAACTGGCTGAAGGGGCAAAGGTAAAGAGATGGTGGGCGTGGGGGTAGGTACGTTCCAGGAACTGGGAGGAGTGTGGTGCACCTGGAGCTTCGGAGGGTGTGAAGGGGGATGTGAAAAAAACCGGAAAGTGAAGTTTGGGCCAGCACAGGCCAGTGCTAGAATGCCAGGTTGGGAGGGCGGGCGTCCACTGGTGGGAAGTGGGGAACTGTCGGAGGCGTCTGCATGGGGAACGGGCACCTGGGAGTAAAAGCCCTGGAGTGGAAGGGCTCTCAGAGGTCACTAGGTCCTGCCCCAGGATCAGAGTGGACTGGAAGAAGCCGCCTCCTGGGGAAGGAAGGGCCAAGGCGGGAGGGAGCTACATCGCGAAGCAACAGAGGGAATCCCTTCTCTGTGACGGATGAGGCCTGTGTGGAGAGCGGAATAAGATGTTTCCCTGATTCTGATAGATCTCACAGGAGCTTCAAAACCACCCACTGTGTGCTCAGCCCTGAGCCAGGCACTAAGCAACAGAGAAGATGGTCATTTCCCAAAAGCCCCCTTGCTGTTCAGACACTAGGAGGGAGCTTCCACCAACTGCCCCCAGGTCCCCCACACTCTCTCCTTCTCCCCTCAGCATTATCAGAGGTGTTTACTGTGGACCTACTATGTGCGGGCCCTGGCCTCAAGCAGCAGCCTGGCCAGAGGGACAGCCAGGGCTCTGGTCACTGCTCTCTGGGGCAGACCTGCACAGATGGCCCAGATGTGGCTCCACCCCCATCCTCTGGGGAACTGAGCAAGTAAAGTCAAATCTAATGGGGGAGAGGACAGGCGCGGGGTTCCACGTCTGTCTGGGGAGGGGAAGGAGCGGCCTGGAGGGCGCTGAGATAAGGAGAGCAGGGTATGTGGAATTGCCGTCAGGCTCCCCTGCTGGCAGGGCCCGCCCACCCGCCCTCCAACCCCCTGCTGGATTCCCTTTCCCACAGCTAAACTCCCAACAACCCAGCGAGACGCCAGGAGCCAAGTGACCCCACTTCCCAGGCAAATCCAGAGCCAGACCCCAGCTGAAGCGGCCAGGGCTGTCCTCCGAAGCCCCCAGAGAGGGGGCACCTTGTAGCTGGCTGGTGTCCAGATGAGCAGGGTCAGCAGAGGAGGGTGGGTTTCTCCTAAAGGGCAGCTGGGTGTGGTGGGAAGATGAGACAACACAGGTCCTCAGACTGAAATGGGACAAAGGTAGCAGGACATGCCCTCCGGCCAGGCTGCAGAGGTGGAGAAACCACTCTACTCCCTTCCCCCTTACCCACCTCCCCAGCCTCGAGACTCACCCAACTGCTCCTCTAAAGACAAACCTATTCTCTCTGCCTAATTCCTTTCGTGCCCTATGCCTGCTTCAGGCCTGGCCCTCCCCAGGGACTTGAATTGATTCCCTGCTTATCCAGCCCAGACCCTGGGGGGTGGCAGCCAGAATTAATTAATGTTTGTAAAGTGCCCGAGAGATCCTGGGACCAGGGACCCAGGGGCGCCAGATGAGTTGCGCAGGAAATTGACAGAGAGAGGCGGGGAGAAGGGAGGCAGCGCACCAGAACCTGGGACCCCTGGAAGGGGAGGGCTGAGAAGACACTCCTACCAGAGGGCGGCAGGACAAGAGAGAGCTAAGAGGAAAAAGTGCGACCCCTCAAAGGTGCGACAGCCGCAACTAGAGGACCCACCACCCACGGCTCCGTCCCACCCCCAGAGCCGGTCACGTCCAGACCCAGATGCCGTTCCCCAACTCAGGCCCCAGCCACCCACCTGCCCCCGCCCCGGGACCACCTGCGGAGGAAGTCTCGGCCTCTCCGCCCCCTCTGAAGAAAGGCGAGCGCGCAAGGCTGGAGGCTACGCGGAGCCCGGCGCCTCCTGCCAACTGCGGCAGGGCGCCCGACTCCTACCTGGGCAAACATTTCACTTCCTTTCTCTAAAAGAAGGAGGTTAGCCGTTCCCCCGCTCTTTGAGGCTGGGGACATCCAGGTTCTCTGTTGAGGGAGGCGACGGCAGGACGCACGCAAGTGGCACCAAGGCCCACAGCGCCCCCTCCCCGCCTGCGCCCCACTTGAACTCGGCTCACTCACCCCAAAGTGCTGATGAAGCCATTGACGGAGCCCTCGGCGTATAGGGAGACGATGTCCCCGATGTGGAGAAAGCTAGACATCTCGCTCATGGCTACGGCCCTCCGGGGAGCCGGGGCGGTGGGGGCGCCCAGGGGCGCGCGGCCAGGCTCGGTGCGGAGAACGGAGATGACCCAGGGGGCAGGAAGGGGCGCGTCCCCTCCTCCGAGCAGAGCGCTCGGCGCGGCCGGGACGGGCTAGCGGCCACCCGAGCGGAAGGCGGCGCGGCGTGGCCCGGCAGCCGGTGGTGGCGTCCGAGTGAGGAGGTGCCCGCGGCTCCGCGCGCCCGCCGCCCGCCCGCCCGCCCGGCCCGCGCGTACCTGCAGCGTAGAAGGAGCAGGAAGTCTGGGGCCGCCACACACACATGCAAATCCCGCCCGGGAGGCGGGGAAGCCACACCCCGTCCCCCGCACCCCATCCGCGGCCCGCCCGCCGGCACCCATGTGCGCCGGCCCGCCCCCCGCGCCCTGCGCCCCTCGCGCGTCCTGGGCCGGGCCTCCCGGACACCCAGCGAGCCGCCTGCCCTGCACGACTCCAAGGAGTCTCGGGGCTCCGGCGGGCTCCCCGGGAAGGAGTTCCAGCTCCAGCGAGTCCTCAAACAGACCGTGCAACCACCATCTCTGGGAGGCCCAGCCCTCGGGGTTCCCCGGACTGTCTGCTCCTAGGCCCCCGGGTCGCCGAGAGCCGGGGCGGCGCCCGCGGAAGGGGGAGCCCAGCGCCCCCGCAGGCGCTACCTGAAGCCGCGCGCGGAGGACCCGGAGCGCCCTGGTGCGGCCGCCCTGCGGCCACCGCGCCGTCTCTGCGCCCAGCTGAGAGCCGTCTCATTCCTGCGGCGCAAATCGGGATTCATTTTTCTCTACGTGAAAAAGCCTTTTCATTGCACAATAGAAAGTGTTCGGGCTTGGAGGGGAAATGAAGCAATGGGGTGGGTTTTGTTTTTTTCTCTCCGCATTCCTGTGTACAAAGAGATCCAACTTCCGAATCAGTTCAGCCGCTCCTCTCCAGGAGTTGGCTCCAGAACTCTTGGCTCCTTCTGTCTTTCTTTTTAAAAAGGGAGGAGGGGGGCGGGGGAGAAAGCCACCTTCTCTAGTTAATAGCGCACCCGAGCGCCAACAATGACAAGGCTGGTGCCGGCCCTCTGGGAGGGACCCGCTGCAGTGTCGCCGCCAAGCTCTTGCTCACGAAGTCCTGCCCTCAGACTCACGTCCCCAGCTCGCCTACTTTCTGTTCTGTCCCCGGGCCCTCGGGTGTTTTCTTCCTAGTGCTTTTATTTGAACTCCTGAGATCCAGTGCCCATGCCACCCCATTCGTTCACGTTTACTCCCTGCCCAACCCCCCCCCCAACCCCCCAACCCCCACCCCCGCCCTGACTTCCTGGGGAGGCTTGTCCCTGGGAGAAAGGGAGGAGGGGACTCGTCTGAAGCAGGAGGAAGAGACCCAGGGAGGCAGCTAAGAACGAACAGACAGCGGCTGACCCACCGGCGGAGGGAAAGAAGAGCCCCTGGGTGTGTGGTTTTTCCCGCAAGACCCCCAGAACGGGGCAAGGGAACACAGCTCCAGGATTGCTGAGTTCAGGGTTTCACAGTTTTTTCACCAGACCCACAATAACAAATACATTTCACATCAGACCAGTCCACCCCTTATCTATATTTAAGGAAACAATAGTTTCAGAAAACAATACTTACCCTTATGACCTGTGATGCACTCTTCTGCTTTCTGTTCTATTTCAGTGTTTGTTTTGTTCTTTTAATACTGATTGTGACCCACTAAATTACTTTTTTTTTTTAATGTACCAGACGGATTGCAAAGTGCAGTTTGAAACACCTCATCCAGACCGCTCTGCCAAAAAGAGATGACCAAAGCCCAGAAAGGGAGCATCAAACCTCAAGGTCACACAGCAGGTTCATGGCAACTGCAGCAGGGAGCCCAGCCTTTGACTCCCAGCTGGGTGCTCTCCCCACTGCCCCATACTGCGCTGGAGCTGCAGCTGCCCATCCCTGGTGCCCCGCTGGGAAGGGCCAGCCCCTGGAACAGCTCATTTGCTCCCAGAAGTCAGGCCTCCGCTGACTTCCCCGTACAAGGGAAATATATGCATTCGTTCCATAAGCAGTTGACAGCCTACTACGTGCCTGGCCTCGGCTGGGCACCAGGCTCTGATTAAGCCGCCAGCCTCAGCCCATTTGCCTTTTCCCCTACCCCAGAAAGCAAGGAGGAAGGGGGATGTGCTGGAAACATGCTCTCCGGTGGAGGCACTCAGGCCTTGTGCCTTCCTTGCCCCAGCCACATCCAAGGGGCCATGTCCTTCAGCCTGAGATTCAAATAGATGGTTCCATAGCTCAGCCCAGGTCTCACAGCCAGGATGTGGGGGGCAGGCCTATCTCACCCAAAGCATTTGCCGCTGGTTCTCCCTCCACCCCCAGCCTGGGAATGCTCTGAGCCCCTGTCCCTCCACCAACCGGGAGGATTCAGAGTGGGGAGCACAACTCCCATCCACGGGAGAAGTCCTGGCAGGGATGCCATGGCCAGCCTCCTGCCACACGCACTGCTTCTAGGTATTTTTATGGAACCTGATGCCCATGTTGTGTTCCCAGAGGAGCCACTCCTGGGCCCTGGGCCCTCCTCATCTGCTTCTGCTAAATCAACTCCACCGTAAGCTCTTTTGTACACATGGGTTCTGAGTTAGAGTTTGTTCGAAGAAAGGTTCAGTTGGTTAAAAAAATTTAAGAAACAGATGCTACAGCTCCAGCAAGTCCGCTCCGCTGCTCCCCTCTTGAAACTGCCCTGTATCTCTTCATCACCACAGCATGAAGTCTACACACCTTAGCTCGGCGCACCAGAACCCTCTGTCCCTCCCCTCCCCACCCCTGCACCCTGGGCAGGCGCAAAGGTTGGTCCTCAAGGAGGAGCCACGCCGTGGACTGCGTGAGAGCGTGGGCTCTGGCTCTCGCAGGCCTGGGTTCCAGTCCCAGCCCTGCCACTGTCCAGTGGCAGCTCTCTCAGCCTCTGTTCCCATCTGTTACATAAGGAGGCCTCTGTTTCTTCATCTGTTAAATGGGGAGAGTATAGTACCAACACGTGTGGGAAGCGGGATAAAGCCATCAGCACAGCAGCCCCAGTGAGGCAGGACTGGGCGCCTTCATTCTCGTTTCCCCAGGACCTCATCCACTCCTGTCCCTATCCCTGGGCTCATGCGGTTGCCCTCCACACTGCCCCCTTTCCATTTCCCTTGGGCAGAGTAAAGTGTCCTTCCCTGATGTACTGGAACACCAATCTTGGAAGTATTTTCATGAAATACTTTAAGAAATAATAATATTAAATAAAAATACATAGATTAAAATTATAGTGAGTGCCCTTTACCTTTCTTCCAGCTTTCTCAAATCTTAATATTTTGCAAAATTTGGTTCCAATGTATTTTTTTAAATTAAAAATTCAATTGAAGTTCCTTATGCCCTCCTTCCCCCCTCCATTCCCCTCCATTCCCCCCCCCCCGCCCCCCGCACAGGTAAACACGCTCCTGATTTGGGTGGGAATCACTGCACGCCATTTTGATGCTTGTCCCACAGACAGATGTCTCCACACACAATGGATGATCGCATCCTGCAGGGTTTTACATTTTATAGAAATGGTGCCGCCCTGTGTGTGTTCTTTGATGCACGGAGCGGCAGGGTGACAGTCCACTTCCTGACCACATCACAATTTGTTTACGCATTTTGCTGACGACCATTAAAGCCCTAAGTTTTTGCTGTTACAACAACATTGAGGTAAACATTCTCGTCTCCTTGTGCACATGCATGAGTGTCTCTAGGGCAGCGTTGTTCAAACTATGCATTGAGACCTATGAATGGGTCAGGAAATCAATTTAGTGGGTGAAAATCAGCATTTTTTTTTTTAAAGATTGGCATCTGAGCTAAAATCTGTTGGCAATCTTTTTCTTCTTCTTCTCCTCCTCCTCCTCCTCTTCCCTTGTCCGCTCCTCCTCCTCCCCAAAGCCCCCCAATACGTAGATAGTTGTGTATTCCAGCTGTGAGTGCCTCTGGTTGTGCCATGTGGGACACCACCTCAGCATGGCCTGATGAATGGTATGTCCACGCCCAGGATCCAAACCGGCGAAACCCTGGGCCACTGAAGTGGAGCACGCGAACTTAACCACTCGGCAACGGGGCCAGCCCCGAAGATCAGCATTTTTAAAACTCAAAATTGCTTAGAAAATATCATCGTGCATCACCAGTCATCAGGGTGACTATTAGGGTGGAAGTTGTCCATCATGGGTGTGGAGTGTGTGTATTCTGGATCCCAGAGCATGCTTATTGAGGATACATGTCAAAAAGTCTGAAAAACTCTAGAGCGAGAACTCAAAAAGTGGAATTGCTGCATCATAGGGAAGATGCTTGGTCAACTTCCTAGAACTGCCAAATTACTCTCCAAAGTGGCTGTTCTAACTCACCCTCTCGCCAGCCACGAGGAGTGTGCCTGCTGAACCACGCCCTCACCAACGCTGGGCACTGTCAGGCTTTTTCACATGGAATGTCTTGATCCCCCCACCACCGGAGAACATATCGTGGGCCATGTTGAATTGTAACCCTCTCTCTCCTTTTCGGCCTCCCCCAGCAGACTGTGAGCTCCTGGACGGAGGAGGCTGTGTGCACTTCTCTTTGGGTCTCCAGCCCAGGCCAGGCACATAGTAAGTGCTTAATAAATCTGCGTGGAATTCAACTGTCAAGGAGAAAGAGAGTGGGGAAAGTACATAAATTATACTGGGAGATAAAGGGAGACTGTGGGAGCCCCAGCTCAGGGTGCCAGGTGTCTGGGTCCCCCAGGTGGGAGGTGGGGAGCTTCCGGGGATGCTCTAAGCAGTTGGAAAGGAGAAGCGATGGGCCCCACCCCTCCTGAGTGGGACACTGTTAAGCTGGAGCCAAATTCAGGCCCAGGAAGGAGGCCACCACCGTCCCCATGGCCACTGGTCTGCCTGGTCCAGGCCCCAACCTCAGTGGCTGGGTGTTTCCCCGCACCCACCAGCCCCACCTCCCAAGGAGCCTTTCCCAGAGGGAAAACGGAATGGGAAGCTCTGCTCAGAAATCCCAAACTCTGGGTTCACAGGAAGCCAGTGACTGCAGGGGCCTCTAGGAGGGGGAACTGAGTGGCAGGGGCTGGATGGGGGAAATTACTTTTCACCATACCTCTTTTTAAAACTTTTGAATTTTGGACTATCCAGATATATAACCTATAACCAAAAATAGATTTAAAAAAAGATGTTCCAAGGCTCACCCCCAAGCTCCAAGCTCCAGCAGGAAGACCTCCTGGAAACCCGCCTCCTCCGCTCTCTATCCAACCCAGGCCTGAGGAGATGAGGAAAGAAGGGTGGTGATGCTCAGACCGTTCCCCTGGGCACAGAAGGGAATGCTGCATGTATGCGTGTGTGCGTGTGTGTGTGTGTGTGTGTGTGTGTGCATGGCAGGGAATAAGACTGAATTGTAGCATAGGGAGGGGCCACAGCTCTGAACCCTAAGCCTCCTCCACCCGTATGCCCCCCCTCCGCACCACTACAACTGCCTTCTGGAGACTTTCTCCCAGCTCTGCTGTGTGACTTGGCACAGGGTACAGACCTCTCTGGGTCTCACCTTCCTTCTTCTAAACAACGTTGACATCACCTTGCCAGACTTCATCCTTGGCTCTGACTGTTCTTCAAGCTCTTTCTGGCCCTCCCCGACTGTGATGGGGAGGGGTAGGAGCAATCCCCTGCCCGTGCTTTCTGTGCCTTCTCAGGGTGTGGGGCCGATAACAGGGAGTTCCCAAGGGCTTCCTCTGCCCCTCGCTCCTGATAGGCAGCGGGGCCAGGAGGGGCGGGGCAGAGCCGGGCCAGAAGGGCTGACTCAGTGCAGCAGCCACCCAGCCTGGTCACCCGCCGTGGGTGGGGTGCCAGCCCAGGCCCGCTGGGGTTCCCAGAGAATTCCTTCCCCATGCCATAAGCTGCCCTGGGCGGGCACCCCAGCCCACAGCAACCACTTAGCCACAGCCAGGGCTGCCCGTCCCAGGAGCCCTCATGCACAGTCACACACAAACACTCTCACACTCACAACACTCTCGCGTGCACACACACTCTCCCTCATACACTCTCATCCTCACACTCACACCCACTCACCCTCCCGGAAGCCTGAGAGGAGACACAACTTGTTCTGTTGGCCTTCCCAGCTCCACACCGCCCCCCGCCCCCGGCCCCAGTGCCCTATCTATTGATTTCAGACATTGCTGACCACTTAGCACATGCAAGGGACCAGAGAGGAAACAGCCTGCCCAGCCACGGCCAGCAAACCCCACACGTGGTCCTGCTTTCATGAAGAAAGAGATAAAAAAGTCTGCTGCTAGGATTCCCCCCGGGTCACAGTAGAAAGACTGAGGGCCCCCCCACCACTTCTAATTTTGGCCTCTTGAGCGAGCAGCCCCCTGGTTGTGGGGTCCTGAAACCGAAGGGCCCAATTATTCCAGGTCCTTCCTCCTCCTCTCCCCCGAGCGCTGGCCAGCAGGTGAGGTGTGACCCCTCCCCAGGCACCTTTACGGACAGTGAAAAGCAGAATCCGGGAGCAGGACCCCTGCGGCCTGGCTCTGACCGCTCACCAGCTGTACAGAGAAGCTCTCTGTCCCAGGTTCTCTGGGCCTCAGTGTTCTCATGTGTAAAATGAGAATACAGAGCCGTGTTAGTAAGATCCTGGCAGGAAACTGGCAACACGTCCCCAGTGGGTGATTAAAGGGAGGTTAGTGAATAGATCGACTTGCAGACGGGTGGACAGGCGTAAGGGACCCAACGAGGGATGGCGCAGCACCCTGGAGCCAGCCACTGCAGAGAGCTGTTACCACCCTAGGCCTCAGAAAGGAGCCGCTGGAACAAACACCCCGACCTCTCTCCCTTCCTGCCCTGCAGTCCCTCACCCGTGCCTGCCATTGGCTCAGAGGGCAAGGCAGCCTGGGTCAGCCAGGCCGTAGAGGCCGGCCTCCCGGGACACAGAGCAAGCACAGAAGAGTGGACGGCGGATCTGGGGGCGGTGAATGGAGACTGTCTAACATAAGTGACTACTTTGTAAAGCACTTAGCCCAGTCAGCACATGTTCTCTGTGATTGTCTCTGTTTGCATAGTCCTCAGAGTTCTCAACAACGAGAAGTGCTTGTAGATTTAAAGAAAGGACAATCTAATGGTGGAATTTTGTTTTAGAGGATGACCAAGGAGGGGACGTTGATGAGGCAGATTTTATTGAGATCTCCCCCAATGAGGCTTCGGAATCCCCTCCCCAGTCATCAGGTACTGAGTGCCTGTCACACCCACGGGCCCGGAGGAGGAAGTACAGGGGGCTAGGCTGGGCTGTGATCCCCCCACACTGAGTTCTGAGTCAGATTGGGGGAGTGGAGGTTACAGTGGAGGCTGTCTGATTACAGTTCCAGGACACCCTGTGAGGTCACCCCATCCTGATGTCTAGGTCAGGACCTTGGCAGGAGCCACCAAGAAGAAGGGAGGCCTCTGGGGATCCTGTCTCTACCACACTCAGAAAGGGGAGGCCGCACGGGCCTCTGTGAGTGTGCCCAGACCTCCACACCTCACCTGCCAACAAGGGAGGCAGGTTAGGAGCAGGGGGGACATCGGCCCTGTGATCCTGTTGGGAAAGGGGACTAGCAGGAAAAACCTCCCCGGGGCCAGGGCCAGGGCCAGGCAGGAGCAGCCTTTGTCTGGCAGGAGACCAACAGGATGACGTCAAGTCCACCTGGGCTGGGCCCTGGCCTCCAGCCACGCCCCACACCCACCTTGGCAGGACGGAGGCCCCGCGAACTGGCCCTTGCCTGGGCTGCCCGGCCAAAGCTGGGAATGGCTGAAATATAGGGGTCCACCTGCCAAACAGGGCCTGCTCCTCTGCCAGGTTTGCCAGCCTCTGCTTCTGGATCATTCAGAAGGAAGAGGTTGTGCAGTGAGGGGTGTGCATGCCCTTCCGAGGGGGCAGGGAGGGGTCACAGCTGAGGCGCTCTGGAGGGGAGAGGGAGAGAAAGGCCTGCTGTTTGCCCAGGAGCTGAGCAGACACTGGGGCCCTTGTCTTGGGGCAGCGGGGGAGGCTGCTGGCCAGATGGAGAAAGGGGGGGGATTCCTGGGCTGAGCGCAGCCTCTTCCTCCCACACCCCCACCAAGCTCCTGGGCCAGCTGGGAGGAAGAGAGGAGCCTCTCTGAGGCCTGGGGCAGCGCAGCCCCCCTCCCACCCAGACAGCAGAGCTTCTGGAAGCAGCCCTGGGATGCTCAGAAGCACCCCAAGGTGCTGCTTTCCTGAGGCCCAGATGCTGCGGAGCCCGTCTGGGTCTGGACCTTCAAGGCTGGGCGGGCTTTCCTCTGGAAGGGGTGCTCCTGGTCTGCCATGAGCAAGCCCAGCCCCGGACCTTTGGGGCACGCAGTCTGGTGAGGGGAGCTGCATCCAGTCCCTTGACAAATAGAGAGTCTGTGCTGTGTGCCTGGCACTCTCCAGGGTGGGAGGGGGAGGGCTCCCTGCTGGCCTGGGCACCTGGTGGCTGTGGCCCGTCCCCTGCCCAGCCCCTGACCCCAGCGGGCCTCTGACAGACATAGGTTGGGCCAAGCTGAACCTCAGCGACTCCTTCCTTTTGTTGGCATGCTGTCATTCTACGCCCCCTTCCTAAATGTAGCCACTCCCAGGAGCGGCCCCCCCTCCTCAGCCAGCCCTCAGCGTTTGTCCAGGGTTGATCAGGGACAGCAGGGAGGAAGGGGAGCAGGGAGGAAGGCGCCCAGAGGCAAGTGTCTTGGGGTGGGAGCCAGAAAGGGGAAGCTGACAGCAACCATCACTGCCAACACCTGTTGTCCACCCCTAGGTGGCGCTGTGGCTGCATTAGTGCGCTTAGTCTGGCCTCAGCCCTGTTCCCATTTTACAGATGAGGAAACTGAGGCTCACAGAGCAGCTGAGGGGACTTGAGGGCATCAAACGGCTAGTGGATCATTCCCATTCCACAGATAGGGAACGGAAACTCAGCTCTCTAACGGGCTGGTGGAGGTTGTACGGCGAGGAAGGTGTCCCCATTTTGCAGATGAGGAAAGCTCAGGGAGGTGCAGGGTCCTGGTCAACGTCACACAGCTAACAAGCGACAGAGGTGGGACTCAAACTAAGACGTGCCTGACCTCAGAACCTGCTGGCTTAGTCTTCACTCTGCAGGAGGGTCCCAGACCGGGAATCTGGGAGGGGAACCTGGGTCACTCAGGAATTATGCCTGGTAGAGGGCTGTCCCTTTGCCCTCACAGACCCTACCCCGAACTCCTCCTCGGTGGTGGCTGGGAGGAGCTCCCTCCACCCTGAGCCAGGTGGGCCTCTGCACCCAGGACGGCTTCTCTCTGGGTGCCACAATCCGTGGGCCACACGCGGGCTGCACCTGCCCTGATTCCAGCAGACTCCGGCGCCAACCACCATGATTCATTAGCTCTCCCTTGGTCCCAAAAGACAAAATGCACAGCAGGAGGAAAGGAGGTTAGATGGCAGGGAGGACTTCCGTGTTGTCGGGGATGGGAGATCCGGGGACTGGGTGGCAGAGGTGGTGGAATTCTTTAAAAGAGGAATATACCAGGCTGCCTGACTAAAAATCCAAATTCAGGGGCTCCAGACTAATTTAACTTCCTCTGGCTTCTCCAGCTCCCTCCCCTCGGGGCCTGAGTGCTGGGAGCTGAGCTGGAAGTTTGCCTCCAGAACCTGTTCAGACCTCCAGCCAGGACCACACCCAACCGCTCGCTCACGCTGTTCCCATTCAGAGCCAGTAAGGATTAGTTTTCACTCAACACTTACTACAGTCCCCTATGTCTCCATCAACTCATTTAATCTTCACACGGCCCTGTGAGAGGGTACTGTTATTATGTCCACTTGACAGATGAGGAAACCGAGGCCCGAGGCCTTTTCCAGGACTTTCCATCGTCCCATGTCTGTTCATCCTTCAAGGCTCAGCTTACATGTCCCCCTGCCCAAGAGGACGTGCCCAGGACCTCTGCTCTCCATGGGGCAGTCAATGACAGGGACCACCAGCTGCCGCTTCCCAGCTCTTCATCTTGAACAAACAACTTCCCTCGACCTCAGTTTCCTTATCTGTCAAATGGGCATAATGAAGTACCAACCGGAAAGGACCGTGGTGAGTATTCAACAAGATGACAGGCATCTCTATATACCCTCCACACACCAGTCAGCAGTTCTAATATTGACTCAAACCTCAGCCACGTCCAAGGTCCCAGAGTCCCACAGCTCTGAGCTCTGATGCTGGGCTATCCTGTCTTCATCTGGCTCCAGCCGTGCTCAGCCAACACACTGGGGGACAGGAGGCCAGGCCTTGGAGACATGGGGTGCCAGGGGCTGAGGGCAGGGCCTGGCCGAGGGCCAACGCAGGCACAGAGGTGGGCACCAGGGACACCCTGGTCCTGGCCAAACAGGAGAGACCAGGGCGAGGGTGCCACCCGGCGGCTCACCTGTCAGGTGCATGGTTGGTCACTGCCATCAGGGTAAGCGCAGCACTTCCTGGGGGGAGGGTGGGGCTGCCCCAGCTTCCCCAGCTTCCCCATTGCATTCCAGAGCCCAGGGAGCCATCTTGGGGCTTTGGGCCCAGTCCAGGAGGGGTTCAGTGTGGCAGACAGGGTGGGAAGGGGACCAACAAGGATCAGGAAAGGTTTGGGGCCAATGTTCCAATTACTGTTGCTGCATAACAAATTATCCAAAACTCAGCAATGTGAAACAACAGCCATTTTATTTGGCTCAAAGGTTTGTGGGTCAGGAATTCGGGAAGGGCCTGGCTGGGCGGTTCTCACTTGGGGTCTCGTGTGATTGCCATCAGAAGTTGGCTGGGGCTGGAGTCATCTGAAAGGCTCCGCTGGGCTGGACGTGCAAGGCGGCTCCTCCCACGGCTGGCAGGTGGCGCTGGGGCTGTGGGTGAGACCAGCTCCACGTGGCCTCCCCAGCTGGGCAATCTCAGGGTAGTCTGACTTCCTGGGCGGGGGCTGGCCCATCCCAGAGCAAGCATTGGAAGAGAAGCAGGTGGAACCTGTGCGGCCTTTTATAAGTTCGCTTCCGCGGCCACACAGCATCACTTCCACCATACTTTATTGCTGGAAGCCGTCACAGCCCTCCCAGGTTCAAGGAGAGGAGGACATAGAGGCCTCCTCTCCCCGAGAAGGGTGCCAAAGGATGTCAGGGCCGTGTTTTAAAACTATCACAGAGAACATCTCAGAACAGATCTCTCTCCCTGTGCTAACTGGGACTTCACAGGTGACAGGCCCTGGGGGACACCAAGAGACCTGAAGCCAGCATCCATCCTACAGATTCAAAGACCAGGGCCCCAAAAGCGCAGAGCTGGGCCCTCAGCACCTGCCTCTGCCCCATCCTGCCTGTCCACCACTGGGAAGGCCAAGGGCTCCTAGGCCCCAAGGCCCAGGGCAGGTCAGCAAGCTGGGCAGGCATGTGGGGGCGCGAGTGCCCAAGGGGTGTTTAAGCATGTGCACGTGTGTGTACAAGCACTCGCACGTGTGGATGGACATGGGAGGGTTACTCTGCCCACTAGAAGATACTGTGCTCCATCACCAAACTCCCCTCCCCAGGACCCAGGTTTTGCAGGTACAATGGGAAAGTCCAGGCAGGACCGTGGGGAGGAAGGGGCTTCCAGAGGGAGGGGCCGAGTCAAGAGTGTGTGTGGAGAAAGAGGGAGGCTGTGGGGGTGGGAGGGGCTGGGACTCTGGTCCTGGGGTCTCAGGGTTCAGGGCTCTTGAGAATCATGAGAAACCAGTGACAGCTTCCTGGCAGCACAGTCAATCCAGAAACACAGGCAGAGAGACCAGAGGATGGAGGGGGATGGGGGCGGGAACAGGGTGGGGTCAGGGAAGCCTGGATAAACCCAGGGTCCTCAGCCCCTACCCTGAGGCCAAGAGATGAGGCGCCCCTTCAGTACCTAGCCTGTCCCCACTGTCCCTGAAGCTGCCTGGGCCTCCAGCCCAACCTCGTCCCGTGGCAGCCCAGAACCAAGTGCCCAAGGCAGGCCAGCGCCCCAGCGTGGCCACCTGTCAACCCAGGCTCCCCATCCCCGGGCAGGGTCCTGTTCACAGCTGTCCTCCCGACCAGCAGGGGTCTGTGTCATAAATGAGGGGTGGGCGCATGCTGGGGTTGGGGGTGGGCAGGGGGCTGCTCTGGCCGCTGCCCTGGCTTCTCCGCTTGGCCTCCACGCACGGTGGCTGCCGCAGCCGGCCAGCCGGTACCCACTCCAAAGACCCGCCAGGCCTTGGGCACTTCCTGAGCAGCAGGACATGTGCTGCCCCATGTGCCCCTGAAGGAGGCAGCTTATCAGAGGGGAAGGGACACTTTGTTCAGGCCTGGCCATCTGCCTGGACAGGGGTGCCACATCCAGGGCCGGGCATGCAAAGCTACCTGCAGGAGGATCCCGACGGCAGATGGGGATGGCAGGTTTGGGGAAGGCAGATGAGCAAGGCTCTGTGCCCCAGGCCGTGCCAAGACCTGGCCCCTCTCAGAGGTCCACTCAGACCTCCCTTCTCCTCCACAGTTCACCATCTCTCCATGCTCCTTCTAGCTCCTGACTCCTGGTGGAGTTTCTCACTCTCTCCATTCATTCATTCATTCACTTGAGCAATATTTAAGGAACACTTGGTGTGTGCCGCTGAGGTTCTAGGCCCCAAGGACACAGCAGCAAACAACATTGCTGCCCTCGGGAAGCTGACGTTCCAGTTGAGAGACAATAAGCACCTGCATAAATGAAAAGTTCGATAATTTATATATGATATGATGAAAGTGCTCTGAAGAAAAATAAAACAGGGCAGGGGCACAGAAAGAGAGCTGGTTGTGGGGGGTGATGGATGCTTTTTTTTTTTTTTTACATAGGGTGGTTAATAAATACCCTGAGAAGGTGAGAGCTAAGTAAAGACCTCAAGGAAGTGAGTCCCAGAAATTCCTAGGGGCAGAACCTCCAGCAAAGGGAAGAGCAAGTGCAAAGGCCCTGAGGCAGGAGTGGGCTGAATGTGTCTGAGCAACAGCAAAGAGGCCAGTGTGGCCAGAGCACAGAGAACAAGAAGAAGAGCTGCAGGAGAGGGGTTGGAGACAGAGAGGGAACCAGATGTTGAGGACCTTGTCAGCCCTGGGAAGGATCTGGCTCTCAAGTGATGGGGAGCCAGTGCAGGGCTTCGAACAGAGGATTTATATTTAAAATAACAGTAGCTCATGTTACCTAGGGCTTCATATTTATCTGCCACTTTTCTAAACACTGAACATGTATTAACCCATTTAACCCTCCCAATAACCTTTATTAAAGATGAGGAATCTGACACCAGAGGGGTCCAGGGGATGCGGGTAGCACCCCCCCCCCCCACACACACACACCAAGTCGTGACAAACCAAAGATGTCTCCAGGCAGACAGAATTGCTCTAGTTGAGAACCACTGCCAAGGGTCCTCCTGTCCACCCCATCTGCCACTGTCCCAGCTCAGGCCCACAGCCGCTCACTGGGACAACTGTCACAGCCTCCAAAGTGGCCCCCTCCCTCTCCCCTCCATCCTCCACTGTACATCTTCCCATGTCACTCTCCCAGCTCCACAGCCCTCTGTGGCTCCCACTGCCCATGGAGGATGGTGGATAGTGGAAGATAAATGCAGCCACTCAGGTTGGCATACACAACCCTGTGCAACCTCGCCCCACCACCTCTCCAGCTCCACCCCTGGGCCCCCTTGTTCCGGCTGCCCTCCCCTGCTCAGTCAGCCCAGCACCATGCATAGAGCCTGCTATGTGCCAGTCATGGTGCTGGACACTGCGGGCATGGAGACAAAGCCCCAGGGGAGGCCATGTCTGTCCAGGCCAGGGGAGAGCGGGTAACCACGTGGATCCCGAGCCTGGGAGCTGTGAGGACCCCAGGAGAAGGGGAGGGAGGTGCCCGGGATGAGCCACAGAGGCCGGGCAGGGGTTAGGGAGGGGAGCCGGGGAGACCTGGCCGTGGGGCAGAAGCTTTGGGAGGATCGGCAGCTGTGGCTGTGATTCGGGGCCCCAGCAAAGGCCGCGAGAGAGCATGTGTGAAGAGGGAGGGATGGCAGGGAGCGAAGGACTAAATAAACATCAACTGCAGGACTGAACAAGGAGGCCCGGAGAGAGGCGGTCAGGCGGCTCTGGCCTGGTCAGAGAGGCGCAGAGTCGGGGCATGGTGCAGACGGGACACTGTCCCTCACCATGGGGTCCCCCGGCAGCCAAGCCCTTCTCCCCTGACTCCATGTGTCAAATTCCTCCACCTCCTGCGAGCCCAAATCAAATGGTGCCTCCTCCTGGGAGCCTTCCGGGTCCCTCCCTGCTGGAATCACTTGCTCCCTCCTCTGTGCCTTCCAAACCCGTAGCGACGTCATCACCTGATCTTTATTGCGGGGGTCTGTGGTTACCCTACAGCCCCGACGGAGTCTCATGAGGGCAGGGAGGGGTCTTCTGTCCTTGGGCCACTGACATTAAGCCGAGCTGCCTCCACAGAGGAAGCCCCGGGCCCTCCGAGGGCCGCGGAGAGCGGTAGCACCCTACGGCTCCGCGGGCCCCGCCGCGCGCCCGGGTGCGCACGGATGCCGGGCTGGCCGAGCCTCGGGTGGCGGCGCCGTCGCGGTCGGGACGCACTTGCTGCACCTCGGTGCGCACACGCCCAGCCGGCGCCAACCGCCTCCTCCCGCCGCCCCGCCGCGGGGGCCCACGCGTGAGCCGGCGCCCGCTCGCCGTCGGCACGCCCGGCCCGGACTCCACGCCCCGAGGCCGCCCCTCTCCGCGCACTGGTGGGGGAGGGCCTGGTTGCCGACTGCACGGAGGTGCGGCCTAAGGGGCGCCCCCTAGTGGTAAAGACCGCCCCCCAGCACCCTTTTCATCAGAAGAACAGGGCCAGTGAGGCCACCTCGCCCCAGGACCCCAGCAGCCTCCTGCGTGGCCTCCCTGTTTCAGCCCCCGCCCCCTACAGTCTCTTCCCGACTGAGCAGCCAAGAAAGACTTTTAAATGTAAATCACGTCACTCTTCACTCTTATAAAATAACCCCGCCAAAACCCCAGATCAGCAAAGTGCCTGATCTTCCTTCCTGACCTCACCTCCTATTACGCCAGCTGCCACTCACTCCCCTCCAGCCACACAGGTCTTCCTCCTGTTCCTCAAACACCCCAGGCCTGCTCTGGCCTCAGGACATTTGCACTGCTGTTCCCTCTGCTGGAATGCCCTTTCCCCAGCACCTCCCTGGCTCCCTCTCTTACTTCCTGGTGGTCCCTGCTTACCTTTGACCTCCTCAGAGAGGCCTTTCCCATCCCAGCAGTGTCTAAAATGGCATCCCATTACCCAGCTTCATCTTTCTTCAAAGTACTCATCACTCCCTATGTTATCAGTTGTCTATCCTACTAGCAATAATAAATGCTCAAAAAAGTGAAGGTTTTGTATGTCTTGTTCACTGCTCTGTTCCCCAGTGCCTAGAACAGGAACAAGATGTAGTAGGTGCTTAATAAATATTTGTTCCATGCCAAACAGCACTTCATTCAGCCCACACGAGAAGACCATCATTCGCCCATTTCATGGATGTGGAAACTGAGACTCAGAGCGGTATGGGACCTGTCTGCAGACACATGAGCTTGTCAGAGTTGCAGCTGGGGCTCCAACCAAGCCAGGTCCCTCCCTCTGCCTCTCTGCTCTCCATCTCATGTCCCGCCTGGAAGAGAATACAGGTGGTTTTTCCCTTCCCTCACCCGGGATGGGCAAGACTGACAACCAGTGACTCTAGACAGGGTGCGAGCTGGTATCTTCCTCGAAGGTCCTGCCCAGGAGCCCACGGGGAGGGAGATACCACTGTCTTCCCAGCAGGCAGGCCCAGCTTTGACCCTGCCCACCTTTCCCCAGAGCCACCCAGCCTGCTCCCCACCCCCTACCCCCAGCCCCACCCCCACCACCTACCTCCTTCCTTTCAGCCATCACTGGCCCCGAAATACCCTCAGCCAGATCTAGGGGCTGCTTTTCTCATCTCTGTCCCACCAGAGATACAGTGAGAAAGAGAGAGACATAGAGACAGAGAGAGAGAGAAGCACAGGGGGAAAGAGAGAGAGAGAGAGCAGCAGAAACAGAGACATTCAGCAGACACCAACAGAGAGAGACGGAGGAAGACGCGAGAGAAGAGAGAAACCTGGAGAGCAGCAGAGACTTGCCAAGTTCTGGCCTAATGGCTCAACTCAAACCCGCAGGCCTGACCAGGGCCACTGCCAGCCCAGTTGGCCCTTTTGAGCAAATTAGAGAGAGGCACGTTGGCTGGGTTTCAGAGCCCTCTCGCCCTTGAGCCAAGCACCCTGGTGCAGGACCCGACCTGCACAGCAGTGCACGCAGCCCTCCCCAGTGCATCCTGCACACCCAGGATGGGAGGACGACTTTAAATGCCACCCAGTCCTCAGGTCTGCCCCACAGATGAGTCTGGGTTGTTCCCTTGAAGGCTTCCAGAAATGCCTGGGCTCGCTTGGTGTGGGCCATGAGCCTGAGCCCAGCCCTCTGGACTCGCCCGTTGGGCCTTCCTCCACAGCAGGTCCTTGGGCCATGTCACCCCCGCCTTCGCCCCTCAGCAGTGTCGAGCCAGGCCCATCCACAGAAACCAACCCAGGGCCCTGCGGGGCTGGGAAGGGGTCCTCACGCATGTGTCAGCCCACAGCCCCCCTTCCTGCTCCAGCGCAGCACCAGCAGCCACATGTCCCAGCCTCCAGCCCTTCCTCTCTGTGGTTCATAGGAACCCTGGGAGTGGACGAGGAGGTGCCATGGTCCTCACGTGCCAGAAAGGGAAAGCGAGGAGCAGAGACGGGAGTGATCAGCACAGAGTCCTACAGACTGAACCAAGGTTTCTGCCCCCCTCACGCCCCAGCAGCCCCACTCTTTTGGGGTCCAAGGATGAGACGCTCCTGTCCCCAGGAGCTAAGGTGGCCTATGAGGGGCCCTATGAGCCTGAGCTGGCAGCGGGGGCGTGGGCTGGCCCGACCCACTGTGGTGCCTGCCTGTGCCCCACCCAGAGGGCAACGGGGCGGGGCAGAAGCTCTGTCCTCAAGCGCTCTGGGCCCAGCGAGTCCCCGCTCCAGCCTGCGCCTGGCCAGCATGAGGCTTCGGGGCCTATCAGGAAGGGGGAAGGAGGCCAGGTGTCCGGTCCATGAGGAGTGCTATGTCCACGTAGGGGTGTCAGGGGGGTCTAGGTGCAACCCCCGAACCCACAGTCCGCCCTCCAAGGCCCCACCCTTCTCAACGGCCAGCACTCTGGGAGGACATAATTAAGGCACAGGTGAGTCATACGGTCACAGGCTGCTTCCCCGCTGACTCAGGGGTCAGTCCAGATGGGCCCTTCCACCAGCCCCCAGCTCAGAGCCTGAGTCAAGGATTCCAGGGGCATAGCCGGGAAGCCCAGGAGAAGGCCCCCGGCCTGCTGTGAACCACCCACCCTCTCCAAACTCGCCCCCTCACCACACCCCGCCCAACCCCGACAGACTCCCACCTCCACTGGACCTGCTGGGCTGGGGCGGGGGACCAGGCTGCTGCCATTTCCCCACCCCCACCGCAAGCATGAGCCACGGGTCCAAACAGACAGCTGTTATCAATCACAATGATCATTAAGAGTGGATGCCTGTGTTCCGACAGTGAACTTCAGCTCGGCAACCGGCCTCAGGCTAGACACAGTGGGGGCTTGTGGAGAACAGCAGACAAGCTTCTGCAAATAGCAGCTGTGTAGAGAGGACTTGGGCGCCATGTGAGCTCTCTTTCTCATTTGCATGCTGGATGCTCAGAGCCTGGACCCACCCAGAAGGGAAGGAACCAGGGGTGCCACCACCAGAGCCAGCAGGACCTCCTGGTGAACAGCACCTCCTGGTGTCCACATCAGACCTGGCCCTCCCTCCCATCGCATCCTCACAAAGCCAGGTGTGAGGGTGCCCCGTTCCATGACAGGAAGGGCACAGCACGTGTGCCCCCAACTCAAGCCCACCCTTGCTTCCGGGATTAGGTAGAGTTGGGCATTCTGGGTGTCTGGAACTCCCTCTGCCCGGATCCCAGGGGCACCCGGTGCTGAGCATGGCACGGAGCGGGCCATGACCAGTGGCAGCAGGATGGGGCTCTGGCCCCACCCCTGTAGCACGGGCCCTGGAGCATCACCCTCAGGGACCCCTCACCTTCCCCCAGCCCAGGCACCCAGCACGTCCCCCCATCCCAGGGCTGCTTTCCTGGCTTTGTCCCGGTGCTGGCTGGGCAGGAACTTCCTGCTGGAGAATTCCCGGATCCTCCCCGGGAGGCCGCAGGCCTGGCCTGGGAACTTAGGAGGGAGGGAGGGAAGTCGGGGACACTCCTCCTCACCAGGGCCAGGCCTGTGGCAGCAGGGCCTCCCATAGCACTCTGGGCCGCGGGGTCCTTCCCCACCCAGGGTCAGATGCATCAACCCGCCTAGTCCTCGCGCTCAGATACCCCGCGGCCCCTCCGCTGGAACCCAGGACTCTGCAGCAGGGGCAGTCCTGGCATCACGTGGGCACAGACTGGGGACTAGACAGATAAAACGACAGACCCAGACACAATGAGCTTGTTCTGGAGTTGAGGATGAGTGGCAGGTCCACACACACACAGCCGAGGAGGTCGGAGTCAAACTGGGTTTTATTAACAACATCGGAGGCCTGAGTCTGATGGGTGGGGACAGTCTGCCAGGCAGGCCCACCCTGCAGACAGGTGGACACTGTTTATCCCAAGACCCCTGGCCCCAGGGGTTCCTTGGCTGTGCCCTAGAAGGGGGGATACATTCCTATGCAAGTTCCAGGGCCCTGGGGTGGGGCAGACTCAGGGCCAGCACCGGGGTCACTCCGGAGGCCAGTTTCCCATCTCGTCCATCTCCTCAAGGAGCAGGTGCTGGGGGCAGGAGTGAGTGAAGGAAGACGCCTCAGCATCTTCGGGCTCTCCCCTCCCTCCTCTGCACCCCCAGAACTTCCCACCTATCCCCCAGAGACAAGCACCCTGAGGCCACCTTTTTCAGACCCTCCCCCACATCCGCACAGCTTGTCCAGGTCCACCAACCCTGAGCCATCTCCCTCCCATAAAATGGAGGGACCCTTCTGTCTCCAGCTTGGGGGGTTCCTTGCAAGCCCCAGGAGTCAGGCACCCTAGCCAACCCCTGCCTTCCCTCACCTCTGTGCTGAACACCACACCAAGGGGCCTCTGTACCCTTCCCTCCAGCCTAGGGTGGTATGGCAGCTGCCTCTGCGCCCCTCCCCCAAGTCCCCAGCATTCCCCAAAGGCTGGGGTGGCGGCTTCCTTCCCCCCAAGCTTGGTGTCCCTGAGGGTAGATAAGGAGAGATGTGGGGTGGTGAGAAGGACAGGATCCTTGAAACACCCAGAGGAGGAAGGCATTCCTGAGGCTGCTGTCCCCCATGTGAGGACTGAGCTGGGCCCCCACTTGTCACCACCCAGAAACCCCCTGGGGCCCCCCAGTATTGCTCAGGCTACTCCAGGACTGTGACCCCTGGGTCAAGGGCAAGTGCGCTCAGGGAGTCTTTCTGGAGGCAAGGGAGAGGACTGGAGTCCTTGGAACCCTGTGCTCTTCCTTTTGTGAACCGCACGGACGGTCAGGGGCAAATAGCCACTGAAGGAATGAATGAGCTGATGAAGGAATGGAAATGAACTCAAAAAGGACATCGACACGGTTTTCAACAACAGCTCCATCAATGTGCACTCAGAGAAGCTGGGACAGGCCTAACCTTGAAGGCCAGTGTCAAGGGGGGTGGCAGCGGGGTAACTCCCCCATGCCTGTGTGTGCTTGTGGGAGTAGGTGTGGGTGTGAATTGGAGAGAAAAAGAGCAACACTGTGTGAATTACAGATGCCCAGGAAAACCTTACAGCTGCCTAGACAAATCCTCTTGTACAGATGAGAAAACTGAGGCCCAGAGAGGGAAAGGGATTGCCCAAGGCCACACAGCAAGCGAATGGCAAACTTAAGACTTAAAAATGGACATTTGGACTCTGGGTCAAGTAGGAGACAGAGGGACTGATGGAGAAGTATGTGTGTTCAGGGGCTCAGGGTTCTCCTCTCTGAAATACCCCCACCAAGGAGAGATTGTGCCTTCCTGCCCAGACAGTGAGGCCTGTGGAGGTGGAGGCCTCCAGCCCACTCTCTCCAGGGCCCTCAGGCAGTGGGGGATGGGGGGGATGGGCCAGGCATACCTGGCCGTCCACAATGCCCGCCTCCTCCAGGGTGATCTCTGGCTGGGTGAGCAGCTCCCGGCCCTCGTGGCTGCCCATCTTCCAGAGGCGGGACTCCCGCTGTACTACCAGAAGCTTCTTTAACTCCGACTCCACGAAACCTGAGAGCCAGAGAAATGGGCACGGGACATGTGGGAGAAGGGAGCAGCAACCTGCTAGGGACCAAAGGAGAAGGTGGTGCCTCGGGACCTCATGCCAGCCCTGTGCAGTCTCTGGTCACCCCCAGCACAGCCCTTTCTTCTTCCATTACCTGGAGCCAGCCAGACACCACCTGCCCACCACCCTGCCATCCCCAGGAATCTCACTTTCCTTGGGCTCCACAATGAGTATGAGTCTCTACCTCCTGGCGAGAGCATGTGAGGAGCAGACATCTGCCCCCCTGTAGCCACCAACTCAGGAGCAAGGATCTGGAACCACCCAAACTGCTTGAGTCCAAGTCCCAGCTCTGCCCCCTTACTGTGTGGCCTCAGACAGGTTACTTAACCTCTCTGTGCCTCAGTTTCCTCACTGTGAAGTGGAGATGATAAGAGGACCTCCCTCAGAGTTGTGATGCAGTATTTCATGAAAAGTGCTTAGAAGAGAGTCTGGCCCATGGGAATGGTGATGTCAACAATGATTTTACCATATTATGGTATTGCCACTGAGCCATCTGCTCACCCTGTCTGGGCAGCACAGGGGCTGCACTGGGAGAGCAGACTCTTGGGGCCCTGTCACAACAGTGTGTGATGGGAAAACCAGGGATGGAGGTGGCCAGCGAAGGAGGTAGAATTCCGGGCTGGGAAAAGGTGGTGCTCAGGAGACCACAGCCCCAGTCACGACCGCCACCTCGCTGCCTCCCAAACTCTGAGGGAGGAGGACCCCTGCGAGACCTCACGTGGTGCCCAGCCCAGCCACACGCTGGTCCCCCATCCCCGGTGGTCATCTTAGGTCCTCTGGCTCCACCTGCTGGTGAGAACTGATATCGCACCCGTGAGCCGCTAGCCACAGTGGGGCTCCCGGGCTTGCAGGAGGCGAGGTGGGGGCGCCGCGCTTACCCACGGTGTCTGTCGACCTAAAGGTCTTATGCAGCGGGGACTGGAGGGTGACGGTGCCTGGGACACAGAACTTGAATGAGCTGTCCTCTTCCTCCGTTTCCTCTTCCTCCCCTTTCTCCTCACGGGTCAAGCCTTCCTCGAGAGGCAACTGAGGGCGTGGGGGGGAGGGGTCACCGGGCAGGTGAGAAGGGCGGGCCCCAAGCCTGCAGCCCCCACCCGCCTGCACCCCCTACAACAGAGCGCAGGAGGGAGCAGCTCCCAAAGGTTAAGAAAGGGGACCGCTCCCCCTAGGCCCGGGCCACACATCCTGAGGCCAGCCGGACGTGGGGAGGGAGCAGGGCCCACCCAGGCTCCCCCCATCCCCCCACAGACCTTGACCACCGCTGACTTCTGAAGCTGCTTGTACAAGGTGAGGAGGCGATTCCAAGGGGTGGCCCCCTCCTTCAAAGAGGCTAGCCTGAGGTCTCCTGTGAAGGGGCAGTGTCACAGACAGGCTGATAGCAATGGGGGGGCGGCCCAGGCCCAGGTGGGCAGGGACATCGGGAAGGCTGGACTGAGGTGGGGTTTCCTTGTTTTCTTTAGCAAACACCTACTATGTGCCAGGCCCAGGCATAGGCACTTTACAAAGAACAGTTCATTTAATCCTTTCAACTACCCTCTGAGATAGGTACTATTATACTCCCATTTCATGGACGAGCAAACTGAGACACAGAAAGGCTGAGCAACTTGCCACTGTCACACAGCTCGGCACAGTGGAGCTGGGATTCAAACCCAGGCAGTCTGCCTCCAGCATTCCCTCAGACTGTCCTGTGTCCTCCCAGGACCCACACCCTGCCAGACCTAGAGGAAGAGGGTCTGTGTCTGGCGCCTGCCCCAGGCCTGTGGCCACCACACTCACCATCAAGCAGACACTCCTTCTCCTCCCTGGTGAAGGCCTCGGGGCTGACCTCCAGCGGCCCCGTGGCCCTCCGCAGGCATCCTTGCTCCGCCTCCAGGGCTCTGGCAAAGTGGCTTCTGATCCCAAAGCATAGTCACGTGGGGCCCAGAGATGCGACAAAGGCCCCTGAGCCCCCAACCCCTCCCAAGGCTCTCCGCCAGGCCCTGCTCAGCCCCCTCCACCTTCCTGCTCCCAACAGCTCCCTGCTCTGCCCTCTGGGGTCTTCATCATAGATGAGGGCTATCGCTCCCCGAAGGTAGGGTGGGGAGCAGAGGGAGAGGTGGGCCCCCTTCCTCACAGGGAGTGGGCACCAGGTCCAAATGGGAGTGGGAACCAGGAGGGAGAGAGTGGGGAGGGAAGGCAGGGTGGGGCGGGGCCCAGAAAGGAGCTGGAAGCAATGGGAGCTCAGTCGGCCCTGGCATGCTCCCTTCCCAGTCCCCAGCCTGTCCCCCTTCCATCTCTGGTGCCTCCATCCACCTGTCTCTGCCTCCTCCCCACCACCCCCATCTCTGGGCTCCTCCCCAGCCAGGTATCCGGTTCCAGTCCTCTGCCCATCCGAGGACTCACATTCCTGGACCCTCTCCAATCTGGGTCCTCGCATCTTAGGCCCATATCTTTCCCCCAGCTTACATCCCGGCCTCACCGGCCCCAGCACCTCCATCCCAAGCCCCTTCCCACCACAGCCCAGCCCCTCACCTGCTGGAGGTCCCTGGGTCCCCGGAGGCCTCGCCTGCTGCCTCCTCCTCTTCCCTCCCCTCCTTCTCAGACAGGTTGTCCAGCACCTCCTGGCTTCCTCTGGGCAGGACTGACTTCACCTCCACACCCTGGGCCGCGACCCTCAGGACCTCCACGGGGGTGGGGGTCTGGGTCCCCATGTCCCCCAGCCCCGAGGGACTGTGCCGTGGCACGGCCACAGAGAGGACGTAGGGCAGTGTGGCGGGTGACCTGGGCTGCTTCCTCCCCACTCCTCCCTTGCGATCTGTCATCAGGGGCATGGCGTCCTGCTCTTGCGAGGGGCACGCCCGACCCGGTGACAGGGCCTTGGCGGAGCTTTTGGGGCTGCTCTTTCTCCCCACCAGGCTACGGAAAAAGCGCAACATGGAGGAGCGGCCCAAAATTCGAGGTCGAGGCGTTGGAGCTGGGGCCTCCATCCTGAGGGGGACCCTGACTCAGAGGGAGGGGCCGTAGCAGCCACCCCCAGGACCAACTGCTTAAGAACAGGAGGAGTTTTCAAATTAAAACCTCCAGTTGGAAACTTCCAGGAGTTCTAGAAGGCAAAGGTCAGGCAGGCGAGGGGAATGTTGGGGGGTGGGGGAGGACCTGGTGGTGGGGCTTAGTTGCGGGCAGAGAGGGCAGGGTTTGATGAGGCAGGGGCAGGAGGTATGGGGAGCCAGACTGAGGGTGGCTTGGGAGGCTCCAGGAGATGTGGGGGTGGGGGGCAGGCAGAGGAGGCTGGGGGGGACCAGGGCCCCGAGAATGGGGCAGGGGCTCTTAAGGACGTGCACACTCCTCTCTCCCCCTGGCTTGTCCTCTGGCTGAGGCTGCTGCTGTCCTTGAGAACCTTCCCCACGCCCAGATAGTCTTTGACCTCACTCTTCTCTCCTCTCAGCATCCAGCTTGCCGGCGCCCAGGTGGTAGCACAGACCCCACTGTGTTTTCACCTCTGTTTAGCTGCCTATCACCTTCAGGATCTCGTCTCTCCAGAGACACGAGGCGCCTGGTGCACGCGTCTTAACCGCACGTTGAATCTCAATTTAGCATTATTATTCCCCAGGGCACCTACAGACCTGATTATAAACCCAGCTCAGGGACCCTGGGAGAGTTCCTTAAACCAGCAGAGCCTCAGTTTTGTTCCTCTGTAAAATGGGTGTAGTCCACAGCACCTACTTCCCAGGGTTGTGAGATATAGTGAGACAATGGTTGCTAAAGGGCAGGGCACAGGCAGTGCTTAAAAAGTGTCACCACCCTGATTGTTTTATTGGTATGTATTGATCAAAGGAAGAGAGGGCAAGATCAAGGAGGAGGGCTGGGAATCAGGGGTAGGAAAAGCAGCGGGGGAGAGGGAGCCGCTCCGCCGGCCTGGACCCGTGGGTAGGGTGCGGGAGCGGCTCCCAGGGCCGGGCAGCCCAGACCGCCCCCTAGGCTGCAGGCCGGTGCATCCGTATCCGGCGGCCACAGAGCAACTTCCTCTAGAGGGAGCTGATTGGAGCCGGGAGCAGCCGGCACCTCTATGATCGGCGCAGCCTCGCGGGTCCCTGGGGCCGTGTGCGCCAGGACAAGCAGAGGCTGCATCCAGGCACCAGAAATTCACTGACGCCCGTTCCTGGAAGCCAGCCCTGGGCACCATACCCCAGGGAGCAGCCGCTGGCCACTCGGGACCTCCGGCCTCGGCCCCGCTGAGCCATCCTGGCCTGGGCCAGGGTCCGGGCAGGTAAGCTGGAGGATCTTGCCCATCCACACCGCTCTCGGCAGTCCCAGGCCCAGGGTGGGGCAGGGAGCCCGTAGGCAGTAGGGTGAGGAGGGGGAGGCCTTGCGGCTTGCCTGGGCAGCGCTGCCAACCCCTGCTGGGGGCCTGATCCAGCCAGGGCTCCCTCTGGCTGCCCCTCAGACGGCTTCCCCTCTCGCCCTGGCCCTGGGTGCCAGAGAATGGAGTGCCAAAGAACCGGGTCCCTTAGCAGTCCGGGAGATGGGAGTGGAGGTCAGACCCAAGGTCAAGGGCAGGGGAAGAACTTTGATGGCGCTTCCTGCCGCCCCAGGACCCCTAGCCTGGGTGGGTAGCCCGGGCAGTCACCTACCCCTAAGAACATCCTGGGCCCAGCAAGTGGGGTGCAGTGGACTCCCTTTACCAGGAAGTGAGGCCACTTGGGCTGGGCAGGGGTGAGCCCAGGGCAGCATCAGGCCTCTGGCCCTGGGGGCCGTTCTGAGGTTCCACCTGCTCCCCGGCACTGAGCCCCTGGGGTGCTGGTGGAGGGAGCTGGAGTACAGTCAGCATCCTGGGGCCCTGCTGTCCTGGGGTGCCGGGTTTCAGGGACCAGGGAGAGGGAAGGGCAGCTTGATCGGGAAGGAGCTGCCTGGATGGGGGTGTGCCAGGCAAAGGTCTGTTTTACAGAGGCCGAGCACCCCGGGGCGGAGGGGGATCTGCCCTCTCCCCGTCCTGCCCCAAGAGGGTGGAGGGGTGGAGAGCTGAGTGCACAGGTGGTCCTGGCCCCCCCGCCCCACCCCCCGCCTTCTCTGGGGGCACTTTCGAAAATGGCCCCAGGCCTGAGTGGGAGGCAAGTGGGCCAGGGAGGGTACTGTGCCTCCCAGGGAGGAGGGGGCGAGGTGCTGGCCAGGGCGGGGCTGTGCCCTCCCCAGGGATGGGAGGAGGGGCGCTTCTTGCCTGGGTGATGGAGGCAGCTTTGGGGTGGAGGGGAAATGAAGGGGGTGCAAATTGAAAGTGAAACAGCTTATGTCCAGGAAACACTCCTTCTGTCAAGGGTTCACAGGGCAGATCGTGGCTGCGGCCGGGACTGGGCGAAGAGGAAATCTGGGGCTGGGACAGGCGAGCGGGCGGGTGGTGGGGGTACATGGGTGAGGCAGGCTGGGGGGCTGTGAAGAAGGCCCTGGCTCTTGAGGCCTTCCTCAGCTCACTGCCGGGCAGGAACGGGAAGAGCACAGGCCAGGCGTAAACAGGGGAAGTTGCCCTGGATAGGACACCCTCTGAGGTCCACAAACTGGAAAATAAGTCTTAAATGAGTGTTGAGTACATGGACTCATGGAAATTCAGATAGCCATTCTGACTCCCTGACCAGCGAGGTGGCCTCGGGCACTAACCTTTGTGCCTCACTTTTCCCACCTGTAAAGTGGGTCTGGTGATGCTTACCTTCCTGGGTTAATGGGTATTCTCAGTGTCCAGCACCCCCCGGAGAGGGCTCACACATGGCAGAAGTATACCATAGGCGCTCAGGAAATGTTTGCGGCTAAGAGGCCTGAGTTGGAAAACAGGTGTGCTCTGACCAGCCAAAGGGAAGTGGGACCTTCGAGGACGGCCTTCATGGGTCATTGGCTGGAAGGTAGCAAGCCTGCGGTAAGTGTGTGCTGGGTGGGGTGCAGGAGGCCCCAGGAGCAGCTGAAAGAACCCCCAGCCTCTGAAACTCACCTCCCTCGCCCAGGAGTGAGATGAAATGGGACTTGAGACGCACTAGGCACTCAGTGGCCCCAGAGGCCTGGCTGCTGGCTGCAGATCCCTGGGTGTGTCTCTTGGCTGCCTCACTCTCTCTTGCCCAGTCTCCTTTGACGGGTTGCCAGTGTGACACTCTCTGAGTTCCGATTTGGTCAGCAGACTGCATGAGGAACCAAGGTGGCGAAATAAGAGTGGTGAAATAAGGCTGGAGCTAGGACTGTGGGGTCTTTTGGGCATGAGGCCCCCCTCCCTCCTGTGTGGCTGTGGGAACCTCTTTTTGGTGACCCCTGTGCGTCCCCATCTCTGCTTTTTCTCACCCATCCCCACAGGCTAACACTGTCCTCCACCGGGACCTGAAAAATGGCGTCCGGGCAAGGCCCAGGTCCTCCGGGGAAGGAGTGCGGAGAGCCTGCCCCGTCCTCCACTTCTGGTAAGGGTCTTCCCGCCCCTCACCCATCCCATAGCCACCAGGGCCCTCTGTGAGGGTGCAGAGAGCAGACGTGGACAGGGTCAGGCAGGACCTATGGGCAGACTCTCCTGCCTCAGTTTACTCACCTTGGATAAAGGAGAAAAGTATCTCTCCACCCAACGCAGGTGGCCCGGTGGCCTCAGAAGCTGGAGTTCGGTCAAGGTTATGCCCTGGGAGTGGGGAGGAGTCTGGTCCCTGGAGGGTACCGAGGCTGGGAGAGGCTGGGGAGTGAACATGAGGCAGGCACAGCGCCATCCCAGGGCAACAGGGCAGGATGGGGGAGGGGGCAGAAGCGCTGGGCTGGGTGGCCTATCCCTGCCGGAGGAGAATAAGGAAGTAAGGTGGCTTATCACCAATCAGGTCTGCTAAACAGGGAGTGGGATTGTTTTACGGCTTTGGGGAGGAAGTAAGATGGCTGCCCTTCTTCCCTCTTCCAAGGGGACCATCGGGGAGGCCTGCAGCCCACAGCCCACCTTGTGTTGTTCCCTGGACTTTGGGGTCGGGTCCCAGGTCTGTCCCTATTTCCCTATGTGACTTTTATGGCTCCACATTCCCTAAGCCGTCAGAGCCGGGTCCGTTGTACGCACTAAAACAAACTCGGGGGCCCAGGTGCCTGGGGTTATATCCTGGCTCCACTGCTCGTTCTAGCTGTATGATCTTGTGCAAGTTCCATAAACACCCCGTGCCTCGGTTTCCCCAGCTGTAAACTGGGGATCACCTACTTCACAAGGCCGTTGTGAGGATTAAATGAAAAGTGCCAGAAGAGTGCCCTGCACAGAGGAAGCACCAGGTGTTAACCGAGGGTTAGAGAGGGATGCTTCTGTCCCCGGGCGAGGACAGCTGTGACCTTGAGCTGTCCTTCCTCCCTGACCCCCGGCTTTGATCCTCAGAGGAGCAGGTAGCCCGGGACACAGAGGAGGTTTTCCGCAGCTACGTTTATTACCGCCACCAGCAGGAGCAGGAGGCCGAGGGGGCGGCTGCGCCCGCCGACCCAGAGATGGACACCCTGCCCCTGGAACCTAACAGGTGACAGCAGCCCCCGAGCCCCGCTCCGGGGAGGCAGAGGCTGACACAGGGTTGCTGGGCAGGTCTGGGAGCTGGGGAAGCCTGGGGGGTCTTGTCCTTCTCCCACTGTTGCTCCCTTTTCACTGTGGGCTCCCACCCCCATGTGGGACCTTGATCCTTTTTAGCACATGCCTGCCCCTTGACCCTGGGCCCAGCCCTCACGTCTGAGAACACTGTCAGGGCCTCCAAGGAGGAGTGCCCAAGGCCAGGGGCATCTCAGGCAGAACCCCTTCGCTGTGGTCTCGGGCCCAGCCCTGACCGCCCGCCTGTCTGCTTCCCCACCTGCCTCCCGTTCCTCCAGCACCATGGGGCAGGTGGGGCGGCAGCTCGCCATCATCGGGGACGACATCAATCGGCGCTACGACTCGGAGTTCCAGACCATGCTGAAGCACCTGCAGCCGACAGCAGAGAACGCCTATGAGCTGTTCACCAAGATCGCCTCGAGGTACCCCTGGCCACGGCCTCTCTGCTGTGCAGTCACCACGCCGCGCCCTGCCCGTGGGATGGGAGACACGCGCTTCTCTCTGTCAGTGTCAGGAGACATGTTTGCTGTCCCTGTGTCTGGTTAACTCACACGCGGTCTTGGCCCCCATCTTTCTCTCTCTGGGTCCAAGACTCCTCATTGTTTGTGCATAGGCTCCCAGCTCTTGTGAGCTCTGGCACTGAGGACCCGACTCGGGTTAGATCAGGACGGTAGCGGGGTCTGTGTGGGGATGTCCCCAGAGCTGCCCAGCCCAGTTGGGACTCAGCTGTCCTTCCAATTTGGGACTACATTTCATACCAAAGATGATAAGGTTGCTACCCTCTACCAGGGCCTGGAAATGGCTTCCAGATGCTATTATCTGGCATCCGAAAGGCGATGTGGGATGGTGTTTAAAGAAACCAAATGCCTGGGCCCAGTCTCAGCTTTGCCACTTACTGTTTTTGTGAAACTTTCTAGCCTTCAATCTCCTCCATCCATAAAAGAGGGGAAACATGCCTAGGATGGTGTCGTTGCTTCAAGGTGTTAGCTGTTGTTACCATCTGGGCGAGGGAGATTTGAAGCTGGGCATGAAGGAAGGAGCAGGCACCAGATGCAGAATTAGTGCTCACAGCTGCAACCTCCTGCCCCCTGTCCGTAGAGGCCACCCCCACCCCGCTGTGATTCCAGGACCTGTCCTAATCTCCTCTTCTGTCCTTTTCTCTCTGCTGTCCCTCGGGCTGCCAGGCCAGCAGCAACACCCACAGGTAATCTCCTGCTGCCTCTGCCTGCTCGCTCTGCCCTCTGCCCTCTGCCCTCTCTGTGCCCCTTTGCGCCCACAGCACTGGGGCCACCTCCAGCGGCAACATCCCGCTTATGTGCCCCTTGAGCTTTCTCCTTTCACAGAGACCCAGGCTCTTCCCGAATTGAGGCCAGGCTGGGGCAGCCTCTGCCGCCTCGATTCACAGCTAAGCCATTTTGCTTTCGAGCTGTGAGAGAGGTGGGAGTAGAAGGGGGTGGGAGAGGGAGAGCAGGCTGAAGGGCCTCCCGGGGGTCTCTACTGATGGCATCTGATGCTCTGCCCACAGCCTGTTTGAGAGCGGCATCAACTGGGGCCGAGTGGTGGCTCTCCTGGGGTTCGGCTACCGCCTGGCCCTGCATGTCTACCAGCGCGGCCTGACCGGCTTCCTGAGCCAGTTGACCCGCTTCGTGGCTGAATTCATGCTGCATCACTGCATTGCCCGGTGGATCGCACAGAGGGGCGGCTGGGTGAGTGCCCAAGCATCGGCAGCCCCCTTCCTGTGCTGAGGCTGCCCCTCTCTCGGCCCCATCTGGGTCCTGGGAGCCTGCAGATGCTGTCAGCCCCTTGATGACCACTCTGTCTCTCCTGGCAGGTGGCGGCTCTGGACTTGGGAAATGGCCCCATCCGGAATGTGCTGATAGTTCTGGCTGTGGTTCTGTTGGGCCAGTATGTGGTACGAAGATTCTTCAAGTCATGACTCCTGGAGGGGCCCTTTGGGGTCCCAACTGAGACCCCTGCCTGGACTTCAGCCAATCCTTCTCCCTTCACCCCCTCCCCTGCAGGGGTCCCCCCCTCAAGTGTACAGAAGCTTTAGCAAGTGGCACTCCCGCCTTGGAGGGTCCCTGCCCAGGGGTCAGTCAGGCTATAGGGGTGCCCCAACATTGCATGGTGCTATTGGGCCCCATCCTGTCAGACAGGGGCTGTAGCCTCCTCCCTCAGCTCTCTGGGAGCCCCTCAGCCCTGGCTGCTGGGTGTTGGGGAGACTGATAACTTGGGGAAGCAAGAGGCTGGGAGCCACTTCTCCCAAAGAAGTTGTTAATGGTTTTAGCTTTTTATAATACCCTTGGGAGGACCCTCCCCCAGCCCCACCACTCTGCCCAAGCCAGGATGTCTGGGCTGTGGGGATTAGCAGGCGTACCTTGTGTTCCCTGGGACTCAGCTGCTCTGGAAGGTCAGAGATGAGACCTGAGCCCAGAGCCCAGTCCTGACCCTTCCTAAGCCCATGTCCCCCAGGAAGAGGACTGCCCGGGGCTGGGGCTCAAGGTTCTGCTCAGCTGCCCCTGCTCCCACTCCCCCCACCCCATGTTGCCTTTGCAGTTGGACTCTCAGGGATTCTGGGCCTGGGGGCTGGGGTGGGGATGGAGACCGGAGCTGTGTGAACTTATCCAGCACCCTCCAGCCTGCCTCCTGAGGGCCGCCGTTCTCTGCCTTCCCCTCACCCCTTGCTTCCAGCCCATTCACTACAAGTGAAGCCTGCCCCACCCCTCCCCCTCCAGATGAGGAAGCAGGGGCCTTGGATGAGTGGAGGGTTCAGGCCCCCTCCTTGCCCAGACTACAGGGTTTAGGACTGTGGTGTGTGATTGTCAGGGAACGAGGGTAGGGAGCCCATCTTGAGGTTTCTGAGTGAGAGAAGGGCTAGTAACACCACTAGGAACCCCAGGGTTGGGATCCTCCCTCATGGCCCGGGCACAGTGTAATCAGGGGGAATGGATGGGGAACTGTGAATACTTGAACTCTACCCCCAATCCCCCCACCCTCTACACCCCCACCTGCCCTAAGCCCCTCCTGTGGGCCAGGGTGGGGGTGCCTTGTCTATCTTGCACAGCCTAGGGGAAGGGGAAAGAGAGTACTGATTAAGCCAAATGCATGGAGGGGCTGCAGATGGAGCCTACTGCCACCCCTCAACCCTCTATGCCTGAAAATAAACTGCAGTCCCCCCACAACCGCTTGCTAATTTTTCTGTCTTCTGCCCGCCCCCCCGCCCCCGCCTCTCCATCAGGCTGGATGGGGGAACCTGGGCATGCCTGACATTCACCTGGTTTATTACTGAATAATGTCTCATCTTGGGCCTGCAGAATCCTGTGGAGAGCTGGGTGTGGTCTCCAGACCCCTAGAAGGTCTTGGCTCCTCCCCAATCTCTAGCCCCTTCTCCAGGCACTTCCCTCATTTCTTAGGGTTCCAGGCAAGTTTTCCACTCCCTTAGGAAGTCGGGGGACCCCAAACTGTTGGACTCCAGCTGCAGAGTGGTAGAGCAGCTGCACATGCCTGGGGACCCCCACAGGCCACCTTAGGCCTGGCCTGATTTCCTCTCTCTTCCTTGGGCCATCACCCACGCTAGCCCAAAAAGCTCTTCTCCCCCACACTTGGCTCTGCCTGGGACACACTGTCCCAGCTCCCTCTTCTGGATGTCCCCCACAGCTAGCACACACACAGGGCTTTTCATTCTAGTTTTGTGCTGCATGGGAGTCCCTATGGGGACGCAGCCAGGGGTGATAAAAATAACACGTGCGGGGGCGTTGAAATGTTCCAAAATTTACAAAGTCTTTCCAGGCCCGGGCATCCTGGTCTCTGTTCTGACACCCTTCCTAAACGGTCACATGGAAGTCCTAAAGGACTCGGCTTCACTTTCACTCCTCTGAGGGCGTCTTGCCAATCCCCTCGCCCCTCCGACTTGGTCTTCAAAGAGTCAGCGCACAAATGTAGTCATGGAGAGTGGTCCTCGCAGCAGTGGTGGCCGGAACGGTGGTGCCTACGAGGCACCTCGCAATCTCCTGCAGGAAAAGTTCATAGACATTTGTGGAACTCGCACTACGCACCGGCTTCATGCTGAGAACATACATCCAAGCCCCATCAGTAGGTAATACAGCTGGTGACCCGGGGTGGGGAACAAACTCCTACTTTACAGATAGGGAAACTGAGGTACCTGCCCAGAGTCACAGGTAGGAAAGGGCGGGGAGCTGGCACTCGCCATCAGGATGCTGGTTCCACGTTTTACGTGGAGGCTGGAAGAATGGGAGCTGGCGCCACTGGTCTCAAGCACAAGCCTGCCGAGGGGTTAGCTGAGTAGGAGGTGTAAGGTCGCCTCTGCGGCCCCGGGTGCAGCCGCAGCTCGAAGACGCAACCCTCCCCAACACGGCAGGAAGTGAGCGGGCTGCCCGAGTCCAAGATGGCGGCCGCCGCGTCGCGCACGCAAGCGTGCCCTCTTGTGGGCGGGGCCTCCGAGCGCACCTCCCTCTCCCTCCCACAGGGTTTGGAGGAGGAGGCCCACGCACAAGAGCAGATACCTCCAAGGCTGGAGGAAAGGAGGGGGAGTGGTGGCGGGAGGTGCGGTCTTCTCGGCCCCTGAAAGAAAGGAGTTGGAACGCTATGCTGGAAGGCCTGGGGAGCCCCAAAAGGTTTTGGCCTGTGCCTAGCCCAGCCCCCTCCTTTCCACCCTCTATTCTGCCAAGATGAAGTTTCTGAAACCGAAATCTGGGCCAACCCGGTGGTGCAGCAGTTAAGTTCGTAGGTTCCGCTTAGGTGGCGCGGGGTTCGCCAGTTCGGATCCCAGGTGCGGACATGGCGCCGCTTGGCAAGCCATGTTGTGGTAGGCGTCCCAAATGTAAAATAGAGGAAGATGGGCACGGATGTTAGCTCAGGGCCAGTCTTCCTCAGCAAAAAGAGGAGGATTGGCAGCAGATGTTAGCTCAGGGCTAATCTTCCTCAAAAAAGTAAAAAAAAATAAAAAAATAAAACTGAACTCTAAGCGCATTCTGGAGTTGCCTAAACCAGGGCTCAACCAGGGCGTGAGAACTTAGGAGGGACAGAATAAGGCTGGGGCTGTGGGTGTACAGGGAGCACATGGGTTCTGCAGGTATTAAGGAAGTTAAATCAAATTCTCAAAATTTGTGGTTCTGAAATTGAAGCTTCGTTTCCACCGAAGAGGTCTAGATTCCTCAGTCTATGGAGCCACTGAGTTCGGGAGACCAGCCCGGGGAAAGGAGCGCGTTCAGGTGGCATCTGCTCAGTTTTGTGCCGTGTCAGTATAAACACCTGCCCTGCCTTGTACCCAGCGCGTCCTCACCCCCACCCTGCAGCTCACCTTCATGTGTTTGCTGTTTTACCCCTTCTAAGAGAGTTTATTTTAGGTCACTGGGTGTCCATCCAAATGAGAAAATCCTTCCTTCGCCCGAACCCTCAGTAAGTTGTTTGAACAAGTTTTTAATGACTTAACTATCTGAATGCCATTAAAATAAATTAAAATTAATTTGTTAATTAAAATAAATGAAACCACCATACCCTGCCCCACTTGTACACACCTCAGATGTAAAGACCCTGACGAAGACGCTTGCAAAATATGGATTTAGGGATTTAGTTCAATCTAAGCAGAACAGATGTTTATAATCCTCTGTGTGAGAGAGAGAGAGAGAGAGAGAAATGGAGCTACCAAAGATTGCTGGAGGTGTCCAAAGGTCAGGGAGCAGAAAATCAACTAATTGGGGCATGTTCACCAATTGCTGGACATGTTAAAAAGGTGAACACCAGACGACTCGGATATGAAAGATGGGAAGGAGGGACTCAGCCCGCCAGATAAGAGGATGAAAAGCAGTGATGTGGCCTGTTGAGCACATGACCGGAAGCAGATCTCTGGCAAATTGTCTGAATGATCCGGTAGAGGGGCAGCCTCACAAGCCCAAGATCAGGTAATGGACTAATGTGGGCAGAAACTGGACTTTTCTGAGAAAAGTCCCTTAATACCTGAAGGGACTAAAGCCACAGAATCTCCTTCCACATGGCATGTGGGATTTGGCAGTGGATGCCGGCGGGCACCACGTGGCTGCCTGTGAGGATGTGCGTGTGCGTGGCATCGGGAGAGGTGCATCTGAGTGGGCATCGCCTGTTGAAATCAACATGGAAATCAGTGTTCCTCTCCCCTTATCTCAACTCTCCCTTTGCAATTTTGGAATCATTCCTGGTGCCCAGTGCCTCAGCTTTTTCCAGATTTGGCTAAGAACACAGCGTGAAAACAGTTTGTCAAAGTTGTCTGCTCCATCACATCACGCGGTGAACCTACTTTACAGACTTCACGGCACAGGCTTTTGTGAGGATTAGCTGCTGGGCTAATTAGGGAGCTGGGCTCACCAACCTCCTCATGTTTTCACCTGACCCCTCTCTGACCTGACCTCTGACCCTACTGAGAGCAGCTTCTCCAATTCACTTCCCGCAGATGGTTAGGCTTCCTCAAGAGTGAGAACATTTTCTTGCTAAATTCTCAGGAGGACCACGCCAGGGAAAGGCAGGGGGAATTTGGCACGTCCAGAGCCTCTGAATTGTGTTTGTTGTGAATCAGAGTGCAAGGGAGGGGCTGGGCTAGACTTAGGGCCGCGGGTTCCCATGTCTGCTGAGAAAGAATGAGGTTTCCAGGAACGTGAGTAACATTTAGTACCAAGCTGTGAGAGAAGGGCTGTGTGCAGCATGAAAGCCAAGTGCTACCTGGTAAGGAGGTGGGGGAATGTCCCTAGTTGTGATGGACAAGATTGTCTTCACATGACAGTGGACTTTCATTCTGGGTGGCCTGAACAATGGGCTTGCCAGGAGTGGCCCCCCTTCCTTCTCCCAGTGAGAGGGCCCACACCCAAGCTCAGCTTATCTTGGGACTGGGGGCTATTCCCGTATTCTGAGTATTCTGTGCCCCCTGCTCCCTGGCCAGCTGGGGACACGGTACTATCCACAGGCCCGAGGTATCCAGTTACTGGCATCCTCAACTCAACAACTCCTGTAATGGGCTGGCACCCCAAATCCAGACTGCACGGTGCCAAGCAGCCTCTGTTGACAAAGCTGCTCTCTCATGCCAGTTGCATACAAAGGCGGGGTGATGGCAGGAAGACCCTTCTTCGGGGACGCACACTGGAAAGCAGGCCCAGTTACTGCTGCCCTGCCTCCCCTCCCCGGG
Source organism: Equus przewalskii (assembly GCF_037783145.1). NCBI lineage: Eukaryota > Metazoa > Chordata > Mammalia > Perissodactyla > Equidae > Equus > Equus przewalskii. The sequence continues at coordinate 34,220,976 of NC_091849.1, read as the reverse complement.
GATGAAAGGTGAGTCAGGGGACCCACGGCTGCCTCTCTTCTTATTGACCTCCTTGTTTTCTCTTTCCTCAGTAAAGCTGTAAAGGAAAAACACACTCCTGTTTTCTATCTACTCACAGCACTACTGTCACTTCTGGCCACCAATGTATGAGGTTTTTCCCACACCAAGCAATTCTGTGACAGCAGCTGGGTGTCCTACAATTTAACTCAATTCCGACACTATCTTCCTGGACATACCGTCAGATCCCACAGGTTAAGGACCCAGTCCCTCAAGACTGCTCCCCACCCACCCTCCTCGGACACCAATCTCAAGTCCAGGTTGTCACCTGTGCTTCTGACCCACTGGCTTGGAGGTGCCAACGGCTCCCTCTTCGGGTTCGATTAGTTTGCTAGAGCCACTCACAGCACTCGGGAAAACAGTTTACTCACTAGATCACCAGTTTACTACAAAGGATATTAAAGGATACGAATGAACAACCAGACTTAGAGATACTTAGGGCGAGGTCTGGAAGGGTCCAGCGCACAGGAGCTCCTGTCCCCATGGACTTTGGGGTGTGTCACCCCCCTGGCAAGTGGATGCATTCTTGTTCACCAACCCAGAAGCTCCCCCGAACCCTCTAGTTCAGAGATTCTTGGGGAGGTTCCATTACATAGACACGGTTGATTAAATCATTGGCCACTGGTGGCTGATTTCACCTCCAGTGTCTCCTTCCCAGAGGTGAGGGGGCGGGACACTGGAATACCCAATTCTCTAATCAAGGTAGGTTCCCCTGGCAACCAGCCCCCATCCTTAGGGGCTTTCCAAATGTCACATCATTAACATAAACTCAGGTATGGTTGCAAGGGGCTTGTTGGGATGAACTAAAGACATCTTTAAATACCTTTTTTTTTTTCCTTCTTTTCCCCAAAAGCCCCCCAGTACATAGTTGTATATTTTAGTTGTGGGTCCTTCCAGTTGTGGCACGTGGGACGGCACCTCAGCATGGCTTGATGAACGGTGCTAGGTCTGTGCCCAGCTGCCGAAGCAGAGCACACGAACTTAACCATTCGGCCACAGGACCGGCCCCTAAATACCACTTTTATCACTTAGGAAATTCCAAGGGTTTTAGGAACTCTGTGCCAGGAACAGGGATGAAGACCAAATATATATTTCTTCTATAAATCACAATATCAGGAGAGCCTATTCCCGTGCTACATGATGCTGTGGAATTGGTCTCGAACCCAAGTGCCTGAATGGTTTTGTCCAATGGAGAGGCAGTTTGGAGAGGGTGGAGGAGGGAAAGCAGGAGGCAGAGGGGTTTGGGAAGGAGAACCCCAGTCTGTGTCTCAATGAACGTCTCTTCCTTGCTGCTCAGGGCCCACCATGGCTTCACACCACCGTGCCTCCCTCTGTCACGGCTGCCCTGAGTCAGCCTCTTCTCTGTACACTGTTCACTCCTCCTCTCCCCATCTCCGATTTCCCATTCCCACTACCAAGGCCCTTGGGTGGGTTCTCAATGTTCTAGGTTTTGCTAACAGTCCTTCCTCGGGTCCTGCCCTGCTCAGATCATTCCCACCACCCCACCACTGCCAAACTGGCTTCGCAAAACATTGTCTTCATCATGTCGCATTTCCACTTAAAATCTAGGGGATTCCTTCTACTCATTACACTCACCTCCTCTTCGCTGGCCCCCAGTGGAGGCGCTGGAGAGTCAAAGGCTCTATCCTGGGACTGGCCCGGTGGCACAGCAGTTAAGTTCGCACCTTCTGCTGCTTGGTGGCCTGGGGTCTGCCCGTTCGGATCCCAGATGCGGACATGGCAGCGCTTGGCAAAAGCCATGCTGTGGCAGGCGTCCCACGTATAAAGTAGAGGAAGATGGGCATGGATGTTAGCTCAGGGCCAGGTTTCCTTAGCAAAAAGAGGAGGATTGGCAGTAGTTAGCTCAGGGCTAATCTTCCTCCAAAAAAAAAAAAAGGGCTCTATCCTCAGGGAGCTTACACTTCAATGGAGGAGCGTCAGGCAGTGCTGATGACCCAGGGAACAGTGTCAGGGAAGCCCGGGGGCCATGGGGTACCAAGGGAGATGCACCAAGCCTGGTCTGGGGTTGATCCAGGGAGACTTCTCAGAGGAAGGAACAAACTCATCATGTCAGACACGCCCTTGAGCCCTTCTCAATGGCTTCCAGCCTTTTTTCTTACTCCTAACAAATGGTCCACATACCACTCTGGCGTCTTCAGAGTTCTTCCCACTTCTTCCCCATTCCCCAACCCACATTAACCAGGAATGTCTCCCCTCACCCATCTCCTTTGTTTGTTTAAACATAGCTACTTCATCCCTTAACATCCAAAGGGCAGCAGGATATACCGTCCCCAAATATGCCACTTCGGTATATTTTGAGCTGTAGGCACTTGAAAAATAGCAAATGCAGGGAGAGGCTTTCTCTGAATTCCTGTATCTGCCTAAAGACAGATCTTCCAAAAGGAACTCAATGGTCATATATCCCCCTACCCAGGAGTTTCATCAGCCAGGGAAGGTTGACCCTTATCCCCTAGAGGAGACTAGAAGTCCACATCACACCCAGACAGACTGTCACAAACTACCATGTCTTTCATCTCTTCTTCTAAGGGCCCATTCATCTTTCCTAAAAATCATTTACTTTCCGCTAATAATGCCTTCCCTTTCCCTATTAAGATGGTATTAAATCCTGAATTTGAAGGCACAGCAGGAAGTTACTCATTTTTCCCTGGGGATCTCCCACGTACACACGAGGGATACATGTTAATAAACTTCTGTTTGTTTTCCTCTGCTTAATCTGTCTTTTATTACAGGGATCTCAGCCAAGAACGCAGACGAGGAGAGGGAAAAGGATCTCTCCTCCCCTACGTGTCCACTGCGACTGCTTTCTCTGCCAGGAAGCCTTCTGTGACCACCTCTCCAATTCTGGGTCAGTCTCTCCGTCCTCTCACCTCCAGTGCCCCTTGGGATCTGATCCACTCCCTTGACAGGCAATGGCCTTGTCCAGGTAGGAAGAACATTTCACTTTAAATTTTGGGACCTGAGTATAAGTCTTAGATCAGCCTCTTATATAGCTGTTGGGTCAGTCCCTCTAAATATGAAACCAAATGAGAATTCATACTTCCTTTCATTCATTCAACATTTCTTGAGTACCTGGAAGGCTCTATAAAGCGAAATCAAACAGAAGGTCTTAGGAATGAGCTATAGTATTTGTGCTTGTCATATATATGATTTGAGGGTAGGAATTCTGAGTTTTATCTATTGTATTTTGCTTATCAATACTGCTAATCAAATAATAGGCCCTCATTATAATCTTCAAAAATATTTTATTAACAAAATAGCTAGGACTTGTTGAGTTTTTACTATGTACCTAGTACTTATTGTCCCCTTTACGTACTTTATCTTGTTTAATTTTCACAAGTTTAGTGAGTATGCCCATTTTGCAAATCAATAAACTGAGGTTTAGAGGGGCTAAGTAACTCTCCCAGAGTGTGAGGGATGAGCCAGGATTTGAACCCAAATCTCCTTAGTGCTTGTGATTCTTTTGAAGTCTATGATCTTTATCATTATACTATTCTGCTTTCTTTTTATTATAATTGGGAAACATATTTATTGGGGAAAATAGAGAAAAAATTAAAAATTACTATAGCAGGTGTTGGCCCCGTGGCCGAGTGGTTAAGTTCGCGCGCTCCACTACAGGCAGCCCAGGGTTTCGTTGGTTCCAATCCTGGGTGCGGACATGGCACTGCTCATCAAACCACGCTGAGGCAGCGTCCCACATGCCACAACTAGAAGGACCCATAACGAAGAAGATACAACTATGTACTGGGAGGCTTTGGGGAGAAAAAGGAAAAAAATAAAATCTTAAAAAAAAATCGCTATAACATACTTTTCTCAACATTTTGTATAGTCCTTTTCTAATCTTTTAAAACTGTACATACATATTCAATAACTATGTATCAGTTAGTTATCACTGTGTAACAAACTATCTTAAAACTTAACAACTTAAAACAGCAACCATTTATTGTTCCTTACAGTCAATGGTTCAACTGGGCAATTCTGCTGATATTGGCCAGGCTTGGCTGCTGTTGGTTGGGTTCACTCATGTGTTTGTAGTCAGATGGCAGGACAGCTGAGGGCTGGTTTGTCTAGGATAACCTCAACTGGGACAACTCACCTTTCCTTCATGTGTCATTCACATCCCTCCAGCAGGTTAACCTGGGCGTGTTTTAAGCATATTGTCATGGTGATCACAGAGAAGTAAGAGAAGAAACAGAAACACATAGACACTTGTTCAAACCTCTACTTGTGTCAAGTCTTCTAACGTCATCGTCATTGTAATGGCCAAAGCAAGTTGCACGGCCAAGCTCATATTCTTCAAGAGAGTGGAGAGATACATTCAGCTTCTGTTATGAAAGGAATTGCTAATTCACAGGACAAAGGACACGGATATAGGGAAGGGCGAAGAAATGGAGCCATCAATACAATCAGTCTACCACAGTCTGCCGTCTGGCCTCAGGCCTGCCAACTGGCTATTTGCCAGTGCACGTTACATGGCCAAGTTCAGATTTAAGGGGCAGGGAAATGGCCTGTGCTTCTTTTGTGAAAGGAATCAAAGTCACATGGCAGAGGATGTGGATATAGGCAGAGGAGAAGAATTGGAATTGTTAATGCAATTAATCTATCACAAATTATTGGCCAATTTTTCTTTTCTTTGAGAAACTAGATTGCTCTAAACCATTTTGATTTAAATCATCAATCTAATAATTTAAGCAGATTTTCTTCTTTAAAAGTTTGTTTTTCTTAGAATTCTTAACATAGCTTTTAAACCAAAGACACAAATATGCACACTATTTCTTTCTTTCTTTTTTTTCTTTGCTTGAGGAAGATTTGTCCTGAGCTAACATCTGTGCCAGTCTTCCTCTACTTTGTATGTGGGTCACCACCACAGCATGGCCGCCCACAGGGCCACCAAAGTAGAGCATGCTGAACCTCACCACTAGGCCACAGGGCCGGCCCCCACACTATTTCTATTTTTAAAAAATGGTATATTGTCTTGAAACCCCACTGTGAACAGTGGAGGAATCAGAGTAAGGAGAAGGGTACCTCTCTGAGAAAGACATTTTTGTTTGTTTTCACAAAACTGCCTCCCGGATGTGGCCCCTCCTAAGAGAAGAAGAGACACTGGCATTTCTCAAAATTAATCTGAGTTTTGGGGAAAGATTGTGGCACTAGGAAAGGAGAAAAGAGGGAATGAACATGTGTTATTATGCTTATGACAGACATGTCATTTTGGCTGTGCGTCTGTCTAAGGCAGAAATTGTTATGCCCAAATTATAGATGAAGCAAAAAAAGAGATCTAAGTAAAAGCAGGAAAAAAGTATACTAAAGAAAAGAAAACATGATAGTAGAAGGTTTGTATACAGTATAACGTTACTTGCATCATTCACTCTATCATAAGTGTTAATTTTGTTTCTTTGCATAGCTAAACAATATATGTTAATAAATATATTAGTTTTTTTTTAACTCTAAGTTTACGTTTAGAAGAGTAATTATCAGACTTTTCTTTAGTTGTAGGGGCAAATCAGTAAAATGATTGTAGATTTCTGGCAAGAAAAATATGAACAGAAAGTATTTTTTTCTACCACCTTGGGAAGGAAAATAGAAATGACTAAATAAAAACAAATCCATAATGTTGCTTCCTTTGTGTAAAGGTTAGGGAAAAGATTTTGGAAGCTTGAGATAATCTGTGTGTTTTTGTTTTTTAATGTGTCTATAATATTTAAGAGCATTTGGCATATTAGAGAATCTGACAGATTAGTCTTGTGATTTCAAATTAAATTGTATAATTTATTTTAGACTTGTGATTTGGAGCTGTAAGGTATAAGATAATTTGATTACATTTGTAAACAGTATTGAAATCTTTAAGATAACTTGATTTGCCACATTTAGAAGTTTAAGTTATCAGTTTTATGAGAGTTATTTATATGCTTAAGAAGATTTTTTTCTTGTTTGACTTGTAAATCTGCCCTATGAGGAATTTGAAGTCCTTGAAAAAATCAAGTATATTAAATTTGTAAATGTAGTTTAAATATTTAAGAGAATTTAATTAACTAACTTTGTAAATGGCATGAGTAATGTTCAAGCAGATTTAATATGTCAAGCCCATGGGCGAAGTGAACGTTAATCAAGGAACAAGTTATTGCTCTTATTTTTATACAAAAGTTAACAAGATTTCTAAATAGAACATCAAAGTTATGCAAGTTGAACTTAAAAACTCAAGAAAATCTGTTTGTAAATTTACAACTTTAATTAATTGAAAATTGATTTAAACATAAGCAACTGCAAATAGTCCTTTCTGTTCTCAAATGTGTCTCTAGGATCTTTACCTCCTTGGCAGCTGAACACCTTCTTCTCAGTGTTCTCCTTTCTCTGGGCTCCGACAGCCCTCATTCCTGGCAACTCTTTACTGGGCCCTGATTTTTATGGTTATTGAACTTTTATGAGAATGCACATTTTGTCTGAGCCTTTTGAAGGCAGGATTCATGTGAAGGGCTTAGCAAGTACCTGGCGTGAAGTAAACCCTCAATAAATGTTAGCGATTCCCCTCCCCTGTCATCCCTGTATCCCACAGCATCTACGAGCCTCAATACTCATTGAATATACTTTCTCTTGATCCCGTATTTTCTAGGAGTTTAGCTTACAGAAAAGCCTAAATATAAAAAGCAACAATATTTCAAATAGCTAAAAATTAGGATTGCTTATTCAACAGTAGGGAAATGGTTGAGCAATTTTATTTATCCCGTGTAGACTACCTTGCTTAAAAAGAATTTAAGCTGGCTTACGGAGGCCTAAACCAAAGCAAGATAAAATACATTTAAAACACAAGAAAGATAAGGCAAAGGGAAAACAAGATAGCAGACGGGGAGGGGGCCAGGAGTGGCTTTAGCAGTATAAAAATATACACATTCTGACGTCATATGTCCTTGCCCCTTAAGATTTGCTCTAAGCTTTGTGGCAGCCAACTCAAGCCAAATTCAAAACCCGCAGGGTCCATATGCCCAAAACTAAGCAATTGCTCTAGAAAAGTTAAACTCTTCTTGACAGCGAGATCATAAGAACGTCCTCCGTTGAGTAATTATAGAGGGGCTGTGTAATGAAGGAGCACCATCCTCAACAGCTTCTTGGAGAGAAAACACAGCGACAGCTTCACAGCACTTCCCCGAAGGCCGATATTCCCGGGCTCATTCTAGGTGCTTTGATACAAAATGAATAAATAAATGATGATAATCCAGTTAATGGACTATCACAATGCTTGCTGCAGTATGGGGGGAGAAGAGAGCACTTACATGACAAACTTAAGTGGGGAAATTGAAGGTGACAAAAACACTAAAATATCAAACTATGTGTATAAAATTATGGGGGGGAATTCACTAAAATGTTAACGGTAGTTATTTCCATATATTAGGAGTAGGATTGCTTTTCTTCTTCTATTTTTTTTTTTAGCTGTCCAACGGGAATACAATGGGAAGAAAGTATTCTTAAAGATGATTCACATAAAATCTGAACAGTGATGAGGCCAGCTCCCCTGCGCATTCTAACGCGGAGCGGAGGGCGCCAGGTAAAAGCCCGGACAGGCGGTACCCAGGCGTCTAGGCAGCCGTCCACAGAGATGCGGGTCCTCCGCGGAGCCTAGAGAGGACGCGGAAGTGGGCTGGGGGCGGGGTCCGAGGCCCCTGCAGACTCCGCGTCCGCCGGCTGGGTGCGGCCCCGCGGCTGCCAGAGAGTCGGTCGGAAGCGAGCGCTGGAGGGGCGATGCCGTGCACTTTGCCCCTCTGTCCTTCCGTTTCCCTCGCCGAGCCATGCCCCTGGCGGCCGAGGAGAGTGGGCGCGGGTCCCGAATCCCCCGGCGGGGTCGACGCCGCTGTGCATCGCCGGGTGCCCGGGGTCGTTGGGGCCCCGCCACCCTCGGTCCCCGCGCCCTCCTCTTCTCAGGCCGTCCGTCCCGCGCTGCTCAAGTTTCTAGCCCTGCTCCTCTTGTAGGAGCAGGGGTGGGATGACCCCGGGCCAGAGTGGACAAACCTCCTGTTCCTGGAGCCGGTGCCCTGCGAGGATGCGGACGTGGGCTTCAGATAAGAGTGGAGGCGCCTGTCCGCCCTGGGAAAGCTCTGCGCGGACGTGATGCCGAAGATTTCTGGAAACGTCGTCGCACTGAGTAAGGCCTTTCCTGGGACCCACAGTCGGTCTGACTGGGAGGCTTAACTGCGGCTTCTTACTGGGGTCCTCCTCCGCATTCCCCCTCTCGTGTGTCGTGGAACGTGTCAGGGACTGGAGAGCTTCCAGAATGTGTCCGAATACACCTCTGAGCTCGTTTCTTCTGTTTTTTGTTTGTTTTTGTTTTCTTAGTATTACTTTATTTCTTCTTTATATTACTTATTTGTGTGTCACACAAAAGGCTTGGAATTTCGCTGTGTCCCTTATTGGTATGGTGAGAGTGTTGCTGAATCCAGGTTTACAGTCCCTGATCCCCCCTATATTGACAGGGAGAGCCTGGAGGTGCTACTGGGCCTTGAGGCAAGGTATTTCCACTTCTAGACTCATGTCTTCCGATTCTTACCTGTGAAAAGCGGGCAGTTTTCTAAGTGTTCTCAATGACTGCCTTTCTCATACCTGGAGTTCCCCACAGCAGGATCCCAGGCCTGGGATGGACTGACTGGTAGGTTTCTAGGGTAGCTGCCCTCTGCCACTGCCTTTCAGGGCATCCCAGACACACAAAAAGGGCCACGTTGCTTTCCAGGCCTGAGAATATATCTGACCCCAGAAAGAGCATATTTCTCCAACTTCCCCAAATATATGAAATGAGTCTTTAGCTCCTTTTGTCCCTGTAATTCTGTATCAACGATTTAGTGAGATTCGGTTCAGGGGGATATTAAGGTGGAAGGCTCTCACCTAGAGTTTGCCAGCCCCTCATACTTTGTAGTTAGAAAAGGAGTCCCCACCTCAAGTGTTGGAGAAAGTGTGTAAGAATGGGATGGAGCTGAACTCCACCCTTGATATGAGAGTGTGATAGAAAAAAGATCCCCAGAATATCATCTAAAAAGGAAAACCGGAACTATGGACCAGGCTTTAACTGCCCGTTGCCTGTATTTGTTTAGTGATCAGCAGGAAAATCTTTATCTGCGAAGCTTTTTTAGGTTAGAGTGGACAGCACGAAGGCAGAAAACTGGGAGGTCTACAGCTAGTCATGGGGAGAAAGGAAAGAAGGAAGCGGATGGAGTATCTAGAACCAGAGGGAAGGAGCCAAGGGTGGAGCAAGAGGAGAGTTAGCCTGCCTGGGGCCATGAGATTAGCGGGCTCACCAGCGGAGAGGTGCCCTGATACTCTGATTCCTTAACATGCTGACCCTTTTCCTTGCCCACTAGTAGGCTTTTCAGTTTATAAACCTGAGGCGATGAGCCTTTTGGAAAGGGAGGAGGCCTCGTGTGTCCGTGCTGGACAAAAAACCACAGCCAGACGGTGGGTGCAGGAATGCCTTTGGGGCCCCTGTCCTGCTCTGCCTTCGACTCATACTGATTATAGTAAGTAATTCTAAGGGCTTGTGGGTTCTATTGGGCAAGATATAGGCTCATCCTAATTAGTTTTCTCCTGGTTGATTTTACTACTGCCCATGATTATGCAGCCTTTTTCTCTCAGCTCTTGCTCTGATTCAGAGTTACTGTGAGGGGAGGCTAAAGATGGGTTTCTTTGCCCCTCATCAGTTCCCAGTGGATTTAGGATTTCTAAGTGGGCAGAGGAGCATTTACAGAAATAATGTGCCCTATTTAGAATCAGCATCTTCCTTTTTCTTTGGAAATGGAAGCAGAACAGAGACTGGGCCTTTGGATCTGGAACCCCCAAACTCTCAGAACCCTCCTGTTCAAATAAGCACCACGCTGAAGCTGGTGGCCCGTATGCTGACATTGGATGAGAAAAGGTGTCTGGGTGATGGCAATGAGACCTCCAACCCTCCCTCCTCACCTCTGTCCTCTTAGTGAAATTGTAGGGACTTCTCACCCAGGGGAATAGGAAGAGGACCTGAGAGATGTCTCGACAGGAAGAGCTGTTTGCCCCTTGAGGACGAGACCCTCCCTGGCTGGGGAGGGCCGAGAGCCCCTGCCTGCTCCATGCTCTCCTGGCTGCTGAGGGCCGGGGCCCTGGCCCTGGCACAGGATTGATGCCCTCCTTGCCATCCAGACAGTTGGGGCACACTCTCCCTGGTTTCCTAAAGGCAGAAGAATAACTTCAACTACCAGACATTTAAACAGTTGGAGCTTTATTACAGACAAGGTTAACTTAAACATATACACTGTCAAATTCTGTTTAAAGACTAAATCCAATAAAGTCATTGTTTCTATTCATTTTATTCGTTTATTTATTCTGTTTTTTTTCCCTCCCCAAATCCCCCCAGTACATAGTTGTATATTTTAGTTGTGGGTCCTTCTAGTTGTGGCACGCGGGATGCCACCTCAGCATGGCTTGACGAGTGGTGCCGTGTCTGTGCCCAGGATCCGAACCGGCGAAACCCCGGGCCGCCGAAGCAGAGCGCGTGAACTTAACCTGTCAACCACTGGGCTCCACTATGCTCTTATGAGTAGAGGAGAGTGCTCATAATGACCCTCTCCTGGCTTAAGAATGGGAAATCACACCTTCTAGAAAACGTAGCATATCCATTTCAATAGTGCTACCAGGACTGCAAATTATTAGGTATCGAATCAGAATTATAGACTTTAAAAGTTCAAGTTAAAGATCACTTTCCCGTGATGTAAAAACAAACCCTGAAGTCCAGGAGTCCTGAAAGACTCCTTAAAAACACCCTCAGCGAGAGCGGTCGTATGACGTTGGAGAGCACTTGCCCTTCTGCCGCTGTGGGGGAACACAGAGCTTTTTCCTCTCCTGATCTCGCTGGGACTTTTTCGTCTAGCGGTTGGGAAGAGCTGCAGTTTCAAGGCTGGACTTGGAACCCTCTTAGTTAGTACAGGGGGAGGGAAAAGAGGCAAATCTGAGGAGCTCAAAACTCACAGCGTGGGAAGGAAACGGGCTGAAGAGAGTGATTGTCCAGCAGAATGTGGGAACCTGCCGGGGTCCTGTTTTCCAGCTGCAGAATCTGGAGGGTACTTGTTAGGCAGAACTCACATCAGATTGAAGGCCCAGCTGGTCCCGGCCTCTCACAGGGTCTTGGGCCTGTAATCACGGCCTCTCCTGTCACTGCACGGCCGGTTTTTGAGCCGGTGGCTGACCTGTAACCCCTGGGGTCCAGTGAGAAAAGGGGAGCAGAGGCTGGCTGAGGGAGGACCTGACCCCACTGAGTCCAGGTGGAGCCCTGACCCCCGGAGCCTGTGTGGTATCATGGGAGGGACCAGGGGGCTGAGAGTCAGATGAACTCATCTACTGCCCCTCCTCCTGAAGCACTTTTCACGTCTCGGCCCCGGGGATCAGGGCCCCCACTCCCAGGGCCCTCCCCCGGGCCATGGAGGCCCTCGGCTTCCTCTCCAGGATTCCAGAGAGGAAGATGCCAAACCTTGGTGTGTAGTAAGCCCTTGCAGTAGGTCTTCTGGATTATTTACTAGGACAGTGGTTTGAAGAGGTTTCTTCCTGCCACCTGCATAGATAGTTCTCAGGCGAGGAGCTGGAGTTTACCCTAGGCCGTAGGGAACACTTTCATTTTAGTCGGGTGGCCGGGTGGCAGTATGTCCCAATTTGTTTGAGGCACTTCCAGTCGAGATCCCATGTCCCAGTGTGGTTATTAATAGCATTCCCTTTCACTCCCAGAAATAAGAAGTATCCTTATTGTGACAATAAATCATACGGTCCCTGGAGTTCTAGGACAGGTCGTATTTGCTCCAGTATCAGCTCCTACTCTCTGAATTCCCTCCCCAGTCATTCTTTCTTACTGGAACCGGTAGGACTAACTTGCCTACAGGCCCCTCAACTGTCTAACCAGGAACCCCTCTGTTGCTACAGGTTGGTCACGCAGTTGGTTTCTGTCATCCCTGTGGCCACTGACACTGGGCGAGGGTGAAACTGTTCATTGCTCTCTGCTTTGACAACAGCCTGCCTGAAGGAGCACTGAGAAGTGTTTGAAACCCGGTTGTAAACACCCTGAAGAAAATGGAGCGTTGACTGGGGTGTCCTGTGCCACAACCCGTAAAGTTCACATCACTTTAAATTGTTGTTTTCCGTGAACACTTGAATGCACAAGTCAGGGCAGTGGCAGGGCAGGTGTGGGCTGTCAGGCCCATGCAGGGCTTTAAAATGAGCTGAGTTGAGGTACTTCTGGGGGGTCCACCCTCTTCAGGGAGCCAGAGCCGCCCCACCCCACCCAACTCCCAGCTGCTTCGCTCACATTTATGTTTCCTGTCTGGGGCCTAAGGACTTGTGAGTTTGTGACCTCAGTTCTAAGTTTCCCCTTCCGTCTTTGCTACCTGTTGTGCACACTGGAGTGGGATGGAGAAGTCTGCTGGCCCCTCAGGCTGGCTTTACAAGTGGGGTCACCACGGGTGACCGCCTCACACCACCATATTTGCAAAAATTTCCATGCTAATAGCCAACCTTTACTGAGCAACTGCCACCTGCCAGGGACTGTTCTAAGGGTTTACCTGTCCTGGTGACCTTAATGGGGAGGTGGTTTTATTCCCACTTTGTAGGTAAAGAACCCAGCACGGAGAGGGTGATTAGCTTGCCTAAGGTCATCTAAATGATAACTTTTATTCTATTTTTTATTTTATTGAGGTCATAATAGTTTCTAACATTGTGAACTTTCAGTTTTACCTTATTATTTATTGGTCACTGTATATATGTGTCACTTCACCCCTTATGCCCACCGCCAACCCCCTTCCCCTCTGGTAACCACTTATCTGTTCTCTTGGTCCATATATTTGTTTAATGAATGATAATTTTTACAAAAATTACTGCCACTTATTTTCTGATTATAGAAGTAATTATTGTTCATTATGGAAAATAGAGAAAAATTATGACATAAATTTACAAAATTACAAAATAAAACAAGTCATCTCTAATTGCACCCTGAGACATAGCCTCTTGCTTTGTAAGGTTCTGTCAGGTTTTTTTTTTTTCCCCTGAGTATATATTTTTTAAAGCACAGCTGGGATCATTTGCTGCATCTGTTTTATAGCCTGGTGTTTTAAACGTCCTCTGTTGTGAACATTTTCCCTTGGCAGTATCTACTCTTCTACACCGTGCTTTTCATGGCCGCGTAGTCTTATACACAGGCGCCATAATGAATTTTGTTCTTAACCAATTTCCTATTGTTGGACATTTATGTAACTTCCAAGCTGTTGGAATGAACCAACATGCAAATTCACAATGAGAAATATATCTGGCAAGCAAACAAGACTATTTCTGCGAGTTGGTCACACATCTTTTCCCTGTAAGAAAGTAGGTAGAAAATCAAACTATATCATAGAACTCAAAAAGGGGTGTTGATCTTAATAACTGGGTCGGCAAGCCGTGTGATGGCCTGCTGAGACGCAGTTGGACGTGTTTGAATAAGGTTGCGTCCGTTGCAGCTTTCCCAGTTACATCAAAGACGATTCCCGAATCGTGTGTGTCGGGGTCCCCCTATCCACACCTTTAGAGGTGCCCTGAGGTCAATGGGTTCTGCCTGGGATTAATCTCGTCTCTCCTGCCTCTCTCAGGGTCCTGAGTGCCTGTCACCATCATCCCTGTGGACTGACACATGAACATCTTACGTGGCTGTCCATGGACACATACATCTTGTCATCTGTTCCTCCGTGACTTACGTCTCATTGTCTTGTGTGCGGAGAATCCATATCTTTGTAACAGCTCCGTATTTGGTTGACAGCACGTGTCTTAACGTCCTCCTCTATTAGATGAATGCGTAGATTACTGGGAACCTATTCAGTGTCCTTTTCTCTTGCGGACATTTGCAGATTGATTTAATGTGTGTCTGTGTGTAACTTTTTAATTCAAGCAAAGACTTTGTTCATTGCTATCTCTAGTCATTCAACTTTTTTTTTTTTGGCACACCTAGTATGTGCCAGGTACTGTTCTAGATGCTTGGCATCATCAGTGAACAAAAAAAAGACAAGACCCCTTCCCTCACGAGTTTGTATACTGTGGGGTGGGGCTTAGGTGTTGTGAATTTCACTGCGTGGTAGTATCTGCTTAGCCACTCTCTTGTTACAGTGTTTGTTTAGTGTGAGTTTTGCCAGTTTGAATTGTTGTGTAGACATTTTAACTTAGCTACGTTCAAAAGACAGCTTAAATAGTGTTGTCTAAAAATTTTTTTGTAGTGTTCTTATATATAAAGAGTGTGGAGAGTAGAGCAAGAAGGAAAAGGAGAGAAGGCAGTGTGCACACCGGGACCCTGCAGTGTGTCTTAAGTGTGTGTGTGTGTTTCAGCGTTTCCCCCTAAGTGTGGGCGCCTGGGGAGCTGTACTTGGTTTCGTTTTGCTGGGCTGGCTTGCAGTGTGTTTGGATTTGCCTTGGAAGCTGATAGATACATGTAGGCCTCAGACGTGCCAAGTCCTTACTTCCTGAGGATCATTTTATTATATTAATTTATTTATATTATTATTATTTATTATATTAATTTAAATGTAGCCAAAAGCGACTTAGTGGAGTCTGGAAACCAAGGGACTGCTGACCCTGTGAGTAGATACATAGTCAGCAATTATGTGATGTGAGCGGGAAGTTTCTGGACCTTAAGAGTAGAGGGTGTGCAGTTTATACTCAGTTCGGGGCTCGTTGTCATCACGGGTGGAGCAAGGTCCCTCTCACTTTATTCCCTCTTTCCTCCTTAGCCCTCTCCCACCCCAGAGGGTAGGCAATTCTTTGTCTCATTCGACATGTGCCTTTTTTTTTTTGTCTTCTTAAGAAAGGTGTACTTTTGTGTGGGGTACACATATCTTTTTTTTTAAAAAAAATTTTATTGTAAAATAAAACTCATGCAAATGTAAAAAATTCAGTCAATAAAGAAAAGTATAAAGAAGAAATTCAAATTTATTCATAACCCTACCACCTACACTATGAGCATTTTGATGTGTATACTTCTGTCCTCCAGACATTTTTATACACGTATATGTGCCAACATATGTTAACTTAAAATGAAATGATTATATATAGTTTGTAATCAGGTAATGGTCGTCTGTGCTCTTTCTTGCCCAGGGCCCTCTGGTTTCTCTTCCAGTCTGTACATCTGGAGTGGCTCCTTCTCTGTAGTAAATGCATGTGGTAGAGGTTGTTCTGTCACCTTAAAGAGGTCTGGAGGTAGGCACTCCCAGGCAGCATAGTGGCTCTAGGATGCCATCAGGGCCTCAGGCTCCATCTGTTTTGTCCACTGCCATCCTTAGCATATGGCCTCTTCAAGGTCACATCATGGTCAAAAGACGGCCACTGTAGCTCCAGCCACCACATTCACATTCCAGGCGGGAGGAAAGAGGAAGGTAACTACATCAACTCTCCTTAAGGCAGCACTTCTCAAAACTTCAAATGCACCTGTGAGTCAACAGGGGCTCTTGTTAAAATGCACGTTCCAGTTCTGTAGGTCTGGACTGGGGCCCCAAATTCTGCCTTTCTAACAAAGTATCTCACTTTTTAATAACAGGGCTGTAAAGAGCTTTCTGGAAGCCCTGTCCAGTGACTCCTGCTTTCGTTTTCTCGGCCAGAACTGTATCATGTAAGCAGCCCTGACTGTGGGGAGGCTGGGAGAGGTGGACTTTTAAGCTAAGCACTTTGTCACCCTGAATGCAAATGTGTTTCTGTGAGTAGGAAAGAAGAGGGTGTTGTTGGTTGGTGACTAGCAGCTTCTGACAGGGTGCTCAGATCACATAGGAAGAGCTTTTTTAAAAATCTGTCCCTTTAGAGGCTGGCCCGGTGGCGTAGTGGTTAAGTTCACACACACTACTTTGGCAGCCCAGGGTTCACGGGTTTGGATCCTGGCCACAGACCTGCACACCACTCATCAAGCCATGCTGTGATGGTGTCCCATTTTACAAAAAATAGAGGAAGATTGGCACAGATGTTAGCTCAGGGACAGTCTTCCTTAAGCAAAAAGAGGAAGATTGGCAACAGATGTTAGCTCAGTTCCTCACCCCAAAAAAACTGTCCCTTTAATAGTCACAGTTCATTTCCTTTTTTTTTTTTTTTGAGGAAGATTAGTTCTGAGCTAACATCTGCTGCCAATCCTTCTCTTTTTGCTGAGGAAGATTGGCCCTGAGCTAACATCTGTGCCCATCTTCCTCTATTCTCTATGTGGGACACCTGCCACAGCATGGCTTGATAAGCAGTGGGCAGGTCCACACCCGGGATCTGAAGCACCGAACCCTGGGCCGCAGAAGCGGAGCACGTGAACCTAACCGCTGCGCCACTGGCCGGCCCTGCAGTTCATTTCTGATAGAACGCCACATACAAATATGTAAGATCCTGTAAATACATTGTTTTTTCAAAATAAAAAACTAAAAATCTCCAAGATCCTGATCCAGCTGTAAAAAGATATTTTTGAGACATTCTTGGTTGTCGAGAGCAAGTAGATGAAACAAGAATAGCAGAGTGTTTTTGACTGCACTTTACTTTCTCTGCTTTTGTGAATCTTAGAAATTTTCCATGCAGAAAGCTTTTTCAGAAAGTTTTTTTAAAACCTGAAAGATATCCAGAATATATAAAGTACTCCTACAATTCAACAACAGGAAAACAAACAACTCCATTAAAAAACGGGCAAAGGACATTTCTCCAAAAGAAGATATGCAAATGGCTAATAAGCACATGAAAAGATGCTCAGTATCACTAATCATTGGGGAAATGCAAATCAAAACTACAATGAGATACCACTTCACGCCAATCAGGATGGCTATTATTAAAAAAAAAATGAAAATAACAAGTGTTAGGCTATGGAGAGATTGGATCCCTTGTGCATTGCTGATGAGAATGTAAAATGGTGCAGCCACGGTGGAAAATGATATGGCAGTTCCTCAAAAAAAATTAAAGACAGAATTACCATATGATCCAGCAATTCCACTTCTTGGTGTACACCCAAAAGAACTGAAAACAGAGACTCCAGTAGATATGGGCACAGCCGTGTTATAGCAGCTTTATTCACAATAACCAAGAGGTGGAAGCAGCCCAGGTATCCATCAGTGGATAAACAAAATATGGTATATATGGATAAACAAACAAAATATGGTGTATATGTACACACACACACACACACGCTGGAATGTTATTTGGCCTTAAAAATGAAGGAAATTCTGACAGGCTACAACATGGATGAACCTTGAGGACATTATGCTGGTGAAATAAGACAGTCACAAAAGGACAGCTACTGTTTGATTCCACTTACATGCGGTACCCAGAGGAGTCAAAATCATAGAGACAGAGAGTAGACTGGTGGTCGCCAGGCGTGGGCGGAGGGGGAAATGAGAAGTTATTGTTTAATGGATACAGAGTTTCAGTTTGAGAAAATGGAAAGAGATGGATGGTGGTGATGGTTGCACAGCAGTGTGAATGTACTTAATGCCGCTGAGCTGTACACTTAAAAATTATTAAAATGATCAATTTTGTGCTATCTACATTTTAGCACAGCGTTTGAAGAAAGAGTGGCTGCTGGCTGGGCTGGGCAATGAGGAAGTCTCGTTTGGGATTATCCTTTTAGGCTGGGTGCTGGGGAGCAAAGACTAGCTGACCGCAGCCGTCATGTTTCTTTAACGTGCTGTTGTTAAAGAAAAAAAAATACATGCGTGCATGCATTTATGTTTATATTTTACCATAACAAAAACTTTTGGAAGAAAACTTGTTTTTTTTATTATGAAATACAAGTTTTTTGTGTAAAAAAAAAAATTGTGGAAAGTGATTACCTGAATACTTTTCTTCAAGAATTTAGAGTAAATTCGTCCAGATTTTATGTATGAATACCTATTTTTTAAAAGGATCAAGCTGAATCTTGTTTTTCCACTTACGGCAACTGACTTGTTTTTCCACTTATGGTGTCATGAAAGTGTCTCCAAATCTTTCCATGTGGATTTACTACGTTCTCTCTATAGCTCGTGGTGCTTCACTGTGTGGATGGGCCGTATCTATTTGGCCAATGGAGAGTTATCATTTATGATACTTTTAGTTGTTTACTTATTTAGCAGCCCAAGTTAAGATGTTTTAAAATTATTATTTTGTTGTTGTTGTTGAGGAAGATTAGCCCTGAGCTAACTACTGCCAGTCCTCCTCTTTTTACTGAGGAATCCTGGCCCTGAGCTCACATCCGTGCCCCTCTTCCTCTATTTTGTATGTGGAACGGCTACCACAGCATGGCTTGCCAAGCAGTGCCATGTCCGAACCTGGGATCCGAACCGCCAAACCCAGGCCACCGAGAAGAGGAACGTTCGAACTTAACCACTGCGCCACGGGGGTGGCCCCTTAAAATTCTTAAGAGTGAAACCTGCCTATTCTTCTCCCACACGAGAGATGGTAGGCGCATTATTACCCTCAGAGTCTGGTTCCTGACGTGGATTTTGGTGCAAGTTCAGAACCTCAGCGCTGTGTGCGCTCCCTGCTTTGTAAATATTCCTGCCTTGTGTGTGTGGTGCCCCGCTGGTCATTGGGAGCTGGTCCTGGTACCAGGCAAGAGGGCTGACTTTTTTCTCTCCTAACTCAGACTTTTCCCCCAACCTGTGCCAGTCGTGGCCCTGAAGTGTACGTCCTCTGCAGAGGAACGCCACAGGGCCGGGGCATGACGGCCACAGCCCTGGCACTTGAGTCCTGTAAGCCTCACTTCCCTCTGCTGTCCTTTCCAAGACTTTCCCTAGCCACCTAAATAAGCTTTGCATTCCTTCCTGTGGTATAATAAATATATTTGGTCCTTGTCCCCATTCCCAGCACAGAGCTCCTAAAACTCTTGAAATGTCCTGAGTGATAGAATTGTCTTTTGTTACTCATAAAGGACCCCTTTTGAGCACACCAGAGTTTATGCTAATGAGGTGACTTAGGGTGGGACCCCTGGATAGCCTTAGGATGGGGCCGGTCACCAGAAAGACCAAGTGACTGGAGGGCCAGAACCTCTGGGAAGTCGGGGGGTTGGCTGGATATTAAGCGCTATAAAATGTCTTGGACAACGAGATCTGATGAGCTCTTCTCTGTTGGGGAACAAGAACGCGCTTAGGTCCACAGAGGAGCCAAGCTCCTGCCTGTGCCTGTGTATCTCTACATCTGGCTGTTCACCCTTTAACGTCCTTTGTAGTCAGCTGGCAGGAGTACGTAAACTGTCCTCCTGAACTCTGAGAGCCGCGCCAGCCAAAAAGCCGTTGTGGGAGCCTTTGCTTTGTAGCCAGCTGGTCAGAAGCGCAGTTGACAACCTGGATTTGAGATTGGTGTCTGAAGTGGGGGCAGTCTTACGGGACCGAGCCCTTAACCTGTGGGATCTGACGCTATCTCCAGGTAGACAGTGTCAGGATTCATGAGATTGTGGGGCACCCGGCTGGTGTTGCAGAATTGCTTGGTGCAGGAACCCCCCTCCCCATACACACGTCTGGTGACCAGAGGTCTTGAGAGTAGAGGAGGGAAATAGAATTTTCCCCTTGCTGTGACACTGCTGACACGGCAGCCCTGACCCTCCCCCTCCCCGTACAACAGGGGCTTCCTAGACTTGGCCCTCGGCCTCCTGTGCCCCAGCTCTTCCTGCTCCGCAGCCATAAACACAGACTCGAGGCCTCCCCCTCCCTGTGAATCTGGGGTGTCCCTCAGGGATTTTTCCTCCGTGGCAGAGAAATCGTGTGCTTCAGGGTTGGGTGACCTTTGAGGATGTGGAGGCCGTGGCCATATGCTTCACTCGGGGGGGCTGGCACTGTCTGACCCCTCCAAGGGGAATCTCCATTAGCATGTGATGATGGAGAATTTCGAGAACGCGGTTCTGACTGCACAAGTCTCTGTTTGACTCAGTTCACCCATTGCTGCCTCCCGTTTGTTGGTAGCGATGTGGTCTAGAGGTTTCAGGTTAGTTGGTTTTAGTTTCGAACCGTTTGTATCGGAGACCCTGCCCGTGGGAGTTTCACTTCTCTTCTGAGATGGCCGGCCCCTTAGACAGCAGCCGTGGTGTTGGCGCTTCCCCAGCGAGCTCTTCATTGTCCCCCGACCTCGTCTGTTTCATGTTGACAAAAGGGCTAAGGCTGGGTTTGCTCCATTATCTCTACTTTCCTGTTTTCAGTGCTATGAACAGAATTTCATTTTTCCAACCCACTCTGATCATCCTCCTGGAACAAGGGGAAGCACCGTGGGTACCAGATCTGCAGGCGGCCGAGGACACAGAGCTCATCGCATGGGACCGTGAGGGAGAGCCCATTAGCGCCCCTCCTTGTTCTGGCTCCTTCCCTCGTGGTTTAGAGCTTTGGAGAGCCCCAGGCAGCATGCTTATTTAGAGGATTCCTTGTTTTCTCTTGGTCTCTAAGCCACCAGGTGGAAGTCTGATGGAGACCTCCACATAAATACCTCACCATGCGTTCCTCTCCTCTGGGTGAGCCGTCTGCAGGGAGGAGAGTGGCCCGACTGTGGCCCTGCTCGCTCTGTCTGTGCATGACGAGGACACCGGGACCTCCAGCCCTCAGCCCTTCCCCTCAGCTACCGCTTCATTTTCTCGCCCTTTCCTTCTAGGGGTTGACTCTGTCTTCACACATCCCCTGACTTCCCTGTTTATTTCTCAGGCATCATGTCCTGCCCTTTGCTCCCTCCTGCTCATTCTCCTTCATGCAGGTCCAGTACACTCGGCTCCTCTGTCTGCTGGCTCTGGAGGTTTCCATCTTGGTCCCATTCCCCGCCCTTACTGTTCGGGCTTGTGAAGGAAGTGCTGCCGTTCTCTCTTTGTTGTTCTTGATTGTTCTGTTCTCCTCAAGTTGACTTTTGCTCTGAATGGGGATCAGGTCACATCTGGTTTTTTGTCAGATGTAAGAGCAGAACCAGGCAGTTGGACCCACCCCTCAAACAGGGCGTTTCTGAGGATGCTCAGTGTGGAGGGAAGGCGCTGGGAGAGCTCCCAAAGGCTGGGCTCCAGAGAGCCAATGTTCTAGAATCTCGTGGATCCCAAGAAACCACAAGAGGTCTTAGGAGAAAGGATCCTTCAAGTATGGTGCGTGCAGGAAGGGCTCCACTAGGAAGTCACGTCTTCCTGCTTGTCAGAAAATCCACACTGGAGAGAGAGAGGTTTGCGCTCTCTCCCTCCTGCAGCCCCGAGGCCTTCCCCCGGCAGAGTCTTATAGATGTAAGGAGTGTGCGAAGGTGCTGGAACACAGACACGGGTTCTCTCACAGCAGTGGACTCGCGCCAGAGGGCCACCCCACACCTGCAGTGAGTGTGGGACGTGCTTTGTGTCCAGTGGTGTGACTTTCCACAGCGGAGAGAAGGCCCCTGAGTGGGAGCAACGTGGCAGGGCCCTTAGCCGTAGTTCCCAGCTGACAGCACGTGGGAAGAAGTGTCCCGAGGGCTGAGAGTGTGGAGAAGCGTCGCGAATCGTCACTCAGGCTGCTCATCAGTGCTGCATGATAGACAAAGCTCCACTACATCACCAGGCAGGCCCCAAGAGGCCGCTTTTATTGTTCATCACACGGTCCACACTAGAGAAAAGCTGTGTGGAATGTAAAGAATGCAAGAAAGATTTCAGACAAGTCACACCTCATGACACACCAGGGAGTTCACACCCCTAATAGGCCCTGTGTGTGCAGCAAGTGTGGAAGAGTGTTCATGTATTACACTAACTACTGTACACTGCGGGGTTCACACCAGAGAGAAGCCCCGCAAGTGCAAAAGCTCCCGACGCCTGGTTCCTTCGAGGAGTCCCTCTGGGGAAAGCCTTGACGTGTGGTGAGTGTGGGAAGGCCTTCAGGGGTCAGCCCGTGTCATCGCCCATCAGCATCCATACTGTGAAGAAGCCTTAAGACCGCCAGAGGCGTGGAAGAGCCTTCAGCCCAAACTGGAATCTTGGCCCATCAAAGAGCTGGCACTGGAGAGAACCCCCGGGGGGTTGCAAATACACGAAGGCCTTTTCGAGGAGCACCAACCTTCCTATTCATCAGACTCCACGCCTGGAGGGAGGAGGGAAGAAAGGTTGTTAATAATCATGGAGACCTTCGTTAACATCACAGAATTCGCACAGTTTCAGATCCCATGAGTGCGATAAGTGGGAAAGCAGAAAAAGATCACACCTTACCCTATCCCAGAAAGGATGTGGGAGGCAGATTGTGCACACAGACCGAGGAGGGGAAGGCTGTCAGTGGAGCCGACTCAGTCCAGAGCCAGGTTGGCATGCTGCTCTGTGAAGGGCAGAGAGTAAATATGTTAGCCCGTGGGCTCTGTCTCAGCGCCTCAGCCCCGCAGGTGGGGC
Organism: Equus przewalskii; assembly: GCF_037783145.1. Taxonomy (NCBI): domain Eukaryota; kingdom Metazoa; phylum Chordata; class Mammalia; order Perissodactyla; family Equidae; genus Equus; species Equus przewalskii. Next base: position 34,198,610 of record NC_091849.1, on the reverse strand, counting down.
AGGAAAGGAGCCAGAGAGCATACACGAGTGAGCGGGGCTGTGGGCTGGTAGAGCTTCCTTCACAGAAACAGGCGGCCGGGCAGATTTGGCCCACGGGTCATACTTTTCCATCCCATGTTGTAGAGAGAAAGCCTCTTAAGAAGCCTTAATAATCCAAGGGCGGAGTCACACAGGACTGGATTCCTTCTTTTTTTTTTAAATTTTTTTTTTTTAAAGATTGGCGCCTGTGCTAACAACTGTTGCCAATCTTTTTTTTTTTTTCTGCTTTATCTCCCCAATCCCCACAGTACACGGTTGTATATCTGAGTTGCATGTCCTTCTAGTTGTGGGATGTGGGATGCCGCCTCAACGTGGCCTGACGAGTGGTGCCATGTCCACGCCCAGGATCCGAATCCTGGGCCGCCGCAGCGGAGCGGGCGAACTTAACCACTCGGCCACGGAGCCGGCCCCTGGATTCCTTCTGCAGAGAAATCCTAGCAGAGCGTGGTCCGTGGTGCGGAACCCTCCAGGGTGCCCCAGCGTTGTGTGAGGGGTCTGGGAGGAGATGCGTGGAAGATCCAGAGACCTGGGTTCTGTCACAGAATGGCTGAGGGACTAGCAGCCAGTCCCTCAAAAGCCATAGGGCTTCTATGAGGAGGGAGGTAGCATCTCTAAAAGTGCTCTCAAAGTAAACATGGCAGACGCACTTAAAATCGTGATTTACGTGAAAAGTTTCACTCTTGCCAAAAAGTTTGTGAGCCTAGCTCTGCCAGTTTCCCACAGAGGTCAGTTTGGGAGTATCAGCTATGGGTGGCATGTACAACCATGGGGCTGGGTGAGTTCACCGAGGGAATTCGTGCAGGTTGTGCTGGGGGCCTCCAACGTTTAGAAGTCAGGGAGAAGGGAGGGGTCTGGCACGAAAGACTGCATCCTGTGAGGTGGGCGCCCTGTAGTGGGCAGCCAGGAAAGCGGGTGAAGGAAGCGTCTGAAGGATGGGATAGTCAGCTGCCAGCGCTGCCATGTGTGTTGGGGGGTAGCAGCAGGGCGAGGAATGGACCACAAATCACCACCACCTTGGGGGCCTAAGACAATGGAAACGTGTTCTCTCACAGTTCTGGAAGCCAGATGGTCCGAGTCAGCAGGGCCGTGCTCCCTCCAAGGGCTCTGGGTTATAATCTCTGCTTCTTCCGGCGCCTGCCGGCCCCAGATGTTCCTCGGTTTGTGGTGGAGCTCCGTCCTCTGCCTTCATCTTCACAAGCCCTCTCTTCTGTCTGTGTCTCTCCTCGTCGGTCTCTTAGGACGCTTGTCGATGGATTTATGGCCCACCTGCTAATCCAGGATGGTCTCATCTCAAGATGTTTAACTTAATTACATCTGCAAACACTCTTTTTCCAAATCAGTTCACATTCATGGGTTCCAGGGTCAGGATCTGGGCATATCTTCTGCGGGGACACCATTCAACCCACTACAGGTTTTGTTGGTGGAGCGAAGGTAACCAAGCACCTGAGCCAGTTCTGGAGAGAACAGGGGCAGTGGGAGTGCAGACAGCAAGCATGCCTAGAGCTAGAGGGTACGACTGAGTCACACTCGCCTGATGAAAGCCAGGATCCTGTTACACCCACCTCTCCGTGTCTCCGTGTCTCCGTGTTGGATGCAGCACCCCCCACACACGTTCTCAGGAGGAGGGGCCGGGGGAGGCGGGAGGGAGTCATATCACAGTGTTCCTGTCACACAGCCATGGCCTTTCTGGAATCAGCCATTGTAGGGTGCGCATTGCGTCAGGGTCTCTAGATGCCACACGAGCTTGACTGGGGGTGGGGTGGGGAGGGCATTGCTGAGGCCGGTGGGCAGGAGTAGAAGAGAACAAACTTGCGGTGGCCCGAGCTGCCGTGGGCACCCCCGGAAGCCCTTAGGCTGCGTGCGGGCTCGCAGAAACCGGGTTACTCTGGTACTGAGGCAGCTATCCAGAAGGCAGGTCGTGTGTCCTTCCTGCAGCCACAAGTGACTTGTCCTCACGAAGCTACACCCACCTGCTGAGCCTCCAGGAGAAAGAGGCTGTCCTGTGTGCAGGTTTGGCATTGAGGCCCGTGCCCAGATAGCTGGTGGTGAAGGCCCACCCCAGCTGTTTTACGTACGGTTTCTTAAACAGGGACACAAACAGTGGTGTGCTTTGGGGAATGGTGGGTTGAGGGAATCTCAGCCTTGAACCAAAGAGAACTAAACAGAAGGTCTTGGCGAGGGGCCTTGGCCGGAATAGGCCAAGTTTCGACATATAGACAAGACGGATGCCAGGATGAAACTGCTCACTGGAGCGGGGTGGTACCCGGAGGAAGGTGGTTCGTGAGGAGGATGTATTTCAAGTCTTAAACATAACTTTTTCACAAAGGCTTTCTTTGAGACGGGCCTAAGTAAGTTGGGTCCCCTGTTCTTTCAGCTCACTTGTTCAGGGTCCGTCATCAGCCCACGGGGGTGGTTCCACCATGGTAGGGGCTGGCCCAGCATCTCCGCCTGACACCTGGCTGACACGGAATGAACCGGAGGAGAAGCGTAGGGAGAAATAATCAGCTGTCTCCTGCTTCTCCCTCCCAGAGGGCTCTGCTCTGAGCAGTTACTGTGCCATGTCCTGGAGGACTGCAGTTGCCAACCACCTGGAGGAGCTGTTCTGTGAGCGCTGCCCTGTGCACAGCACAGGCCTGTGGAGGAAGAGTGGCTGGCCTTCTCCCGGGGTCCCTGAGGATGGAGTGACTCCACCCTGTCTCTGTCGGCTTGTCTCACCAGCGTCCTCTATTGTCACCACACCAGTTGCTTGCCGTCTCCCAGCTCTCCCTCTTCCCTGTCCTGTTCCCAGACTGAGGAATGCCAAGCTGAAGGGTTTCCTGGGAGTCTCCTCTCCCTGCAGGCTTCCCTTCTGCTCTGTCAGCCAACCCCAGCTGAAGCAGTGAACAGGGGCCGGCAGTGTGCCGCCCCCAACGCCAGCATAAGCCCCTCCATCCGATTCCATCCTCCCACTGGTCAGATGTTCTTCAAACCATCTGATGGCAGCAAACGTTTTTCCTTGTCTTACATGCACTTCCGGGAGCATGTTCACACAGGCGTGTCACTACAACAAGACAGGCCAGCACTCAGCCGTTTCTGAGGTTTGTCATTGGAGATGGAATTCCCGGAAAGACCCACTTTCTGTGTCCTGTGCCTCTGGCGTAGTTTGTAATCAGAATGAGAAATTAAAATATTGAAAACTCTCTGTGTGTTGTTTTCTAACCTTTCGTAAGCAATGTTTCAGGAATAGGGCTTTGCTCAGCTGATCTTTCCGTGACGTCTGATTCTTTTGAAATTTAATTTTGACACACAAAGCCCATATGGTTTGTGAAGCACAGATTTAAAAATTTTTTAAACCTATTTTTAGCTAAAGGAAGGTTGTAGAAAAATAGGTTTTATCTAATCAAATAGTCTTTTTCGAAGAGTGAAGCCTAGTTCTAATAGGATCGCTGGAAAGGGTGTCTAATCTTGCAATCTTTGAGAGGTGTCCATTTCATTGCCTACTGGTGTGCTAGCTGCACCGGGTTTCCCAAGTGATGTTTATTTGCTGGCTGTGAAGAGAGGGGAATGCCCCCCAGACCGTCACTGGGGCCTGTCTGCAGAAGTGGAGTGGACTTCCTTATGACCCAGGGTTTTCTCGGTGTGATGCTGCCTTCAGCGTGACCTAGAAGGGATGCCCCAGTGTCCTGATGTCCTCTCCACACACGGCACTAAATAAGTAATCTGAAAATAAACACGAGAATGTCCTGTTTTGTAGACAATTTCAGAGGGAAACCCTTGAAATGGGAATAGACTTTTTAAAAAGCATCCTTTGCTTCATCCCTCAACTTTCTTTGGTTCTGATTCCATTCCTCACTCTATAAACTCTTAAATATTTGAATTTCAGTTTTATTAAGATAGGTAATTTCCACTGTTAGACACGGACTTTTCTGAGGGGTGGCATTAAAAACATAGGGCTAGACGGAGCTTTTTGAAAGCGGGGACCCTCTCTCAGTCGTCTTGGTATCTCCAGCTAGACCTGAATGAATAACTGAAGGAGGATTGAGTGACTGAAGGAGGATTGAGTGAACGAGGGCCTCTGTGCTTCCACGTGGCCATAAAGCAGCCAACCGGGTGCTTGCTCCTGGGAGGAGGTGGGGTCCGCGGTCTGCCCGCCCCGCCCCGCCTCTTGCACCCCCGCCCAGAGAGGGGGTTACAGCTGGGTGGACCCCGAAACCCGGGCGGCCGGATGGCCTCAGCACCCCGGGTCAGAGAACAGTGAGGGCGGCGCCGAGATGAGGCGGGGCGGTGGGCTGAGCGCACCTCTGCCCGGCCAGGGAGCAGGGGTGCAGGGAGGAGGGGAAAGAAAGGGCCGCCCGGCGGGAGAGCGCCTCGGACCCGCGAGGGAGCGTGCGAAAGCTTACAACGCTGGGAGGACAGGCAGGAAAAAGGTTTCCTTTCGGGGGAAAAGGAAGGAGAGAGCTGACGGCAGACGGGGGCTGGGGCGCGCAGATCAGCCCCCAACTGCAGGCAGCACAGTCCTGGAGCCGGAGAAGCAGGTTTATGAGCCTTGAAACCTCTGAGCCGGGAGAGATAATATCCATAAAATCCGGGATTGCTAGAAAGCCGCAGACTTGCTTCTCCACTGCTGAAAATAGAAAATAGGAAGTGAAATTAATAGCGCTGGGAATGAGAAAGAAACAAGGCCATGTGTGCATGTCTTTAAAGCTAGACAATAACAGCATCTTCTGAACACATTACGTCCCAGGTGCTGAACTGAGCAATGTGCACTTATTTCATTTAATCCTCGTAACGACCCGAGGAGATGGGTATCACCATCCTGTTTGATCGGTGAGGAGATTCTCTTTGGTTGAGTAGCATGCCCAAAGGTACAAAGCTGAGCCCACTTCCAGCTGACTCACAGGAGGGATTTAATCACTATGCCAGCAGCTTTCAAACTGTTTTGACTCAGACCCACAGGAAGAGATGTATTTTAGGTCTTAACCCCATGTACACAGATGTAATATATAACTGGAAGGAAAATTTCATAGAACAACATGGACCCTCACTGCCTACAGCACTCTCTGATACTTTCTATTCATTCTATTTTATTTAAAAGGAAGTGCTGGTCACAGCCTGCTAAATGCATTCTATAATTCATTAAGGGGACAGGACCCCCCAGTCGGAGAAACACTGCATTACCACCCCCTACACTGGGGGGGCTGGGTTGGACTCTGAAGAGGGCTCTACCAGGCTCCCCTGAATTGCTGGGCCGAAGGGGAAATACCCTCCTCAGATAGAGCCGTCCCTAAGATCTTCTTGACTCTGCTGGTCCTGAGGAATTACATCCCAGTGTAGTGGGAGGGCTTGCCTCAGAGACCTTTGAGGAAGTGCGGCAAATGAAACGGGCAGTGAATTATGAACAAATAATTAATAAGCGGTTATAAAGGGGAGCCGCGTGCATACACGAGGAGCAGTCCACGCCAGGTGGATCTCTGTCCTGTTAGAAATACTTCTCCCAGCACTGTAGACACAGTGCTCCCGAATCTCAGCAAAGCATTTGACTAAATTCCTAATAGCCCTAAGGATAACTTTGGAAATATGGGATGGTGTGTCGTTAAGTAAATTTATCCCTGCTTGACTACCTATCCCAAACAGGGCTCGAAAGAGACAATTCGTGAGGGAGTTCTTTGTAAAAACAAAAGCCCTGAACAAGTGTAAGTTATAATTTACATCGTATATTTTGTTGTGTCTGCCTCCTCCACTGGAAGGTGAGCCCTCTGAGGGGAGAGAACTATTTCCCTTGCTGCCTTTGTGTTCCCAGCCCCCAGCCCGGGCCCAGGCATTTAGATGCTCCTCGGTAACTGGCTGGAATGTTATCATTAATTAGTCAATATCTGCCTGAAAGAGGACTCCAGGGACACGGTCCGGGGCTCTGGCCTTCGTCCTCTCCTGTTCCATATTCTTCCCAGTTACTTGGACAGGGGAACGGATGATAAATTTATCAGAGTTTCAGGTGGCAAAAAACTGGGACAACCCAAGCACTGGATGACAGAATCAGGATCCAAAAATAACTTAGCAGCCTGGACTGGTGGATGGAATCAAGATGAAAAATAATAGAGATCTGTATTCTGCCTGGAGGGTCTAAAGTTTAACTTCATAAGCACAGGGTAAGGGGGTATGTGGTTTAACAGCAACACATGTGAGGGACTTGTGGTTTTTATTGGAAGCTAAAACATGTAGCAGCAATGTGGCGAGGCCACCGACGCTGCAGACTTAGCCAGTGAAAATACAAGGTTAGTGAGCAATCGAGGGAGGTCAGAGTCCCTCTACTTAGTGAGGTCAAATCGTGCTGGAAGAATTGGCTTTGCCTGAACAACAGTTATTTAGGACGATATGGACACTGCAAACCTTCTAAAGAACAAGATGTTGAATTTGCCCACATGAAAATCAAAGATCTCTGCTGAGTAAAGGACACCATAAAGTCTGGATGGATAACAGACTAGGAAAAGATATTATATAAAATTAACAAAGTTGGGGCTGACCCGATGGCGTAGTGGTTCAGTTTGCGCACTCTGCTTTGGCAGCCCAGGGTTCGCAGGTTTGGATCCTGTGCACGCTTGTCAAGCCACGCTGTGGCAGGCTCTCACATAAAACAGAGGAAGATTGACATGGATGTTAGCTCAGCATCAATCTTCCTCAAAAAAGAAAAAAATAATTCACACAGAATTAATATCTAGTGTGTTTGAGAACACTTGCAAATCACCAAGAGAAAAGCAGGAAACCACGGGCAAAGAGGACAAGAGGGGACGGGTGGGCATCTCACAGAAGAGAAAACTTGCCCTGCTAGCAGTGTAAGACCAGGGGCGGGATTCACCCCATCAAAGAAATGCAAATTAAAACCTCAAGCTTCCCTTCCTGGTAATAGCAGGATAGCTCTCTGCAGCAATCCTCCTGCTGAAAACAACTAAATAAGCTGGATCGAAAGTTTTCAACATCTGTAAAGGACTGACAAGATGGGACAGTGTCACTCTGTAGGTCACAGGAACCAAGGAGGGAAGAGCCCAGAGGCTGCTCTCTCCCTAAGGACCTTCACCCACTAGGGGAGGGGTGAGCTTTCCTTTTGATGGCATCTCGAGATGAAAGGGGTTCCATCACAGCCCAGAGCCTATCCCGGGTGGGAAGTCTAACAGGAGAGCCCTCTCCCTCGGTGAGCCAGGACGAGGGCAAGCTGGAGTTACAGCTGGTTCTCTCGGCCTGGGTTGCCCAGGGTATTGAAGCCTTGACTTTGGATAACTCGGCACTGACGATGCCCCCAGCCTCCTAGAAGAAGCCAACACAGATTCTCTCTGGAGGAAATTACCTTCATCCTGGCCCTCAAATTATTCCTACAAATCATTTTTCAAATATAATGACCAGCAGATAGTCAAAGATAACTCGGGACGCAAGGAAATTAGGCTCCAGCCCGTTGCCCTAGAAGCCCAATTTCTGTGGCTGCCAGACTCCAAATCTGATACCTGGGGGCCGGGGTGGCACAGGGCATGTGGCTGTCAACAGCTGTGTGCGCCAGCATCCAGGGACTGTGTGAGTGGGTGACAGTGTGGCTGCATGTGTGTGCCACCAGAGTGCTGGCGATTTCTCCGTGGCAGAGCTGGTCAAGTTTTGTGAGGATATTCTAACTTTTCAGAAAATGTGCTTGAGGAAGGGTCATTTTTTCTAGCTTGCATAAAGGTGCCCTGTGGCCTAGGGGCAGCCCCCTGTGAAGACTTTAGATACTGGAACTATCTGTTATGGAGTATAAAATAACTAAGTTTATTATTTTAAAGACATAGCTTGAATATGCCTGCAGGAAATAGGAAATCAGAACAAGTGATACAGCAGATTTTAAAAAGAACCAAATTGAACTTCTAGAAATGATAAATGCAATGAAAGAAATGAAATACTCACGCCAGTGAGATAACCACTTTATACCGACTAGAGAGACAACAGGAAGAAAGGTGGGATATAGCCAACACTGGCCAGGATTTGGGGAGCTGGGGTCCTTGGGCAACAGTTGTGGACGTGTACAGAGTACTGCCCTCTGGAGAGGCACCTCTAGTGCCTTGTGCAATTGGCACATGTGCCCACTGTCACCTACCGGTCCTGACCCTGAGATCAGAGCTCAGAGAAACCATTTCACAGGCCCATGCAGAGATAAACGTGAGGGCATCTGCCCAGCCTTGTACTGCGGGCAGTATGTGCCAGTACCTGCAGCTGGCAGTGGCTTTATTAAGGCAGATAAGGGAAGAACGTTTTTGTTTGGAATAATTCGTTCTGTTGCCTGTGGAAACTGAAAAAGGAGGAAAGCTTATCTTTAAGGGGCTCTACCTAAATAGGAGAGTCAAGATTGATTTTTCATGTGGAGATGATTACAAAATTCAATTTTAACAATATTTTATTTGTGTTGATGTCATAGTTATTAAAATCACTTAGCTTGTTTTGTTAAAGTCAATACGCACTTGTTATAGAAGAAGTTATTCGGATTATGTGACGTGGCTCTTTTAGAAAACTAAAGTACTTTTATAATGTCGGTGTTTCTTGGTAAGGGTCTCCTTATAGAGTGTAGCAAAAATAAAGTCACAGCCAAAGTGCAAAACTGACCAATTAGTTGAAGAGAGTTTTCTCCCAGGGACTTCAATTATTTGCATCATTAATTTTTGCTAAATTTATTAACAAAATTATCTTTCCATATTTCTTTGGATACATTTGCAAAGTTAATGATTAATTACTTATAAAATTATTTAATGCTATTAAATTTAAAAAGTCTATATAGTAAAATGTAACCTAGAGCCAAATCTGAGATGTGAAGATGCTGTATTAAATTTACATCAAATGACAAGCACCAACTTTGTGTAGAAAGTTGATTAAATAAGAGACACAGACCAGCACTTTAATTGAACTCATAGCATATGCTTTAAATAGTGAATTGAATCTATGGTATTAAAATTAGATCCCCTGGCTCCAAATACTGGATGCTGTTTGTGCTGATAATATTTAAAACAGTGGCAATTCCTGAACATCACTGACTCACCCCTGGAAGATAATCCTCAGAAAAGTTCGACAGGTGAGGTGGGCCAGCCCAGAATCCAGCATCCTGAGCGGGCGTACCCCAGCACCCGTCTGGGCCTGGATAAGAAAGGATTAACTACTGAAATGTATTGCCACCAATCGGCTTTAATGTTTCCTGGCTCGTTGATGTAAAATTGTTTGTGTTGAGGCTACATTTGCAAGCTCCTTATTAAGGGATTAAATTTACACTGGTTTGCTTTGTTGTCTTTGCAATGCTCAGATACATTTTTATTACCTTCTGGGAGCTCTAGGGGTTTCTCATAAGTAAGCTTCTTGTTAATTGCCTCTTTTGTACATAAGCAAACTCCCAAATTAGACAAACGAAGGAAAATGGAGAACTGAAATTTCTCTACTTAAAATGTAATTCTTTTGTAGTTTTATGCACTCTTTCTTCCTTTTCATTAATTATTGAACACACTTTTATAATCCGTGGGGTTAACTGGCCCGAATTAAAGTTGAAACTGGGAAAAAATACATATGTAGTCCAAATGATGGTGCTTTTTTCCAGTAATAGTTCTAAGGGACAGTGGGACGAATTTGAAAGAGCACAAACTTTACACTCGTTCAGACCTGGGTTTTGACTGGGGTTCCCCAATTAGCTGTGAATTAAAAGCTCTGTGAAATGGGAGCATCTCCTCCCCTGCATTGTCACGAAGGTTAAAGCTAATATGAGCAAAGTGCCTGGCACACGGCAGAGAGTTTTTAACATCATTCCCTTGTGTGATTCTTGCCGGGGTCTGATGATTTAAGCACGTCACTCTTGTGGGGTTTTTGTTTTGTTTGTTTTCACGCGTAGCATGGCCTGGTGGACTGTTCTTGCCCTTCTATTTTTCTTTTCAATGTGATTTTATTTCATCTGGACTTCAGACATACCTTCACATGAGTTAGTTTATCCAATCTCCTCAGTCGCCTATGAAGGTCTGTCTCAAGGCCGTCAACATGAGCTCACAATCCCAGATTAGAAAACCCACGAGGAAATGATCCATATGAGTGAGAGTTTGCCTACGTAACAAACAACAGGATTAGATAGACCCTCAAGCACTTCGGACATTGGAATTATGTGGTTCAAGTTATAAGTATGTTAAAAATTATTGAAGTCATAACACAAGGAATCAAAAAGCATGAGAAATAAACAGAATGCTATAAAAAAAGATTAGATAGGTATCAATGATTACAAATGATCACTATAAACTCAATGGATGAGTTAAACAGAAGATGAGAAGTAGCTGAGGTTAGAATAGGGCACTGGAAGATAAATCTGACAAAATTACCTCAAATGTCGCACAGAAAGATAAAGAGATGAAAAATATGTAAAAGAGAAGAAAAAGCATGATGGATAGAATGAGATGTTCCAACAGATGTCTGAAAAGAATTTGAGCAGGAGAGAACAGAGAGAACGAGGCAGAATGGAGAAAAATTCATGTATTTACAGATTCACTCAGAACTATTAATAAGCACCTAACGCGTGTCAGGCACTGCTTTAGACTCCTACAGCGGGTAACGAGATGATCAGAAGAGATCATGGTTGATCATCTGTTCGAACTGATTCTGGACAAGCATCCTCAGTCTCAGGGAAGAAATCCCAAGATCTTCTGAATCCTCACCCAGACACATCAGAGACAAGTGGAAGAACTCAAAGATGGGGGAATATTTGAAAAGAAACCAGAAAGAAAACATGTGTTTTCCACAAAGCAAGGATGCCTGGATGAATAGCAAATTTCTCAACCACAACTATAGAAACTAGAAGACTTGGAAATACCGTCTTCATGGTTCCTGGAGGAACTATCTGGCAACTTAGACCATTACACCCAGCTAATCCATCATTTGAGAACAAAGGTGACTTGAACAAACCCCCAGTATAAAGTCAACTCCTGTTTAGATTTACCTAATCTTTCCTGATTTTTTAAACAGTTGGACAAATATGAATATAGACTGAGTATCGGGTGGTATAAAGAATTATTATTTTGTTAGCGATAATGATATTGTGGTTAAGTAGGAAATGTCCTGATTTTCATAAGATGAATATTCAAGAATTTAGAGGTGAAATCTCAGGATGTGTATAATAACTTTAAAAAAACCACAATGAGATATTATCTCACATAATCATATTGACAAAAGTAAAAACAAAAAAATTGGAAAATACCAAGTATTGGGGAAAGCCAATGTCTACATGCTGCTGGCGGAGGCATAAATTGGCTAGCTGGAGAGTAATTTGGTATCAAGTGGTAAAGCTGAAGATGCATTTTCCTCCTACCCATCAGTGCTGCTGTCGGAGGAGGTAACTGAGAGGACGTGACCGCCAGTTGACCCGAGAACTGGACCTGGGCAATCGGACGCTCCTCACCACCCGCCCTGTGCTGGGAATATCTTCTCTCCCCATCATTCCCACAGTGGGAGCCATTTTCAAGGACGCAGCCTTGAGAGGGCGCTGTGCTGTTGAGACCATCTGGACGGCATACGTGACTGAACTCAGTTAAGGCTTCTATATAAACTTTTAAGATTTGGTGGGCGAGTATGGAGATCTACCTGTCTTGTGGCCGCCCGAGACAAGCCTTGTAAGTAAGTTCCCGTGCTTATTAAAACTGCCACCTACCAATCTGGAATGGTCTACCTCTTTCTAGGGTCTCAGCTGGCCCTCTGGGTCTGGGGGCTGGTTTCAGATATCACCCCAGAAGCTCCTGAGGTTGTGAACCAACAGATACTTTCTACATTTATATCCTAGAAAAATTCTCCTACGTGTGCAGAGGCATATTCCAAGTGGTCCCAATGCGCGCTAGCTAGAAGTTAAATCTACATGCCCCTCCATCCTCAGCATGCATTTTTCCAATACCCTGCCCAGTCTCTTGTGTGTTGCATCCTCATTGGAATCTTTCACACAGACGTCCTATGTAGAAAACACCTGAAACAAATCGTTAATGAAGGACACAATCCTCGCACAGAACTCTGAACAAGAATGCTTATCTAACAGGTGGATCAGTAACAGATGATTATATTCTGATGTGAATATTGCATCACCTGTGATGTGCTCTAGCCAATAACGTTTAGTTTAAATTTAATCCAGCCTTTGGATCTAACTTACAGTTTAAAGGAAATACAGAGGAAAGAGGAAGAGCAACATGCTAACACCACCACAAGGAAGCAGTCCGATCCTAAGGTGGGATATTCCACAGCACAGGCGGCCCTGTCTGTTCAGCTCATCAGTGTCATGATAAAAGGGACTATTCGAGATTAAAAGAGGCTTAAAGGACACAATAAATGAACCGATGCAGCGTGCGGTTCTGGATTGGGTCTCATTTGGAAAACTAGACCTTATTGGGATAATTGGGAAATCTGAATATGGAATGGATAGCAGATGATATTAAGAAATTATTTTTCATTTTGTTAGATGTATTCATGTTAATTTGATGTAAGCAAAACTTCTTTCTAAAATGTAGACACAAAGATTGTAATATCAAGACATCTAAAATTCTGGATTTTTAAAATATAAAGCAAGTTAGTTTTTAAAAATGAGGATGAAATAAAGTCTTTTTTTTTTTGAGGAAGATTAGCCCTGAGCTAACATCGGCTGCCAATCCTCCTCTTTTTTGCTGAGGAAGACTGGCCCTGAGCTAACATCCGTGCCCATCTTCCTCTACTTTATATGTGGGACGCCTGCCACAGCATGGCTTGACAAGCGGTGCCATGTCCACACCGGGGATCCCAACCGGCGAACCCTGGACCACCGAAGCGGAACGTGCGAACTTAACCACCGTGCCACCAGGCCGGCCCTATAAAGGCATTCTTATTCAAAGAAAAACTCAGAGTATATCACTTACGCAGCCTCAGTGAAAGATTCTTAAGGGATGTATTTCAGGATGAAGGAACGAAACACTGAGATGCAAGAGAGAAGAATATGCAGATAAGGAGGTGAAGACATTTAGACAGGTGTTGACTGGATGAAGCAATAGTAACAACAACATCCATGCGGTGGGTGTGAAATCAATACAACTGAATGCTGGACATAGTAACATGCCGGGGGAGCGGGCGGTCAGTGTGGTAGCAATCAGGCCTCTTGTTGTTCTGAAAGAAGGTACAGAGTTTAACCAACTTTGGACTGTCAAGTACGCGTGTTAGAATATGAAAGATATTTACTAAAAGAATGAAAATAGAAAGTGTAACTTCCAAACTACTAAAGAGGAAATAAAGGAAAAAAGAAAACACAACTATTTCTAATGCAAGCAGGAAAGGGGGAAAGAAGCAGCATAGGAAAAATCAAGAAACAAAACACAAAATAGGGGCTGGCCCCGTGGCCGAGTGGGTAAGTTCTCACGCTCGTCTTCGGCGGCCCAGGGTTTCGCTGGTTCGGATGCTGGGCGCAGACATGGCGCCGCTCATCAGGCCACGTTGAGGTGGCTTCCCACATGCCACAACTAGAAGGACCCACAACTAAAATATACAACTATGTACTGGGGGGACTTGGGGAGAAAAAAGCAGGGAAAAAAAAGAAGATTGGCAACAGTTGTTAGCTCAGGTGCCAAGCTTTAAAAAACTCACACACACACACACAAGATAATAGTAATAAATCCAAATATATCGCTAACTGCAATAAATATGTTTCTCATGTTTCACACAAGGGTTGTTGGATTGGATAATTTTAAAATATCAAGCTATATGCTATTTATTAGAGTACATTTAAAACAAAGAGGCACGGAAAAGTTGAAAATAAATGAATGGTAAAAGACATAAAGAAAAAAAACTAACCAAAAGAAAGTATTATTAGAAATGAAGAGGACTTCTATACAGAACTCAAAATATAATGATGTATACCTTAAATTTATTTAATGTTATAAACCAATGAAACCCAAGAAAAAATATAAATAAATAAAAAAAAATTTCACAGCAAAAGAAAAAAGAAAGGAGGATCTCTCCATAATCGTAGACAATATAATT